>NC_138225.1:9243579-9843579 GCF_964197995.2 Scardinius erythrophthalmus | reverse complement strand
AGCATTTAAATTTTTTAAGTGAATTATTCCTTCAAGGGCTGTGTCTGAAATCGCCCCCATACCTTTAAACAGGGCACTATTTGAGGGGACAGCCATTTGTAGTGGTGTCAGAAACCATAATGCACCGCAGTAATGAGTGTACAACTGTTGTACGCTCAACTGCTAGAGAATACCCATAATGCACTGTTAGGGTCGTGCCGACTAAATTCCCTGGTCTCGCCAGAAGATTCCCGCATCTGAATCATCCATCCACCCATTTTCCAAACCGCTGGTCCAATGTTGCTACAGTGTAATATTATACAAGTATAAATTCTATTTGATTGATTATTAAATTGTTTAATAAGGATTATACATGATGTTTTCCATGACATAAATCTTTTCATTACTACTGGATCTGCCAGTTTACTAAGTTTCAAATGATTATTAAACAGCAAGCACAAGCTATGCAAAGGCGGCAGCCCTTCTGGAGCACTCAGGGTCCGGGATATGAACTCTGCAGGTAAGCAGATCTCCAGGAACAGGATTGGGCGCTCCTGTATAGTGTATATTTGTTACTGTTATGGATTTTACAAGTCCCTTGTGTTCAGAGACCAACAATAATCAGCTCCACCAATGGCTGTCTACCGCACTGCTTCCAGACACATGACTGAAATGCTTGTCTTATTAGTCTGTGTGTTTTTCCCTGGCAGTGTCAGGGTGGTGTCTCAAAAAGGAGAGGGAATGGAGAGGTTTCTGAAGGCTGTCAGTAAAGATATTAGATAGACAAGAAATGCTTATTAGCTATTTGAAACAAGTTTTTCAGGTGTTATGGTGTAAATTAACATCTCTCTTTGCTTCTTGATATGATAATATGATTGTATACCATCACATGCTGTATGGTCATACGCCCTTTGGCAGTAGTCAGTGCTTTTGTGATTGACTGGATGGCCTGATAAAGATCATGGGGTCAGTGGTCAGGACACTCAGGTTGAGTGGACAATGCTCCAACCAGGGCCGGGATCCCATCCATCATGGCGGGGAGACAAAAGCTAATGTCATTCCAGGAGGATAGCACTTTTCTGGTTTGATTAGCTGGCGGCGGGCCATGATGACAACACCATCATCTGCTGATAGGCCTGAACGAGCCTGAAGGAGGCTGCTGTTGTTGCCTTTTTCCAAACACATCGATTCTACTTTAAAATCCATGCCCTTTTAAACCACGCCACCCCTCGCCTGGGTCCAGAAGCATGTGATGAGTTTGATGATGAAGGCAGAGTTTGAACCGTTTATGCCAAGCTGATGAGAACCATTTAAAAGGCTATTAAAATATCTATTAGGAAGTCAAAAGCCTCATCTTCATTCACAGTCGGAGCTGGGTTCTTGAAGATTGCTGTGCAGAAGTAGTTACTGCTCTAAATGAGCTCAATTGAGGTAATTAAATTTGAAGGAAATTACTTTTAAAAGCTGCAGGGGGCAAATTAAACTTAATGCATTGCCTAAAATCATATAAAATTATTACTCTTTCAATTTTCTCTATTCCAGAAATGACATCACTTCCCCCGTAATTCTGTAATGTTTTCTTGGATGATTTTTGATAGCCTCACACTGCTAAAAGTGCAGCATAAATATCATTGCTGTCAAGCTTTCTGATTGGATCAGGCTAGCTGTCAGTTTGTCAGTGGATTGGGTAAGAGAGTTGCCCACTCACTGGCTCATAGCCCGGTTGGACTGTCTCTGCCATTGGAAACAAGGCGAACATCCAACACGGAGGTTTACTGGGTTTTGCAATATCAGTGTGAAGCTGCCAATGTAGGCAAAGAATGAAGCAAAGCTGCACATGCAGTAAATTTACAATCAACTTAAAAATAGCAATTGCTGCAGCAAGATGATGGACTCCTATAGTTTTTCTTTAGGTAATACTTAGAATACTTTAGAATAAAGTTCAATTTATTAACAAATGTATATATATATATATATATATATATATATATATATATATATATATATATATATATATATATATATATATATATATATATATATATATATATATATATAATGTGCGTGTGTGTGTGTGTGTGTGTGTATTTATTATTATTATTATTATGATTTTTAATTTACCCTAACGTTTAAAAGTCTGGGATCGGTTATGTCTTTTTTAACAAATATTACAGGTTTAAAATATTTTTACTGTTATGACCACTGAATTATAGCTGTATTGTTTTTGTGGAAACCATAATACTTTTTTTCAGGATTCTTTGACTAATAAAAAGTTAAAAAGAATATCATTTATTTTAAATATGAATATTTTGTAACATTATAAATGTCTTTAATCTGACTTTTGATCAATTAAATGCATCCTTTCTTTATGAATGCATTTCTTTCACACAAAAAATGATTTTTGAACAGTGGTGTATGTTTGCTCGTAAAACATGAACTTAAGCATTTATACACCCTAAAATGTTAAAAATGTATTAGCATATGGATAAATTAACATCAGTCAAGACTAATAATTTCTCAAAAAAATTCCATTGCATTTAACTACCGGGTATATATATATATAAAAAAAAAAAATTGTCAACATTTGCTCACTTTCATTTGTTTTGTTCCAAACTTGTATGACTGACGTTTCTTTCATATAACACAAATGGTATTTAAATAATAATTTCCCTTGCAATGAAAATGAATGAGAACTGGGTCTCAGATTACAAAATTACAAAAAAAAAAAAAAAAAAAAAAAAAGTGGTCCATATGACTTGTCTTCTGTTGCCATATGATGAACAGTTATAGTATGCATTGAAAACCTTGCTTCCAACTCTTATTTACTATAGAATGTTAACTATACATTGCTTTCATATGACTATTGAGATTTTGAATATAGTGCATAGACCACTTTTATGATACTTTTTGTAGTGCTTTGTGTAACTTCTGAAATTTGACAGCCTCATTTACTTTCGTTATGTTGAAAATAGTTGCTAGGATGTTCTGCTAAAACCTCAGTAGAAAAAGAAAGTCATAAAGTTTTGGACGCCATGAGGCTGAGTAAATAATGACAGAATATTCTTCTTTTTTGGATGAACTATCCCTTTAAAGCATAACACTGTATCAGCTCTTGAGACTCTTTGTTTCACAATTTTCCTCTTCTTCAGCAGAGATAATATGAGGTCAGGGAGAACAGGGCGACTCGGCCCAATTAATCAAGGCCTGAATCTTGCATTGGGCTGAGACAGAGTGCCTGTGTTCTCTTTCTCAGCCTGCCCTGTGGAGTAGACATCACCTCCCTCCAATCTGGGTGTTTTGGATCCTGAGGTCCATTCATCAAAGTCAGAGCCAGGCTGCAGGGCCACCAGAGCAAACCGAGATAGTAGGCCTGTTTGGATGGGTCTGTGTGTTCGGACCAGGCCAGGTAGAGCAAGCTGCTACATCACCTCTTGCTCTGCTGAGAATGTATAAATACACAAAACATGTCTGCGTTTCGTCATAGCGCAGAGATGGCTATCTCATGCCAGGAAACGGAGAGTGTGAGAGCAAGAGAGACAGATATGAATGAATGGGTTTGTTGCTGCAGGGTAAGAGATTTACAGTTTGGTGCTGATTCAGCTTTTCCACGTTGCTGTTATTTGTCTTCAATGCAATCAGTGCACGCACCTTTCCAACAAATGATGCGAGCGCAAACTAATGTGCATTGATCTTTCATTAAAGGCAGTGGGTTATTTGAAAAATAAGAGATCAGATTGCGGCGTCGAACCCTTATGTCTCCAGTGTCTAGACGTTGCTGACAAAAGCATTTGGTTTGCTTTCCCAGCGCAGCTTCCAGCATGCTCAATTGCATTCTTGCTTGTTTGTCCTTGTAAACAAGCAGATGAACACATACTGGCTCTGGCTCTTAAAAAAACAAACACTGTTCATGACAAGCTGGGTGTGCGTCTCCAGTCTGGACAGAAGGAGGAGCAACCTCCAGACGTCTGAACGAGAGATTAGGCATGTTGAGAAGTAAAGATTTCCATCTGCTGGCATGTTCGGGGTTTGCAAGAGACCAGTCAGCGTTGACTGGGGTTGTACACCGTTCAGAATTGAATTGTGAATGATGTGTAACCTTCACGTTCAGGCCAAGCTTAAAACTATCAGTATAATTTCTCTTGTAGTATAGTTGCAGTACAAATGAAAAATGTAGTTGTAAATTAGTAAACTAGTTTACTAATACACTTAAAATATACTTAAAACTATACTTTTATATACTAAAAAGTGGGAAAATTTTGTCCCAAGTATTGAGTAAATGGTATACTTATACAGTATTCTGCTAGTAAATTGATATCAGTATACAACATAAAATGTACTTAAAAATATACTTGAATTGTACTTAAGTATACTTTCTAAAATTAACTTGAAGTATACTTATTTTTGCGAGGGAAATTACTCAGTTACTTCTTTGTAAAACTTCAATAATATCGGATTAGGGCAGCCGAACATATTTAAAGAATTTAAAGTTTATCAATTTTATATACTTTTAAAACAATTTTTTACGAACACATTATTGATTTTAAAAACGTAATTTTATTTTAGGTAGCAAGCAGGATGCAGAAATGTTATTCGAGTTTAAATTCAAGAATTAAAAATGTTTTTTATATATTAATGTTAGTTTTATTTATTCATTTAAACCTAATAATCAAATATTAAATTGTATGCCACCTATATAATTGTACACATCTATATATTACACATTATAGATTTGCCCAATTGCAGTTCAGTAAATTTATCTTCCTGTTATTCCAATTCAGCATCCAACTTGTAATAAGACATGGAAATCATTATTAATATAGTGTTAACATTTAGGATCATTTTCATTTCTATGCTTTAAGCACTTTACATGTCTTCTTTTTTTCATTCACCATGGCCATGCAAAGCAGTATACGGACTGTTTATGCATTTACTTTGCTGTTTCACACTGTAATTTTTATTTTTTTTGGATTAACTGTTGGATGTTTGGCATGGAAGGTCTGAGACCTTAAGCCTTGTTGCTCATGCACACTGCACAGCCCTTCACCTCATTTTCCCAATAATTTCCTGTCCTCTAGAAACTATTAAATGAAACTGGCCAAAATATATAAAAGTATAGTTTTTCTCTTACATGTCAAAACACAACCAGACTCCAGACGAAATGAGAAACCCTCCTTAACAGTTCATCAGCCATCACTCAAGCATAGTGGAATACCTCAAATGAATATCAGTCTTCTCAAAGCATTCTTCAGGACAATGCCATTGACAGTTTTAATAAGCCAAAGTCTTTTATCTGCTGCAACACTAGCCAATGAGCAGCCACGTTACTATATTTATACACTCACACTGAGGTTGATTGACAGATCTTGTGGTCAAGTTGCTGGTGAATAGAGTGGAGGAATAGGGAGGAAAGGAGCATCTTCCGCTGGTGGACGGCCCTCTGTCAGCAGCTGGCACTCATCGCAGCCTGGAACAAGGGCACCTGCTGTGGGAAGCCCACCAGCACCTTCCCCTTTGGTTAACAGGATCCACCTGTCGATTGACATGATGAGGGGCTTTGTGAATAGAAGACCGCTGAATGTAGTCTCATTCCCAAAGCAATGCTTCTGTCTTATAATTATACAGAATTTCCTTTGAGATCAGTTTGGTTTCAGATTTGATGGTACGATTCATTTTTATGGCTTAGTTTTAAAGAAAAAAACACAAATGATATCTCTCTGAGCAACGAAGACACATGGAGACTTTTGACCTTTCAGATCTCCTGAGATAAAAACCCTAGTGATCTCACACGGGCCTCCTCTATATTTGAAGCTATTAATTAAGATAAATAACTTCACTTGAATAGAATCTATGGAAACACTTTACATTAAGGTTCATAAGGTTCACATTACTGAAATTAAAGGTTGTATTTGTTTTAAAACAGTTAATGCATTGTGAACTAACATGAACAAACAATGAACAGCTGTATATATATATTAACTAACATTAAAAAAAGATTAAAAAATACTGTAACAAATATCTTGCTCATTGTTAGTTCATGTTAGTTAATACATTAACTAATGTTAACTTTAATGAACCTTATTATAAAGTGTTACCGAATCTATGTACATGCTACATTTTTATGCTGCCTGACTATTACTCCTGTCAATTTCTTGTAGGAATTTTTGAGGAAATTGATGGATGGATCCTTCACATGATCATTCAGAAATCAATTTAGTACGCCTATTTGGTGTTCAAGAAACATTTGTGCTGCTTAATAGTCTTGTGAATATTGTGATTTTTATTGTTTTTCAAGATTCTTTGATAAATAATAATTTACCAAACGCTTTTGTCCAAAAGCAGAAGCAGTCAAATCAACAATAGGGCAACAGTATGCAAATGCCCATGATGCATCTTCCCGCATGGTTGTTAAAGAAATTAAAAGCTACAAACTCCAACACATTAGGGTTAGAAGAACTTGCCAAACATATAAATCCAATTTTATTTTTTTGTCCGGGCAGTGTATTTGTATTATACAGTAGGAATACTTTGAATTGCAAAACGTATTCTATTCTCTAATTCTTATTCTATAACTCAACAGATTCAGAGAACTGATATCTTACACCTGGAATTGTTTAAGCTAATAACCCGAAAAGATCTTCCTCACTGTCGTCGGCTCACTCATCCACAATGAATGAGATCTGCTCACTGGGTAGAATAACTATCTTCTGAATACCTATAAATCACTGCATCGTTGTCTAGAATTTTAAATCGGAGTATTTATCCTATAGCCAGGGTCCAGTGATTTATGGGACATGCCTCGACCCGCTGTCCATTCCGACTGCAATCAGTATCTTTCTTCCGACTTGGCCGTGCCGTGTTTTGACGTGAAATTGAAAATCGGTTTAACAAGAGATACTTCTCACTCAATCATGCATCTGGGCTCAGGTTTGCAGCTCTGTCCAACAGGTTAATAAAAGAATATGACATAAGAGGCGAGCTAACTGAGTAAACATTGTCTTTGGGGGAATCCTGTCTTTGTAGTTGCAAACATAATGAGGAGAAATGACTTTAAAATGGGCTGGAGTGAGAAAGATTCTTCCAGTGAGACTGTACAGCTGGAGCTGTTGCCGTGGATTTGTTGCCATGGTAACAGGGTGGATGTAATGGGGGAAAAGAAATTATGTCTATTTAGGCACAACAGACACCCATCTGGCATTAGCTTATAATTGGTACACATGTTTGTCAAATGCACTGAACAAATAAAGCCCATCAATTTTTCCCCGCTAGGTGACGTTTATGATGTTTTGACAAAGACCTCGCGGAGGAGTGGGCTCAATACTGAAAGTGGTTTTTGAAAATTTGGTTTTTCAAGGACTGCAAATACAATTGAAATGCATTAAGTTATGTCTGGCCTAGGAAAATGTACATCTAAATATTATAAAAAAAAAATCATTAAAGATTTTGTAAGCATATTGCGTAGTTGTGCTTGGAGTCAGTTTTTGTTTTTGTGATAATGCAATGAAACACTTTTGCGGGCATAATTTTTTCCCAGGCTGTCATACAAAGAAATTATGAACACATGCAACAAGAGAGAGCCGACGAAATATTAATTGTAGATGTAGTCATTATATTATTTTTCCTGTGAGCTTTTTGTTTTTCTATGCATTTTTTGTGCATTCTATGCATTTTTAGTGTAAACAACTTGTAACGAAATAAATGAACTAAATTAATAACCTTGTTACAACACAAATGAAGCATCGCTGAACTTACTTAAGCTGGACTATGACTATTTTCTTCTAGATATGCTGTACAGCAGAAACAAACTTAGTTGCATTATTTTCCTGTTATCACTGTAAAGCTGCTCTGAAACAATCTGTATTGTAAAAAGTGCTATATAAATAAAAGTGACTTGACTTGACTGGACTAATGAAACTTAAAAACCGAGACCTTCCCCGACTTCCTATGTTGTCTATGAAATCCTGCAGACGGATTTTTATGCAAAGGATACAGGACGTTTTTGCCAATCACATATTCACTTGCATTGCCGAGAGCCTATCTTCCGTTCTATGACACATGAAACAAATGCTTATACAATGTTCAGTATAATGCTGAAAGAACTATTCTGTGCTGTAATGTCAATGTGTAATGCAAAGAAAATTGACTGGTTCAACCTATAGTCACACAGATTTATAGTCTCAAATACACACTACTTTATAATCAAACTACCATAGAGTAACTTTAATGACCTCATCTGTCGACATGATGCCGGTGAATTGCAAAAATCGCTATGTTCAGATGCTTTCTTAACTGCTATGCTCTTTTCTGTCAGTTTTGTGGTGTGTTTATTTTGTTATTGAGAGGAAAGCGCGCAGCACATATTTTAAACGGGCTATATGTAGAAATTTGAAACTGAAAGTGCTCTCTTTCATGCACTCAGGTCTAACGTACGAGAGACTGAACGTGATTCAGTGGCCCTATATACTCACAGTGAAGATTCGTTCTTCGCTTAGAAGCAAAAATAAGTCAATTTTGTGGCGGTATAGCCTACTTTACGAACATCCAGACGTTGCCCATGCTGCTGAGTGTGACATTTAGATGAAATTTAAAAAATATAAAATGTTTTTCTCATATTTTGATGGTTTAACATGAAACCAAGTTAAATTCATATACACTCTTTGCGCAGAAAAAGCATGTGCCAAGCAACACTGGGAGCTATTTAAAAAGATGCCAGGGGCAATGATAGAAACAGTGCCCGAGGAACGGGGTTCTTATTGCAGCGCTGTCACTTGAAGAGAGACATGGCTATAAAATAAAATAAAACACAGGGATTAATCACTGTCACAATGTGGAACCCAAACACTATAGCATCTTATGATGTGCTATAATGCTTGTGCTTTATTGCAGCTCGGAATCATGCTGTTAGATGTTGAAGTAGAATTTGAGAACCGTAGGCAATATAGCACAACACACAAAGAATATTGATCCTGACGTGCGTTTAAAATAATTTAAGTGCACATTTCTCTTGCCTTCCAGCATTAGTGTTTAGCAAACAGTTTGGCGTGAGCATGCTTGAGTTGTGTGCAGTGCATGAATCATTTATGAGTTTTATTAAAATGCCCAGATTTGAGACGGGGATATGTCTATCATTTGTGCTTTTTTTAAAAAGTCATTTAAATAATTCCCCTGCAATCCGAGTCTCATTAAAAGCAGCTGCTTTAGCATCTACAGGTAGTTAATTTATTTCCACTGCATTAATACTGCAATGCTGGTGTCTTGTTTGACTGAACGGCTTGGCTATATAGGGAGTGATTGCTGTTGGATCTGATCCACGGTGAGTTGAGCCTACAAATGTAGACTTTGATTAAAGGAAAAGGAAAATGAAAATGCTTGCGACTGGGCATGCATTCAGCTTTTATTTATCATGCCACGGAGGGGCTTTTTTAATGGATGTGGTTTGTGGGCGTATTGGATTACTGTGTGCGCTTGTTAACCAGCGGTATCAGAGTTTGTCACTAGGGTTTAAATGCAAATAGAGCTGCCACAAAAGAGCGTGCAATTCCCAACCTGACCACATGGTGGCAGTGTTACATTTTGATTACTCAGATCATTCTAAATGGCTCCACACCTGGGGAAAGTGAGCTGGCCTTTGCTGCCTTGCCAAGTCGGTTTTGCTGGTGATTAAGGCTTGGATGTGGACCCAGATGAGCACAAAAGGACGAGCGCTGATCTGTTCGTCCCGAGCCCTCTGGGTAATTTACTCTCATATCTGTAGCAGGAAGTCAGAGCGTAAACGTTCCCTCCAGTTGCTTATCAGTCTATGCTGTCTTCAAACCTAAATACTCACATGCTCAAGCAACAGATTTTGACTGAGTCATTAAATCTGGGAATAAACAAACAGAGCAGTTAGTAGACCCGGGTTTGTGTTTTTGTCATTGTCGTCCATCTGACGGTGGATGCTGCATGTTGTGACGCAGAAACTCGCACACGTACACAGAATCACATTAGCAGGCGCCCACAAGCCTCACGCGGGCACTGAATCACAACTGAGACCCGGTGCAGGAGGACTTGGGGCACAGCAGGAGTTTCTTCCTCTCCTTTTCTTTGTTCTTTCGGATGTCTCCCTCTCTCCTCCCTGATGCTTTACAAGCTTTGGGCTGAAAATGGTAGAATAGATAAGAACAAAGTGGCTTCTGTTGTTATCATGGAAAAACATATGCACAAACAAGAATCGAGCATCATTCACATGAAAAGAAGAAAAGAGCACTTTTTCCATTACCATCAGTCTCGTCACAGTCTGTGAATCACTGGTATCTGACGTTTTCTTGTTGCTTAGCAGAAGATAGCATCTATGTACAGGTGCACATCCTAATATTTGGGGAAAGCTGTCTGTTACTGTTAGCATAGTCTACTAATACATTGAACATGAATTGAGGAAGAAAACAGGATATTATTTCAATGTAAGGAAGTACAATTGAATTGAAATTCCAAGAAATTAATTTAGCCTATTTGTCAAAAGGCCACCTTTAGAAATATGATTAATTATAGTATGTTAAATATCTGCAATCAATAGATATGTTGGAAATGGAAATTTGGAAATGGTATATATATATATATATATATATATATATATATATATATATATATATATATATATATATATATATATATATAATATAAATTAGTTGAGCATATGAGACTTCTTACAAACATATTTTTTTTTTATTATTATATTATATGTGCATTTATTTATTTATTTGTGGTATTTTGAAGTTTCTAAAACATGTAGAGTGGACTGATCATGTAACAACTTGAATATACCCTTCTTTCTCACAACATTTATGTGACTTATGTGAAACAGTAACTTTAATCTTACGGTGTAATTTTAACAAATAACACATTACTTTAACTTGATTAAATTAATCTGATAATATAAAGTGTGTTACTTGTAACTTGTTATTCCAAGCACGTGCATCTTTGATAGATTTAGCTGTCTCACTCATCTTTTGAAGTGATTCAATCTCCAGATCTGTGTCACATGCCGTTCTTCTGAGTGTGTTACATGACGTGTTACACACGCATATAGGCATGCACGCGCACACACAGGATGGCTCTATGCAATGCTGAACATTGCTTCATGGCATCACATAAACATCTCCAGTCAATCCGAGCACAAGCCTGACTTTTGAAACAAAATCCAATTTCACTGTGAAATGTAATAAGAGCAGTCTGGCTCCAGGATATGTTTGGCTGCTCGGAGACCTTAGGATTACACTTATTAGACTTCACCGTTGAGGCACAGCCTTGAGACAGTACAGGTTATTTAGATGAATGATGTGAAACAAAATATAAAGGTGACAAAAAGAATGACCATGAAAACAAAACACCAGAGCACGTCACCCTCTTTATGCTGTGTTTTGGATACTCTCATAGAGAAGAAATTACTTTCTGACAGTTTAATTTGAAAAATTAAGCAAAACATGAGCTTATTGTGAGTTTTTGAGTCTGAAGTGAGAAAACATCATGGAGTTTATAGAACTATTTTTAAAAACAAACACAGAAGCTAACTTAATTGGAACAGGAGCTCAATTTAGTGAAGACATAAGAAGTAAGTAAGGTTGGCATAAGTGTAGGCGTGAAATAAACTTTTCAGTACACTTATGCATAAAGGTGCTATAATAATTTTTTTTTTGTGAAATACCATAAAATGTCCCTACTCCCCAACAGATAGCACTGAATTTGAAGTGCTGAAAAATATTTCCTGTCTCAGTACACAGCAATATAAAAGTAGAAGCAGGGGGCCGGCCCAATCAGAACACTAGCCAATCAGAAATGCTCTCGACATATCCATCTTTTTTCTTTTTCTTTTTGGATTGCTGACATATTTTTGGATGAGATTGGATGAGATGTGATATAGATAGACTATGTGTAAATAATAAAGTAGAGGTTGAACAGAATGATTAAATTGTCTCATCACCACATTCTCATCAACCTGTATTTCATTATTTACATGTAAGAGTAAGCAGGAATTAAATAAGCTGAGAGAATGAGGAGATAAGATGAGAAAAGACAAGATAAAATGATATAAAGACAGAGTAAGAAAGTAAGAGGGAGGAAAAAAGATTAGATTAGACAAGCTGAGATGATGTGAGTAAGTGATGAGAGGGTGGAGAGAATGTAGAGTTGAAATTAGTTGAGACATCATGAAATAACGGAGAAAGTTTATGTAAGAAATAGTGCAGTCAAAATTAACGTGTTAACGCATGCAATTATTTTTTTCAGTTTAACACGCTAAAAATATTTAACGCAGCATCCCGTCATCCTTTGGCTATGGCGTTACATTATATGACCAGACTTTTTATTCATGCAAATGCTTTTAAACCATACAAGCGTAATAAGACACAAAAGAGAACTCAATGCAGTACTAGCAAGCGTCTGTCAGTCTCTTGTCTGTATGACACATACACGACTTGTGCGCACAGAAACCCGCTTCAGACAGCAATTGAACGGACGAAAACACTAAATTATGCCAAAAGGCCAGTTTTGTCGAGTATCCTCACAAACACAGTATTAAATTAGTTAAATGAAGTCTTAAATTATTGAAAAGAGTTGTGAGAAAAAGTAAAGTGACAGCAGCCTAATAAACCTGCTGCTGTCTGTCATTAAGGATAATCAAAGAAAAGAACAAAAGAAAAAGAGAAAATCGATCACAGTTCTTGACTGAATGTAGCTTTAATATAGCCTGGTTCTACCAGACTCTTGTACATTTGTACAGAGAGTCTGGAATCTCTGCATTGAGAAACGTTTACTTCCTTGTAGGCGGGTTCTCTGTTAAAGTTCAAAACTATTGGATCTGCCCAGAGTCACTCAGGATCTGCCATAGCCAATCACTAACGTGTGGTCGTGACGTATGTCATGCGCCGAAACCGGCCGGAAACATTTACAAATTCAAAATGTATAAGGACAGTGATGTATTCAGTCAACTGTCGAAGCTGGGTCTAATCATTAACAATACGCTGCTGCGGTCGTTTCGGATCTGCCGCAAATGCTGTACAGTGATCACCAGGCTACTGCGCGATACGGGAACAACTTTTCTGCCTCCTTCACTTGGTCCTCCATTAGTGCAACAAGAGGGGAGACGACAACAACTATCGGCTTTGCATCCCTATCGTTCGCCTTAGCTAACTCATTCACCAGTCACCACTAGAACTGCCATGGCGGTCATTTTGACCGTTTTGAATTTTATATCTGCAATAACTTACTTGAAAAAATAAAAACAATCCTGCTGGTACCTGACTTTTCCTAAAAGTGTCTGTATTTTCATTTAAAATGTTTTTCATATAAATTACCTATGTAAATTACACATAAGGAAAAAAAAAACCCAAGTGAACATATTTACCTATTTCGGCCATAAACGGTCATATTGACCGCACTGAATTCCGCGGTATTATTATACCAATATACGCAACAATAAAATGTGGTAAAAGATACACTAAACATGTTCAACAACAAATCATTTAAATGTAATGATATTCAGAACAGAACAAGAATGAAAAAATAACTAAAGCCAAAATGAAATGCTTTATAAGCGTAAGTGAAAGTAAGCGGCGTTGGGCTCACGTAACTCTCTAATTAGAATCAAAATGTTTCAACATTTGCGATGTATTTGGATGCTAAATTTTTCTTTATCATAGGCTTTGAACTTCACTCATGTTCCAATATCGACGGAAAAAATCATCCTCTTCACGCATAAAATGGTACGAATTGTAGCCTACTAGTACTGAGAAACAGAGCAGTGGAATTTTTATATGTTAGGTTGACTATTTTATTATTATTTTATTATGGCTATAATGAACAGGCTGCAATGCTGGAATATGGTGTGTGTGTCGGCGGGCGCGATCGAACAGTGGAAACATGAAAACATCTCCGTCATTTTGTTCAGGGCATCTACGAATATTATTTATTTATAAATTATAATTAAACTTGTTTAAATGTACAGTTTGGTGTTGTTTTGTTTTTAAAAGACATCCTAATACAATAAATGCATTAATCTCTCAATTGAGGATTTATCATTAAAGATATAGAGTTTTGAATCGCGATCAAAATGACTGCTTGCGGCAGTTCTAGTAGTTATGGAATTCTGGCACTTCTAGTGCTGAGTGTGCTGGAAAATCAAACTTTTCCCGAACCCCGTGGGGAGGAGGGCCACAACATCATGGCCACCAACAAAACTTTGCAAACATTGTTCTTGCTCCGGCTTTAACTTCTGTATATTCGGCAGTTTTGCAACAACGGACCGAATAGCTTTTCTCACATTTTTCTCCGCTGCCATTACTCCAACTCAAACTGACGCACTACATCAACGTCATCGTTCTCAGCCACTCCCTCTGTTCGCTGATTGGTCCTACAAAAAATTGGTTTCTGGAAACCTAAGAATATACAGCAGTCCCAGACATAGTACTGAAGGAAAATGAAATTGAGCGGAAGTACGTAGGAGGGCGGAGCCAGGCTAGCTTTAATAAGGATTAATCTATTAATTTATAATTTATGCAGTGAGGACTGAAGTGTTTGATAACTATTACATTTCTGTTTATATCCTGTAAGACCTACCTGGACATCTTAAAGCACTTCTTAAAAGGTTACATGTGTCAAAAGTAATGAAAAACATAAAAGATAAACTTAAAAGATAAACTTTCGTGACTGCATAGCACAGCAATGTCACGTGTGTAACTGCGATAGAAACGATAGTCCAAAATCTTTACCGGTTGACAAATTTATTTACCGGTTAATCGAGTCTACCCGTATATTGGCTGAGAAAATATGGAGATTAATTGAGACGATATCAGAGTATAGTATGTGAGAAAAAAGAGGGTGAAGAAAATTAAATGATGAGATTATTTAAGACATCATGAGATGACAGAGAAAGTTTATGTAAGAAACTATCAGGCTGAGGTTATATGGAGATGGAATGAGACGATATGATACACAGTAAGTCCATCCATCCATCCATCTTCTTCCGCTTATCCGGGGCCGGGTTGCGGGGGCAACAGTCTAAGCAGAGATCCCCAGTGGGACATGCCCGGAACACCTTCCCGGGAAGGCGTCCAGGAGGCATCCAGAACAGATGCCCGAGCCACCTCAGCTGACCCCTCTCGATGTGGAGGAGCAGCGGCTCTACTCTGAGCTCCTCCCGAGTGACCGAGCTTCTCACCCTATCTCTAAGGGATCGCCCAGCCACCCTGCGGAGAAAGCTCATTTCGGCCGCCTGTATCCGGGATCTTGTCCTTTCGGTCATGACCCAAAGCTCATGACCATAGGTGAGAGTAGGAACGTAGATTGACCGGTAAATCGAGAGCTTCGCCTTGCGGCTCAGCTCTTTCTTTACCACGACAGACCGGTACATCGACCGCATTACTGCAGAAGCTGCACCGATCCGTCTGTCAATCTTCCGTTCCATCCTTCCCTCACTCGTGAACAAAACCCCAAGATACTTAAACTCCTCCACTTGAGGCAGGAACTCTCCACCAACCTGAAGTGGGCAAGCCACCCTTTTCCGACTGAGGACCATGGCCTCGGATTTGGAGGTGCTGATTCTCATCCCAGCCGCTTCACACTCGGGTGCAAACCGTCCCAGTGCATGCTGAAGGTCCTGGCTTGATAAGGCCAACACGACAACATCATCTGCAAAGAGCAGAGACAAAATCGTGTTGTCACCAAACCTGACACCCTCCGGCCCCTGGCTGCACCTAGAAATTCTGTCCATAAAAATTATGAACAGAACCTGCGACAAAGGGCAGCCCTGCCGGAGTCCAACACGCACCGGGAACAAGTCTGACTTACTGCTGGCAATGCGAAAACCACACTGTTCCTCCTGGATCCGAGGTTCTACTATCGGCCGTATTCTCCTCTCCAGTACCCTGGCATAGACTTTCCAAGGAAGGCTGAGAAGTGTGATCCCCCCTGTAGTTGGAACACACCCTCCGGTCCCCCTTCTTAAAAATAGGGACCACCACCCCGGTCTGCCATCCCAGAGGCACTGTCCCCGACCGCCACGCGATGCTGCAGAGGCGTGTCAGCCAAGACAGCCCACAACATCCAGAGACTTGAGGTACTCAGGGCGGATCTCATCCACCCCCGGTGCCTTGCCACCGAGGAGTTTCTTGACTACCTCTGTGACTTCAGCTTGAGTGATGGACGAGTCCACCTCTGAGCCCTCAGCCTCTGCTTCCTCAATGGAAGACGTGACAGGATTGAGGAGATCCTCTAAGTATTCCTTCCACCATCCAACGACATCCCCAGTTGAGGTGAACAGCTCCCCACCTCTACTGTAAACAGCGTTGGTAGGGCACTGCTTCCCTCTCCTGAGGCGCCGGACGGTTTGCCAGAATCTCTTCGAGGCCAGCCGATAGTCCTTCTCCATGGCCTCACCGAACTCCTCCCAGGCCTGAGTTTTTGCCTCCACAACCACCCGGGCTGCAGTCCACTTGGCCTGCCGGTACCCGTCAGCTGCCTCAGGAGTCCCACAAGCCAACCAGGCCCGATAGGACTCCTTCTTCAGCTTGACGGCATCCCTTACTTCCGATGTCCACCACCGGGTTCGGGGATTGCCGCCTCGACAGGCACCGGAGACCTTACGGCCACAGCTCCGAGCGGCCGCTTCGACAATGGAGGTGGAGAACATGGTCCACTCGGACTCAATATCTCCAGCCTCCCTTGGGATCCGGTCGAAGCTCCGCCGGATGTGGGAGTTGAAGATCTCTCTGACAGGAGACTCGGCCAAACGTTCCCAGCAGACCCTTACAGTACGCTTGGGTCTGCCGAGTCTGTCCAGCTTCCTCCTCCGCCATCGGATCCAACTCACCACCAGGTAGTGATCAGTTGACAGCTCCGCCCCTCTCTTCACCCGAGTGTCCAAGACATACGGCCGGAGGTCAGATGAAACGACCACAAAGTCGATCTTCGACCTACGGCCTAGGGTGTCCTGGTGCCACGTGCACTGATGGACACCCTTATGCTTGAACATGGTGTTCGTTATGGACAAGCTGTAACTAGCACAGAAGTCTTATAACTGAACACCGCTCGGGTTCAGATCAGGGGAGCCGTTCCTCCCATTCACGCCCCTCCAGGTGTCACTGTCGTTGCCCACGTGGGCGTTGAAGTCCCCCAGTAAAACGACGGAGTCCCCAGTCGGAGCATTTTCCAGCACCCCTCCTAGAGACTCCAAGAAGGCCGGGTACTCTGCACTGCCGTTTGGCCCGTAGGCACAAACGACAGTGAGAGACCAGTCCCAGACCCGAAGGCGCAGGGAAGCGACCTTCTCGTTCACCGGGGTGAACTCCAACACATGGCGTCTGAGCTGGGGGGCTATAAGCAAATCCACACTAGCCCGCCGCCTCTCACCATGGGCAACTCCAGAGTGGTGAAGAGTCCATCCTCTCTCAAGGAGTGTGGTTCCAGAGCCCAAGCCGTGAGTAGAGGTGATCCCGACTATCTCTAGTCGGAACCTCTCAACCTCACGCACAATCTCAGGCTCCTTCCCCGCCAGCGAGGTGACGTTCCACGTCCCTAGAGCTAGTTTCCGTGTCCAGGGATCGGGCTGTCGAGGCCCCCGCCTTCGACTGCCACCGGATTCTCTAAGCACCGGCCCCTTACGGTCCCTCCTGTAGGTGGTGAGCCCACGGGAAGGCGGTCCCACGTCGCTCCTTCGGGCTGAGCCCAGCCGGACCCCGTGGGGGGAGGCCCGGCCACCAGGCGCTCGCATACGAGCCCCAACCCCAGGCCTGGCTCCAGGGTGGGGCCACGGCTGCGCCATACCGGGCGACGTCACGGTCCTTCGATTTAATTTCTTCATAAGGGGTTTTTGAACCACTCTTAGTCTGACCCGTCGCCTAGGACCTGTTTGCCTTGGGAGACCCTACCAGGGGCATATAGCCCCGGACAACATAGCTCCTAGGGTCATTCGGGTACTCAGACCCCTCCACCAAGTTAAGGTGGCAGTTCAAGGAGGGTTACACAGTAAGTGTAAGTAAAAAATTTGCAGGCTGCGGAAATCGAGTTATGATAAAAAAGTGATACAGACAGAACCAGTGTAACACTGTGTCCTAACAACACGCGACGCGATAAAAGGTATCTTTTCCATGTTAATCAGAGTTTTTGTCCTAACCAGCCGCAACGGCGACACGTGACGATTCTATTTTATAAATGATTTATATTTTTCTTGCTGGATCAACAAACACAAAGTGTGGCAATGATAATCTCAGGTACTGTTTATGTGCTTTATTTAATGTTAAAAGCATGTAGTGTGACTTTGAATATCATTTAGTGCTCCAGATTTGAGGCTGTAAAAGCAACAATGGATAATTCACCTCAGATCTTGAAATTAAACAAATGGAAACAAGAACGTTCAAACTGTGAACAAACAAGTGTATTCTTTTACAAAGATTGTTTTAGTAACTAAGTAGCCTATGTATTTCTAATAATGTTTAAATGGTGTAATATTTGTGAATTTGATTATGTAGCCTACTTGAAGGTTACTCTCTGGTGCTGTGCACTTGCAGTGAGACTCCGCCCACACGCTGTTCTGATTGGCTGTGGGTTTTGATTGATTTTGACGCATCTCGCAGTCGCGTCGCGTCTAATGTGGACAGACAAATTATTTGTTGCTGGAATCTTACCGCATCGCGTCTGGTTAGGACACGGTGTAAGTGACAAAATAAGAAGTTGTGAAGAATGTGGAGATGAGATGAGACAAGATGAGGTGAGTCGAGACGGAATGATGTGAGAATAAGTAAGAATTAATTGGCTGAGATACTGTGGTGACGAGATCAAATGAGACAAGATGACATGAGATAAGAGGGCTGAGAGAATGTGGAGAAGAGTTAAGACAAATTACATGAGACTGAATAAGTGTGAATAAGAAATTAGAGAGTGGAGAGAATGTGGTTATGAGAAGAGATGACGTAAATTGGAGATATGACATGTTGATACTATGTTGAGACGAAGTAAGTCGAGACCACATGAGAAACGTTTCTTATTATTATCAATATTGCCAGTTGTGCTGCTTAACCCTCTGAGGTCTGAGCTGTTTTCTGGGCCCTGGAGGTGTTCTGACATGCTCTGACATTTCTGGTTATTTCTGTTACTTGTGACATTTTCATGGCTAAAGTCTAATTACACTGTATTCAGCACAAACTCTGCTACAATAATATATCAGCAGCATGTATGTAAAAGTTTGTAGTTTTGAGATAATGACATTTATGCGTGGTTTGTGAAAATACAAAAAAAAAATTCTCACTGAAATAAGGTCATGAAACCCATACTGATTATTTCTTCACAAGACTTTTGAAAATTGTATGACGTAGCCTAGAATATTTGCTCCAAAACTATATGAAAATCACCCTGACTGCTCATTCAGATAAGACAATATATTGATTTAAAAATTTTACGACGTGTTTTGTGTTAGAAAGCTCATTAATATGTAAGCTTTTCTCACCTGAGAAAGACAAAGAACCTCCCCTAACGGCCCTATTAGGAGCTATCAGGCCCTGCCATTCTGAGCAACCTTGTGCAATACTGTAAATAAGGAGATTTAAAAAAGAATGGCTTTTAAATTGTTTGGATTTATTTACAACACAACATAATCCAAAGATACACAACAAATGCCAAAAAAGCACTTCAAAGACAGACCTTTGTGCCATTCCTAAAAACATTGTACATACCTTTCATTTCCAAGATTTTCACTTGTACCGTGTTCACGTACAGAGACTCATGTGAATGTTGAAGTCCTCAGTGGCATCTGGACCCTGAAAAAAAAAGTGAACATACTGATATCAAGAGAAAGGCCTGCACGATTTTTCTGTTTAAAATTGCTTTTTAAAATTCCTTTTTAAAATTCACAGAATACACACACACACACACACACACACACACACACACACACACACACACACACACACACACACACACACACACACACACACACACACAAATGTTTCCAACATAATATAATGAACACCAGGTTTGTTGTGCCTTGTAGGCATAAGGTATATGCGCAGTGCCGGATAAAATAATAATAACAATAAATAACCTATAGCAGTATAAATCTTCCAAAAGATTTCAGCTAAGCTAGAGAAAAATATATTGATTATCATGTTACTTCAAATGTTTCCATCCGTTATGATGATATGAAATGAGATAATAATAAAACATGAAGCCGTTTGGTGCGTTTTGCTTTCATTCAAAATATGATACAGTACATTCAAACGCGATCGCTATCAAAAATATGATACATTCAAACGCGATCGCGCTCAAATATAAAACATTATGGTTACCATATACATATCTACGTTTGAGCAGATATCCACAAACACAGTAACAGTAAACACGGGTCTAAATATTATAATATTCCCCATATATCTAGCAACAGTTCAACTGCAACGTGACATTTATGCAACAATAACAAACTAATATGCAAGAATTTCTTACCTTATCTTTCTTGTCTGCAAATCGCGTTCTTCTTCTTCTGAGGTAGCCTAAATCCAATGTAAGCTCAGGCACGTCTTTCAAACTCGACGAAAAGTGAAGTGTTTTGTTGTTGAGGTAATGAGCGAGTCCGCGTTCCATGTGGAGATTTGCATGTGAATCTCTTTTGCGCGAGTGGGCGTGGCCAAATTAAAAATAATTAGGAAGCGTTTGAGAAGCTGGACATCTTGTTGGTTTTATACAAATTACTTAAACAGAGAATATTTGTTTTCGTTTTGAATCCGATCATTTAAAAGTACACACTTAAATGTTTATAAAGGTATATGGCTCATAAATGTGTGACAAGTATTCGCTGAGTTTTGTTTCGGTTTATAGACGTGCTCAAGAAAAAAAAGTTCACCGCGACGGAGAGGCAGAACGCACTCCCTGTTTATTTTCTTTATTTTACAAAAGCACAATGTTTTGGTTTGATACAAAAGGAGAAATATCACAGATTCTTTTTTTCTTTTTCTTTTTTTTCTGTATGACTATAAATGACTGAGTAATTTAAGTTTATAGTGCTACAATGTGGAGAAAATCCAGCAAAACGTTTGTCGACCTCAGAGGGTTAAAAGGGTTAGTTCTCCCACAAATGAGAATTCTGTAATTAATTACTCACCCTAATGTCTTTCCAAACCTGTAAGACTTTCATTAATCTTCAGAACACAAATGAAGATCTTTGTAACGAAATCTGAGAGCTTTCTGTCCCTGTACTTTTATGATGTCTTTACTATCTTTCTGGGTCTTGAAAGTGGTACTGTATTTGCTTAGGCCTTCAATTGAGGGATAAAAAGCTCTCCGATTTCATTAAAAATATCTTCATTTGTGTTCCAAAGATGAATAAAAGTCTTACAGGTTTGGAATGACATGAGGGTCAGTAATTAATGATAGAATTTTCATTTTTGGGTGAACTATCCCTTTAATATTTTTGTGGAAACTGTGCTTTGATGAATAGAAAGTTTAACAGTTAAAAGAATAGCATTTGAAATGGATTTCTTTCGAATATAATGAATGAATATAATTTGTATTTTATTTTTTACAAAACTGACCCTTACTGACGTCTAGAGTGGTACTGACCTCTACCGTCTACCTGACGGTAGAGTTGAGAATGTGATGAGATGAAATAGAGGTCGTGCAAGAAATTAGAAAACTGAGATAATGTGGTGTTGAGACAAAAATGAGAAATGATGACATGAAACAAAGCCTATGTAAGTCAGATTAAACCGGCTGAAAAAACATGTACACAAGCAGTAGAAGAGGTCAAGACACAAGGAGGAGCAAGAGAAACAGAGAGCAAGAGGGTAAAGGGGTAACTGTTTCCAGTCTATCCATGATCCATGTTTGGCATGTTTCCATGAGTATCTCATCTCATCTCATCTCATCTCTAAGTGTAAGTGAGATGTAAGAGCACTGAAGGAATATGGATGAGAGTGGAGAGCAGTAAAGCAGAATGCAGGAGAGATGCGGAGTGTGTGTGTGGTTTCTGCCCAGATAGAGATGAAAGCTGCTCTCTGTTTGTCAGATGCATCTCTAATTATGGCTCCTTTAATTAGTGCATCTCAGAGCTGACGTTCCTGGAAACATGCCATTTTGTTCAGCCCCTTTACCCTCTTGCTCTCCATCTCTCTTTACCTTCCCTCTCATCTCCCTCTCTTCTCCTTGTGTCTTGACAGCTCATACAGCAAGTAGCAAATCAAGGAAACTTCAGCTGTAGCCCTTAAGCCAGCCAGAAAGGATAGAGAGACCTAGAGAAAGAAAGACTGCGAATAAGCGAGAAAGGAAACACGTCAAGAGTTCATATAGGCTTCGAAATGGGCTCTGTGCATGCATGTGTGTTGTTTCACAGTATACCGCACAAAATAAGATTGATGCCGTGAGGTGTTTGGCAGGAGGTGATGGGGTTGAGGCGGAAAAAGTGGAGCAGAGCGACATTGTGAGATGCCACGTTCTCCAGAGGAATTACCGCTCGACGAGGTGAAGACGAGTGTCAACGCCACCGGGATTCAATCTCCCTCAGTATTTACTGTAGCTCCACTCAAGCACAAAGTCCACATCTGAGCGAGCGGAGCACGGTGACACGATTTCACATGGTTAGGTGGGGGTGGGGGTTCTAACTTGAAATTCTGATTCCGTTCATGTCCGTGATTCTCACTTAGGGAATACTGCAAGATGCTGCATAAATTAGCTAAGAGGATGTAGGGCGGGTGAGCTTAGAAAGAGAGAAAGAGAAGGACTTTTCTTATCGCGCCCCAGTGGCAGGACTCCGTTCAGCTCCTCAGGAAAGTCATTAGCCCCCGAAGACCCCTCAAATTCATTATTTCTTTATCACGCACTGTTTACAATACGTCCTCGTGAGAAGAAATGTTAAAAGCTCCCGCTAAGATGTGTGGTGACAGAAAGAACGTGTTGTGTGTTTTATTTGTGTGGTCATGTTCTGTGCTAAATCTGTTGTTTTTCTCACATTTGTCCCTTCATGAGCCAATTTCAACAACTCTGCTGTTTATAACTATTAGTTGTGTTAGTTGATTTGTCTACAGTCAATTTGTAGTGCACTATATGTTTTTAAGTAGCCTACTGCAGTACCATGATTATACTAATTGGAATAACCATGGTTGTCATCAGATTCGATTGGCATAAAATAATAATAGTTATTTTTGTGGAGCAGTGTTCTTTATTGGCATCGATGGTTCCTTGAAGAAACTTTACCATCCATGAATTTTTTCCATTGCACTAAATGTTCTTTATAGTGGAAAAAGATTCTTATTAAAATGTTCTTCACACCAAGAAAATATTGGTTCTTTTTATAACTGTTCACTGAAAGGTTCTTTTGGGAACCCAAAAGGGTTCTTCTATATCATCATTGTGAACATTGTGAAGGAAAAGTAATTTAATAATAGATGACAGAACATGAAACTTAAAATTCTTTGTTTGAATTTATTCATTTAAACATGATGAGATGGAGATGTTTGCAACATTGATAAAAGGACAAAGCCAAATTAAACAGTTATTACTGCCCTCAACTGCCTCATCAGACACAGATGGTGAAAAAAGTTTGCTTGTCACAAAATAAATTAAACTCGTTTGATGTCTATTTGAGGGCATGAGCATCAAGACTAATTGTGTTATCAATCACATTCATTAACCTGTCGTTTAGGGGTGTGCAGTATCACCCAAATCTTTATTTCACAATATGAGTAATTTTATTTCACTATAATTTGTAGGCCCTGTCTCAAATTAGTTTTTTTAATTATTTTTTTTATAAAAAAATAATAAAGATGCAAATGACAAACAATAGGACGAATACAGTATAAGATAATAAATATAAGCAACATTTTTTTTTAGTTAGGCCTACAGACTAAATAAGAAATAGGTTACTACAGAAAATGAATAATCAAATGTGAAAATAAAGCACTGCAGTCTTTTAAATCAAGTCAAGTCAAGTCAAGTGTATTTGTATAGCGCTTTTCACAATACAGATTGTATCAAAGCAGCTTCACAGTATTAAATTAAAATAATACAACAAGGTTTGTTTCTAATGGAATTTATTGATTGATAAAATTAAATTAAATATCCCTAAAATATCCCCAACTAAGCAAGCCAAAAGCAATAGTGGCAAGGAACCGAAAAACTCCATCAGGTGACCTAATGGAGAAAAAAAAAAAAAACTTGGGAGAACCCAGGCTCAGTCGGGGGCCAGTTCTCCTCTGGCGTTTATAAATTAGAGGTCTGATTTAACTGTAAGATTAAAAGTATTATATGAATGCCTGGCTGAAGAGATGCGTCTTTAAACTGGGAGAGCGAGTCTGAGCAACGAACAGTATCAGGAAGGCTATTCCAGAGTTTTGGAGCTAAATGTGAAAATGCTCTCCCTCCTTTGGTGGATCTGGATATCCTAGGTATGACCAAACGCCTCGAATTTAGTGATCTTAAAGAGCACGATGGATTATAGGGCGATAGAAGATCCGTTAAATAGACTGGAGCTAAGCCGTTTAGGGCTTTATAAGTCAGTAGCAATACCTTGTAGTTAATACGGACTAAAGGTAACCAATGTAGTGATATTAAAATCGGTGTTATATGATCATATTTTCTTGATCTAGTAAGAACTCTAGCGGCGGCATTTTGGACTAAATGTAGCTTGTTAAATACACATTGATCTTTATTAAAGCTACAAAAGTTGTTCAGTCAAGAGCAATGAGTGATTTTCTCTTTGTATTTTGTTGTTTGATTCGCATTAATGACACAGACTGCAGCAGGTTTATTATTATGCTGTCACTTATAGACCTAGAACGGTAGGGTAGGCAATGCTTTATAAATGTTTTTTTTTTTTTGTTATACTGGTTAAAACTCTCTTTGCAATAATAGAAGTTGTCTTAATATGAAAAAATGTACATATATCTTCTGTGGAAATCTTGGGACAAAAAAAAAAATTCATCCATTCATTGCATTTGGTCCGAATGCAATTGTCATGATTCTCATAGAAGCAGAAACGGTAGTCGGATCTAAATGCAGCAGTAGACTTTAATAGACTCAGAACTAGATAAACTCAGCACGGGAAACAGGTACATGCACACAGAACCTACATACAATAACTGACCAGGAACAAGAGAGCACACAGGGTTTAAATACACAGAGGGGGATCAGGGAACGAGACACAGCTGGGGCAAATGAGAACAACGAGAAGGACCATACAAACTAACAAGACAACACACCTGAAACAAGGGAACTAATGATTAAGCAAGCTAGGGATAATTGAACAATAAGCACCGGCAAAATCAAGGAGACTGAATAAAATAAAACAAAGTCCAAACACAAACAAAACATGACAAAAACAGAACCTGGTTGTCACATAATTCCCCCCTTCCAGAAGGCGTGACCTCACGCCATTCAAGACGACAACCTGGGAGGGGAGGGCGGGCGTCCTGAAGTCCCAGACAGAGTAGCTAGAGACCATGGATTCCAGGACGACATCGGAGCGGGTGGCCACGGCGGGGCAGGTCGTGCGGGTGGCCACGGCGGGGCAGGTCGTGCGGGTGGCCACGGCGGGGCAGGTCGTGCGGGTGGCCACGGCGGGGCAGGTCGTGCGGGTGGCCACGGCGGGGCACCCTTGGACGGGGACCAGAACGAAGCAGACTCAAATGGAAGCCCTGTCGGCGGAAACTCAGACGGGAACCAGAGTGAAGCAGACTCAGACGGGGACCAGGGTGAAACAGACTCAGAAGGGGGCCAAGGCGTATGAAGCACAGAACTGGACGGAACCAGCAGCATAGAAAGTTCAGGCGACACAGGAAGCTCAGACGTGTAAAGCCGTGCAAGGGTCCATGTAGGCGCCGACTCCATGGCCCTCTCAGGGTACCTACTGCCCCCCCCCAAAAAATACTTGGGGAAATCCACGGAAGAAACCTCCGGGCTGTAAGCGGGCTCAAGAGAAGCCTCCCGGAGCTTAAGAAGCAGGGCCGGCAGGGCGAGGCGCAGAGGCGGGGCCGGCAGGGCGAGGCGCAGAGGCGGGGCCGGCAGGGCGAGGCGCAGAGGCGGGGCCGGCAGGGCGAGGCGCAGAGGCGGGGCCGGCAGAGCGAGGCGCAGAGGCGGGGCCGGCAGGGCGAGGCGCAGAGGCGGGGCCGGCAGGGCGAGGCGCAGAGGCGGGACCTCTGAAGCCAATCGAGCCGAGCGGGTCCTCCTCTTCTTCCTCCTACGTCGGCGAAGGCGCGCCACCGGTGCCTCAGACAACTGGGCAGGGCTGGACTCAGACAACTGGGCAGGGCTGGACTCAGACAACTGGGCAGGGCTGGACTCAGACAACTGGGCAGGGCTGGACTCAGACAACTGGGCAGGGCTGGACTCAGACAACTGGGCAGGGCTGGACTCAGACAACTGGGCAGGGCTGGACTCAGACAACTGGGCAGGGCTGGACTCAGACAACTGGGCAGGGCTGGACTCAGACAACTGGGCAGGGCTGGACTCAGACAACTGGGCAGGGCTGGACTCAGACAACTGGGCAGGGCTGGACTCAGACAACTGGGCAGGGCTGGACTCAGACAACTGGGCAGGGCTGGACTCAGACAACTGGGCAGGGCTGGACTCAGGGCAGACTCGATGAGCAGAATCCGCGGGACCCTCTTGAAGCGTTGGCTCCACGAGACTCATTTGTAATGCTAGTTCGGCAGGAGCTTCTCGCAGCGTTGGTTCGGCGAACCTCTCATGAAGCGCTGGTTCGACGGAGAACGTGTGTAAAGCTGAATCAATGGGACTCACGTGAAGCGCTGACTTGGTGGAGCATGTGAGAAGCACTGGTTCAATAAAGCCCACGTGAAGCACTTGTACCTCCTCCGCTAAGCCCACTGAAAACGACGAACCACTCATGGAAAGAGCCCACTCGATATACTGAATCAGAGTCCCGTTAGGCTCAGGCATTGACGAGTAGAGGGGCTCGGACAGTCCTCCACGGAAAAACAACATCAAACAGACCTCATCCAGAGGAGTCTGATAAGCCAGTTCCAGAAAGTCTGTCACGTAGTCCTCGATGAGTCGATTCCCCTGACGGAGACACATGATCTCTGCTACAGGATGCATAACGGGGTCCTGGGAACTACCTGCTAGATCCTTTGTAGGGGTCAGTTATTCTGTCATGATTCTCATAGAAGCAGAAACGGTAGTCGGATCTAAATGCAGCAGTAGACTTTAATAGACTCAGAACTAGATAAACTCAGCACGGGAAACAGGTACATGCACACAGAACCTACATACAATAACTGACCAGGAACAAGAGAGCACACAGGGTTTAAATACACAGAGGGGGATCAGGGAACGAGACACAGCTGGGGCAAATGAGAACAACGAGAAGGACCATACAAACTAACAAGACAACACACCTGAAACAAGGGAACTAATGATTAAGCAAGCTAGGGATAATTGAACAATAAGCACCGGCAAAATCAAGGAGACTGAATAAAATAAAACAAAGTCCAAACACAAACAAAACATGACAAAAACAGAACCTGGTTGTCACAGCAATGATTGGATGTCCTACATGCCTGTCAACTAGGGATGCAACAATACAGTTAGCCCACGGTTCAATACATACCTCGGTTTTTTAACCACGGTTTTCGGTTCGGTTCGGTTCTGATGGCTTGACACATAATAGTGTTTTTTGTTATTCTGTGCTTAGGCAATAGGAACAGTAAGAGGTTAAGGAGAAAAAAATAAAAACGATTTATTGCAATAGGCTACTCCTTTATTTTACTTAAAAGCTAAGCAAAGTCCACTAGTTCTTAGTGTATTGTATAATATACAATTAACACTGACATCTCTTTACCTTTAGAGCGTCCGTTAACTGAATGTCACCTGAAAATCTGATAACATCAGCAATTTTCATTCAAGCAGCTGATTTCTGTGAATGAATGTAAAACTAAATGTATAGGCTATTGCAGCACAGGGTAAAGTCATACATTAACGACGATTTGAGACAAATGAATGTACATTTAATGTAAAACTTTATAGATGGCATTCTGTGGCGCGGCAGGATTTTGAACACGGTCCTGAGCCGAAAGGCGCCGACGGTGTGTGTAGCGCTACTTACACTCATAGAGAATAATGTTTTCAAATTTAAAAGATGTGGCGCTGCGCGTCCGGTGTGCGACCCCTTTAAATTGACCATTTCAAATAAACATATTTGTGCCTTCAGACAGGGATATTGGGTGATGGCGCCGCAGATGTGCAGTCATGTTGGAAGTGTTTCCGTTTGAGTAAGCTACACGTGTAAAACAATGCTTGCACACAGTTATTTTTATTGTTTACCGTGTTTTCTTCCTCGGCACTATACTTAACGGCAAAACCGAAATCCCCACACCACGGATTTGAAAGACGCCGGCGCTTCCTCGTACTGTAGCCTCACTTCACCGCCGCTCGCCATGTTAAAGTGTGGAATGATGGTTAAGCGCCCCCTAAATTTAGAGCATATTGAATATTTACTCGCGGGGAATTTCCTTATCAGCTTGTAGACTTACAGGCACACACAAACAGTCAATTCGGAGAGAAATAAAACGCACATAAATTATTTAAACGTAAAACCGAAAAAAACGCAATTCACAAGCGCGAATTGAACCGTGGATGTCGTACCGAACGGTTCAATATTATATTGAGAATTGTGGCATCACTACTGTCAACCTATGCGTGCAACCTCACACAGCACCACAGTTATTTTTTGCATGGAATAGAACATACTATTTTTTTAACAGTCACAAAGTAATCATAAGCAGTACCTACTCAGAGAGTATTCGATTTTGGACACAGTGACTGTCTTTATGAATGACTCATTGGGCCCTATTTTAACGATCTGAAACGCAAGTATCAAGCGCGAAACCCAAGTAACTTTGTGGGCGGGTCTTGGGCGCTGTTGCTATTATACCGGTTGGATAAATAACTCTTGCTCCCGACGCAAATCTAAAATGGGTTGGTCTGAAGTTGCTTCGTTACTCATAGGTGTGGTTTGGGCGTAACGTGAAATAAACCAATCAGAGCGACATCTCACATTCCCTTTAAGAGCAGGCACGCTTGTTCCATGGTGGATTGCTATTGTAACGGCGGATTTGCCAGGCGCACCCCAGGAGCGGTTCACAGCCGAGGAAAGCAACGTTCTCGTCAGGGCTGTAAAACACAGAGAAGTGACATTGGGGATGGGAGAAACCCACCCAAATTAGCTTCGGTTAAACAGGCGTATAATAATTTGGGTAAATGTGTAAGCTAGATTTATGCCTATTTTTTCACATCTTCATGGACACAACAATTATTTCCCTCGTGTGTTAATATTTTTCCTTGTAATAATGTATGGTTTTCTAAAAATGAGAACTGCTGCGTCTGTGTGTAGATGAGATAAGCAAAGTACATGCGCGTTGTGCACACGCTACATTGATTATGGCCAAGCATGCGCCCTTAAAATAGCATATAAATAACACGCGCAACGCGCCACTGACTTTAGACTAGGTTTTTCCTGGTTAGTGGCGGAATTGTTTTCTAAACCTGCAAAATAGCAACAGGGAACGTTTGCGCCGGAACACGCCTCCTCTTTGCGCTGAACCGCCCCGGGAGCGCAAATGCATTTCCTAGTTTACCGACGTGCGTTTGTGGAGGGAAAAGTCCGCTGTGCGCTGGTGCAAGATAGGGCCCATTGAATCATTCGTTCAACCGATTTTTCAAAAAACACTAATTCATTCTTGAACATCATTATTGTCTGTTGGCTAATTCTGTTATGTTTTGTTTGGACCTATTTTACTCTGCAGAGCAAAAACAGACATGGTGTCCGGCATTGATGTGTCTAAAATGTAAGTTGCTCAATATTAACGGCTGATTTACTGAACTGTTGTATATAAGGAATAGTACACTCGCAATTGAAATTCAGAATATCAGCACCACTGTGTTTACCTGCTGCCTGTTTTATAAATGCATATAGATTTATATGTACTCCACAAATGCAGATCATGGTACATAAGAAGGAAGGGAAACAGGATATGGATATTTTAAGCAAAGAGTCTGTGGGGCATTTTTTGTGAAACTGTCGTCTCATTGTTCAATAGCCATGACTTCATTTCTCTGTCCTTTTGTCACATGACGTTTGTCCAAAGGAAATGATCCAATAGTTGCCTACAGTGGGTTGAGGCATTGTAGAAAGAGCAATGGATAGAGCATACAGTATGTGATGTCAATCATTGTATTTCATATATAAAAATGTTTACACATTAATGGATGCATCTTTTACACAAGAAAATATCTAGTACATCCTGCTCCATGTCATGCATTGTTGTGGGAAAGAGCAAGTGATCCTGGGTGTGAACATATGACTTTCTTCTAAGACACCTACACAGTAAACACTACACAATGAGAAATTTTGGAGACCAATTACAATTTCCTTTCTTGCTCTTGAACTCCTCACAGTACTTTTGTTCTATGTCTCAGTTTAAATTAAATCATGTCAGTTGTCTTTGTTTGGGGCCACAAAAGCAACTGCATTTGCCAAGAAAGAATATTGCTAACAGGCGAATGTTTGGTACCACAAGACACAGGACACATTAATTTACCTCGGCCAATATAGCACTGATAAAAAGCTAAGGGAATGTGGGCTTTATTTGCGTGTTTTATGTGTGTTTGTAAGAGATGTTTTTTTTTACTGAGGGAAATTTTACTGTACATGTGTACACGTAAAAATGTGAGGAAAAACCTATATATGTAGTGTACATAAATTAGCATGGCATTACTGCCACAGGGTTTTGCCGCAGGATATTGCTATTTGTTTTGGAAAAATATTTTTTGATTGTTTATTGGACAGCGAGATTGTTTATTCATTCAGATATATATATATATATTTGTCCCATCTGGATGTCTGGCTTCTACGCGCTAAAAAATGCTGGGTTGTTTAAATTGGTTTTAAACCAACATGGGGTTTGTCCACATTTGACCCAAACATGGGTTGAAACAACAAAGCTTTTTTTAGAGTGTGTATGTGTGTGTGTGTGTGTATATATATATATATATATATATATATATATATGATATTTGAAGGAGCATGATTATGCACATGATGCTTCTAGATGTTCTTTTGGCAAAGGTTTTGTAAATATTGTAAAAATACAGTTTTGGGCGTGGTCAGTTATTTTTAGCAGTAGTTTGAGAAGCAGTTTTTTGGAGCAACATCAGCACCAGCCAACTGATTCAACATATGGTTTGTTTGTGTGCCAGAACTAAATTTAGAATGCATTTGAAATTCCAATTGAATTCCTTTTATTTGAATTAAATTTTAATGGGATGTAGAACTGAAATTTGAGTTTGAATGTGGAATTACATTCAAAGAAATCTTTAATGTTATAACAAAGCCATTTTGAAAGTTTTGAAAGAAGCTTAATAAACGTTGAAGTTTGAAGGTTTATAGCCTAGACAGATACAACAAATGAATGATAGAACGGTAAATAGAACTATAGATAGAACAACAGACAGACAGACTGACAGACTGATTGATTGATTGATTGATTGGTTGGTTGGTTGATTGTTCTTCTATTTTGAATTTTGCACAACTGTGGTACACGTATGTGTATATATATATATATATAAATATAAATATATATATATATATATATATATATATATATATATATATATATATACACACACACACTGCAAAACACTGAAAACTGCAAAAAATAATTATAAAGCAAAGCAAAGGCACATACACAAAGCACGCTGTACACAATACATGCACTGAGCTGGTGCGTCCTCTGCTCATCTGCACAACAGTGTTTTTGAGATTCTCCTCACACACACGCGCTCTGACTCTAATATCCCAACACACACACGGGCAACATAAAAGGGCACACGCACCGTAATTGAGAAACATGAAAGAGAGGATTGTGATCTGGCTCAGGAAGAAATAGAGGATTAATTAGACATTCTTCTCCAGCTATATATAGGTGGGCCTTTTTGAGCATTGTTGGCTGGTAGAGCCGTAAGTATGAATTCTAATTTAGAGAAACTGATGAGACTGTAGCCTGCCCTAGAAACGATTCATCTGTATGAGCTCACATGGACCAGAAAGGAGGGGGTAATGATTCCCATGGCAGCTCAGGACATCCTGCAGGAGGAGTCGCCTGGGGTGGACAAAGGAGGAGGGAGAGGAGAGGAGAGGAAGGGAAAGGAAAATGTGCTGGTTAGTGCTAATTAAAAAAAAAATCTCAATTGACAATTTGTTTTTATAAACAATTTATTCATGCACATCATATTTTTTAAATTTGTGCCCTCGTAATCTGTAATCAAAAACATTTGACATCCCCTCTTCCTTTCCAAACTTCATGGTGAAATCTCTCAAGAAATTCACGATTGCGTGGATACCTACGACTGGATTTGTGAAATTTTGCCAAAAAAAAAAAAACGCACCTTGACTGGTAGACCAGCAAAACTATGTTGTCCATCAGTAAAGCTAATAAATGCTAATTCCGACAATCAGTGTTTTCACTGTTATATGGTAGCGGGAGCTATTAGTCATCTTCTGAAAGAGTACAGAATATCCTGATCAAAACACAGGAAAAAAGAAGCAGAAACAAGAGATAAAAGCATTGTTTATGCACCTATACAATAGCGTGATCATCAAACATTAAACAGCATGTAAATCAAAACTGTTTAACGTTACCGAATGAAATCAGACAAGTTATCAGGACAAGTTATACGACTGAAGCTTTGGGGGTGTTGATGGACGCAATCTACTCTATGCAGGGTTCGTACGGGTGCTTGAAATCCTTGAAAATGCTTGAATTTTGATGATGTGTTTTCAAGGTTTGAAAAGTGCTTAAATTTTGGATGAAATGCTTAAATAATAAAATGTAGCCCTTCAGATACAGAGCAAAAGTTTTCATTTTTATTTACGCACTTGTTTGGATGCCCTGTTTTTTACTGGCCGCGCAGGTAATCGTCACAGAGCGCAGCGGCAAAAGTGACCTATTTTTAACTTTGACCGTGGCGTGCGCACAAGCTCGCCAATGCTGCGCTCTGCTTTGGTCGACGCAGCAACAAACGGTCCTCACGCGGCGCAAGCCATTGAAATAAATGGGTGTCATAGCGCAGCGCATTCCACGTCCTGTCTGAAAGGGCCATTAGTGACTGAGAGTACTTGGTGTAATAATGTAATGTTAGTATTGCATGTCCGTTATGGCACGTTCATTTGTGGAATATGCAGTGAACATAGCCAAAGTTACAGCACAGTAACTGTAATGTTAACTATCCTCAACTTAAAACCTGCAAACGTTAGCCCAGTGCATAACAACAATCTTTGATTGCTGAACAGAAATCACGCCAGATGGAGTGTCATACAAGTAGCCTACTGTAAGGTTGAGGATGGCCTTATGCAATTTTTACAGTGCTGCTATTTTTTTCTTTCAATTAATATAGGCTATTTATCAGGCAGGTGCCTGTGCACTGTCAGAGTCTTCTGGGTTAAAATGGAATTACAGGTTGTTGTTGCACTGTCTCAGATTTTGTTCAAACCTTGTCTATATCAAGAATGTGTCCTAAAACCAAGGCCTGTAAAATATTTCTGTTCAAATCCTATGTCTTCATATTTTCAGCCCTTGAAATTACTTCATTTTTACAGCCTGAAAATCACATTATCTGGGAAGCAATATTTGGACATTAATATAATGAAAAGTATTATTCATAGGCATTATCTACTTAGACAGTGATACATTTTGAAAAATAAAACTTGTGATTTGCTTAAATATCTGATCGTTCTGCTATTACGAAACACAATTTTGGCTGTTTATAGCATTATCTCTTTTAATGTGATAACAACACTAAATAATAATTTTGACCATGTATTGGTATGTAATTTACGGTGGTGTAAGGTGCTGAAAAAAGCTTTGAAATGGACCTTCAAAGTGCTTGAAAAGTGCTTGAATTTGACCTTGGAAAAGGTGTACGAACCCTGTCTATGTTTTGATCAACCTTCTGAATCGGATTCAGAAGTTGTCTTTGACAAAAAAGACTTAGCTTTTTGTACAAAATATTGCTTTATTTATGAAACTCTCCAACATTCAAGTATTGATAAAAAATGCATGGAGCTAGAATAAAATGTTTGTTGAAAAGCAGAGGCTCTGTTCTTTCTTTTGATATATTGTATGGTCAGATATTCATACAACAAAATATTCTGGGGGCCATGACAATTTTGTGAAAATGATCAAGAGTTAAAGTACAGTTAAAGGAATATTACAAGTATAAAAATTCATTGTTTGAATTCAGTTGTTTACTGTTATAGCCTACTTCAAAGTGTACTTTCATAAACTAAAAAAATGTGCTACAAGTATTTGACTTGTAAACTATCAGTATATCTATAAATATACACTTGTAGTTGCAGTACAAATGAAAAACAACTGTAAACTAGTAATGTATTCAGTTTACTACTGTTACACTTAAAGTATAATTTCATACACTAAAAAGTGGACCAATTTAGTCCCAAGCACTGAAATAATACACAAAAGTATACTACTATTGATATCAGTATACTTACTACATAAAGTACACTTAATAAAATCACCTTGAGGTATACTTATTTTTTGTAAGAGTAAGCTGTTTTTTGTAGATTGGTGAGAGCAACAAACTTCCAACACACTCAGATACAACATGGTATTGCTATGCTGGTCTTTTCAGCAGGAAAATGCATTTGGTCTATTCCCGGTTGTGGCAGACAGCAGTGATGAGAGGAAATGAGAACATCAAAGCGCATCAGTAATGCCGAGGTTAGTTTGCTTAATTACTGATGAGTAGAGAGCATGAGAAATGAGTCATTACGCTGTGTAGTTTAAGAGACAATAATAACCTCTTCAGTATTCACCGTGATTACTGACGCTCTCCCGATGAGAGTGAACCCGACTCTCCCTCTGTTCAAAACGGTGGCATTTGTCCCACTGTCCCTGCCTCTTCAGTTTTACATCTCACACAGATTGAACACCTCCAATACATACACACACACACACACACACACACACACACACACACACACACACACATCTGCACATTGTGTGATACACAGACACAAACAAAACACAATCAAACTGCGTCCAATCACTACTCTGTCTTTCTCCCAGTAGACTGGTCCTCCAGTGACCTGTTCCATGCAGTTACAGGGTCTTGTGATCATGTGAATGTGTGCTCATGCAAGAGAGAGCGAGCGAGTGTTGCAAGCCCATCCCGAAGGGAGCAGGTTCAGAGTGGGGTATCAGCGTGATGAATTAGTCTGCTGCTGGATGGTAGGCAAGAGCAGTTCATCTTCTTCATCTGACCTTGAGCTTATGAGCAGTAATAAAGCATCGCCCAAGCACTCCTGGAATCGCTCCGCTCAATAGCACACACGCTGGCGGTTATCATTTCCCTTTAATTCCCTCCATTATGATTGCAAAGAAAATCAATTAAAGCACCTCTGCAGTCGTTTTGTAAGTTTACAGTACAATTTGCTGTTTGTAGCACAGAGTTTTGCGGGGTTTTTTGCAAACGATGCCTGCAAGTGTAAAACATCTCCAATTTTGTTCAACGTAATTAGCTTCTATGGAGGCTAAAGGTTGAACGCTGTATTGAATTTCTTGTGCTTGCTTGAAGTAACAGGCCCTAGTTTGTTCATTATAGTCTTTAGGTTATGGGGGAATATAAAATGCTATTGTAATCTATTTGTACTTTTTGAACTTTTTGCAGGCCTTTTGAAAGGACTGCTCCATGGTTCCGCATTAGCACATCTCAAACAACTCTACGAAATGTGTGTGTGTGTATATATATATATATATATATAATTATATATATAGTGTATTTTATATTATTTACAAAATTTTATCATATTTAATACATTTATAGAATATTCATTGAATATTTATGATTTATTTTTTTCTAAAGCTATTTTTCTAAAGCTTGTTCTCTTATGTAGAATGATTGCTTCATCTGTTTTCCTGGATCAAAGAATCAATGAGCTCTTGTGAAGAATATTCGTCTGAAAACGTGGCCAGGCATAACAGCGCAGTGTTTGTTTGTGTTCGGTTGTCTTTGTGCGTCTGTGTGAGCACCTGATGACACACTTTCTGAACATAGCTGAGGCCGAACACCTCTACAGGGATTATGTGGCCCCGTTCAGCAAACGGCCTGTCAAATCCAGCCATGTAACAGCTCAGATTAACTAGCTCTCCTTTCGTTTTTGTTGTCTTTGTAGATTCTGTGAAGTGGAACGCTCCAGAATAAAACTGCTAGCGAGGCATCTTCTGTGCTTTCGGCCTGAACGTTCTCAAAAACAACAGAGGCGAGACATCTCAAACATGTGTATTTTAGGTTTCTCGTTATTATCGCACTATATCTCCCACAAGCTCCTGGTTGTGGCATAGGAAATAGATTAAGGTAATAAAAACAACTCGGTAACAGTCATGCATGCTGCAAGCATCAGAATCCTTGTGCCTGTGTCCGTGATGACAAAGTGTGTGTCTGTGTGTATGCAAAGCCTATTTTTGGTTGAATATTTCCCGCTCAATATGTGGCACCACAATTTGAGGTAATTTTAGGTAATTTGAGGTTATTTGTACTGTAGCAAACAAAATGGGAATTGCAAAATTGAATTTGAATTTGAATGTAGGGATGTTGATTTAATTTAAAGGTAGGGTAGGCAATTTTCGTAGAGGCTAGCAATAGCAAACTGGCTTTGAAAGCATAAAATCCCCCTTCCCTCCCATAAATTCGAGTCACGAAATGATGTTTCATTTACACAGTTCGGGAGGATCATGTTCAAATGATCTATCCAATCAACATGTCATCAGCGATTATCACGTCTATCCTATCAGCATGAGAGGAGATATATACAGTATATACACAGTCGACTCACCTACTGTATGTTCCTCAACAGTTTTCAGCATCCCTCCACTACCCCAACTCCTCACTCTTGGCTGGTTCCTACCACAGCCATGTATATGGGGGAAGTACTCTGGTACTCGTGTGATGGTATGGAAATACAGACGTTGACAGGCAGGTAGGACATCGTATCATTGCAGTCAGACCGAATGCAATGATTGGACACTAATTTTATGGTCCTACACCTTCCACAGATGAGATACATATAAATATATATATTTTAAAATCTTTAAAAAGTTTTAAGGTTCATAAGCCTTTCAAATAGATAGATAGATAGATAGATAGATAGATAGATAGATAGATAGATAGATAGATAGATAGATAGATAGATAGATAGATAGATAGATAGATAGATAGATAGATAGATAGATAGATAGATAGATAGATAGATAGATAGATAGATAGATAGATAGATAGATAGATAGATAGATAGGCCATGCATTTACCAATACTTCTGGCCTTAATCTATACTTCGAAGGAGCTGGACAATCGAAATCGGCCATCCGTCTCTCACTGCTTTTAGCTATATCGTTTGAGAACAATACTAATACAGTCTCCACTCTGAACCAATTGATCAAGTGCCTTGCAGTGCACTTTCCCTCCGAGTGAAAGCACTCCGTCTCACTCCTGTACTGTTAATGTAATGTATTCTAGCCGTAGAGTAGCTTTAATTTAATATATTCAGAGTGATCCTGGCAGATGAGGGTTAGCTGGTGTTTTACAGCGAAGAGAAAGGGGTGGCGTACGGCGCAGAGTATTTTTGAAGGTGTGAAAGATTTTGGCTGATGTCACCGAAGACTAGCAGGCTGAAAGTCGGTTAAAGAAGTGAGAAGAAATGAAAGTGTTTGGTTTCTTTAACCCGTACCTTTGTGAAGTCGTTCTTTCTCTCGCTCTCTCTGTCTGTCTGTCTCCCTTTTCTCTCTCCTTGGCTAAGAGTGGGCCTGTAAAATATTCATCTTATAAATATTTCACTCATATCTAATAAAAGCTTCTCTCTTCATTAACGAGGTGACTGGGGGAGCCATTGATCAAGATTTCTGTTTCATGGCATGAATATTCCCTCTCAGCCTCTGCCTCTCGCCCTTTCTCGCTCCCTTTCTCCCTGCTTCTGAACACATGATGCTTAGTTAATGTAGCGATGGTGGCAGCTTCTCAGCACGCTGCGTCTAATTCAACTTCTGCCCAATTACAGCATGAGCGTTCCTCTAAGAGTGCACTCACTGCCTTTATTCTCTTAAAAGCATGAAGTTTAAGTTCTGTCGCACTTGAGTTAAAAAGGAAAAAACACTAAAGGAGAAGCAAATAAATTACTTCCTGGTTAAATGTAACTTCGGAGGGATGGATGGATGAACGGACAGATAGATGATAGATGTACGGATGGACAGAAAGATAGATAAGCAATAACTGTCAAGACACATTTTGAATGTTGGCTTTACAATCCTTGTTTGAAAGTTTTGCAAAAATATATATATATATTTTTAAATCTTTAAAAAGTTTTAAGGTTCATAAGCCTTTCAGATATATAGATAGATAGATAGATAGATGATAGATAGATAGATAGATAGATAGATAGATAGATAGATAGATAGATAGATAGATAGATAGATAGATAGATAGATAGATAGATAGATAGATAGATAGATAGATAGATAGATAGATAGATAGATAGATAGATAGATAGGAAGAAATCGAAAAAACACTAAATGAGATGGATGGATGGATGGATGGATGGATGGATGGATGGATGGATGGATGGATGGATGGATGGATTCACCAACTATTACTCCAGTCCTCAGTATCACATGATCCTTCAGAAAGGTTTCTAATATGCCTTTTTGAAACAATAAGCAATATTTCTTATTAAAAACAATGTTGAAAACAGCTGTGCTGCTTAATATTTTTTTGTGGAAATTGTGATAGCCTTTATTTGAAATAGAAATCTTTTGTAACATTATTAATGTTTTTGCTCTCACTTTTGATCAGTTTATATCCTTGCTGAATTGCACTTGAGTAAAAAAAAAAAAAAAAAAAAAACCTGAATGAGATGCAGAAAAATACCTGGCTAAATGTCACTTCCTGTTCCAGTCAACTACCTCTAAAGCTTTATGTTGCAGGTGGCACAGGATGTTCCTCAGCCATCGGGTGTGTGTTGGTGTGTGTCCTCCCTGCTTCTCTCATGTGTGTCGCGTACACTTCAATAGCTTAACAGGCCTGTTTGGGCATTTCCAGTGATAGCGGGAGACAAACTGTTCCCAGACTGATGCACTAATGCTCATGTCTCCTGTTTGTTCGGATGAAGACATGGATGAGAGGAGGGTCACAGTGCACCTCTGATGCATAAGCCTGTTGCTCATATATTGAGCTCTTATTTAATCTGACATTGTAAAATCAATACGTCCCTCCATGTGAATACCGTTCGCACACACATAGTCACGCTATTTGTTCTGTTTCGCATCCTGGAAGGGCTCATAAAGTGCCGGTCTAGGCACTTTTATTATGACGTTAATTAGCCGACTCTCCAGTGAGTCCTGTGATGGAGAGAGTAACTCTGTCAGCACTTCGCCGAGTGTGTATAGTGTGCTAGGTGGTTTCTCTCAGGTTCTGTAGGTCAGACTGAACAGGGGGATCTGTATAATCCAGCTGTTAGGATTTAATTGCTGCGGATTGGATTAGAGTGCCGTACTTCAGCTCGGTGAGACAAGCTGTGATCCGTGTTAATGGGGTGGAGGAGATCAGATCAAGAAAGTTCACGCTGCTAGATCTTATGATTCGGCTGAGTTTGCATATTTGTGCATGTATGTGCCTCGTGCTTAGAAAACCGTTCCATTTGAATTCTCACGACTTGCTATAGAAAGACAAATCACCTAATGTTATTGTATTCTTTGATATAATTTTTTTTATATATATATTTTTTAACAATTTATAGCAGAGGAGATATTTTGAAGAATGTTTTGGTTGCTCTTACAATGAATGGAAACTGGAACTTTTAAATGATGAAGGACACAAAAGCACCATAAGAGTTTAATAAAGTAGTCCACATGACTCATGCACTTCTGAAGCCATACAACATTATGTGAAACAAAGAGATTCACTGATAATCTTCTCCTCCAGTGGTCTGTTGTGAGACTGGCTTTGTGAAAAAGTCTGATTTATTTAGAATATCTGACCCAAAAAAGAATGATTTGTTAATCAATCCAACATCACAGCTTCGGTAATGAACTCTCATGACTTTTTTCAGGTATTTTATTTATTTATTTGTATTATTGATTATTATTTGTATTTATTAATATACTTTTTCAAATGTCAGCCTGTTTCTCACACAATATCTTCATAAAACTTGGATTACCGTTGACTATATGCACCATTATTTGCATTTACTTGATCAAAATATAGTAAAAATTGTATTATTATGAAATATTATTACAAATTCACTGAAACTGTTTTTCAATTTAAATATATATTAAAATGTATTTTTTTTCCTGTGATGCAAAGCTGAATTTTCAGCATCATTACTCCAGTTTTTAGTGTCACACAATCCTTCAGAAATCTTTATGTGTTGATTTGCTGCTCAAGAAACATTTATTATTATTATCAATGTTGAAAACTGTTGTGCTGCTGCTTATGTAATACTTTTTTGGAAACTGATTTTTTCAGCATTCTTGAATAAAAGATCAAAATAACAGCATTTATTTCAAATTGTATGTTTTACCGTCACTTTCAATCAATTTAATGCATCCTTGCTGAATAAAAGTATTAATTTTTTTTTATTATTTTTTTTAACTTACTGACCCCAAACTTTTGAATGGTATGCATATGGACCACTTTTATATGATAGTTTTATCATTCACCTTCTTCTTCTTCAAAAAAAAATCTTTTTATTCCACAGAGGACAGAAAGTCATACAAGGTTGTAAAGGAATGGGGGTGACTAAATGATGACAGATTTTTTTTGTTTTCAAATTCCAAATTCCAGTTATTCATTATTTTTTTATTGAACAGTACAGTCTTTTGTCATTTTTCTCTTTAATTAAGGGGTTTAAGCAGGGACAGTAAACCCATTAGGTGGCATCGTCGACCACCTACAGTATATGACACCATCTCTTAGGGGTCAAAATGGGACAGGAGGACTGGCTAGCCTTACCTGAGGAAAATTCACTAGTGTACAAACCTCTTTCTTGCTTCATTAAAAACATTTTTGTTAAATATTTTTGTTAATATCAGGCAGTTTGTATTCATGAACCCATTTGTAACAGTTAGCCTACGTTTTAAAGGTTTATATGAAATCTAATTGTATAAACACTTATAAAGCACTGCAGATCTATGTGGCAGGACTTGCTCCATCAGCCAATCAATGGAGCTCTGCTGATACCAGCGCATCACTTCCTACTGACCTCTCTTTCTCTTTCCATTCCTGGATGCCAGACGCTCCCAATTGTCAATCATTGTCTTCTATTCTCGTTTGCACTCACCCTTGCCACTCTTTAGTCAGTGGGAGTCAATTGTTTTGCATGCGTGTGTGTGTGTGGCAGCAGGCTGCTAAAGAAAAACATTCAGTTTTGCCAAAGTCAAATTAGCATATTAGTATTCTGCATGGAGAGGCACTTTCCATCCCTCTGTTAATGGTTCTTACACATTCGGCTCCACCATAAGCAGAAAGTCCATGACATGCCGGCCACATAATTATAGGTTGGCGGTGGGGGGACACGTGACGTGACGCTGAAGTGTGTGTGTTGAAGTGTTGGGGTTCATACTGTTCTGGAGGATGTGTATTTTTAGATGTCTAAACTCCATTACATCATCATCATGCGAATGTTAAAAAAGTAGAGGAAATATCTTCGAGGGAACATATTTTCAGGATTTTCCTTGCTCTTTTGGGATAAAAAAAAAAAAAAAGCTCTGTCCCTAGTCCACCCAGACCAGTTTGTGGAAACAAACAATAAGGTGCAAAAGTGGGTCAATTAGAAAATATCATGGTTATGACGTCATCATCATGAGTACGATAGAGACAGAGCATATTTAGGCCACGTCCACACCGGGGGGGGAAACAATCCAACCGTCTCCATTGACTTTGCATTGCGAGAGGCTGCCTCCTTGTCATTTCTGACTTATAACAAAAGACAAAACAATGTTGAAAAGCTGCTATGTGACAAGGTGTACAGCAAACAAGCTAAAAAACTCAGAAATAAGTTTTTATAATCTGTCGACCCCAAAAAACGAGCATTTAGGCACAAAAGTGGGTACAGGCAATTGAAACAGAGCGCAAGGTGTCATATTACTCTGAGAACTACGTCCACTGGAGGAGCAGGGAACGTAATCGGTGGCAGTATAGCTTAGGTACAGAAATATAATATATAAAACTGACATTTGGATATTCGAGTTGCCAGTGACAAAATGTTTACTGCATTTTTTAGTGCATACTGAGTGTCAGGATCCCAATTTACCCATTCGTTTCAGCCTGTACCCACTTTTGTGTCCTTAAACGCTCGTTTTTTGGGGGTCGACAGATTATAAAAACTTATTTCTGGGTTTTTTAGCTTGTTTGCTGTACACCTTGTCACACAGCAGCTTTTAGGCATTTTTCTGTCTTTTGTTATAAGTCAGAAATGACAAGGAGGCAGCCTCTCGCAATGCAAAGTCAATGGAGACGGTTGGATTGTTTCCCCCCCCGGTGTGGACGTGGCCTAAATATGCTCTGTCTCTATCGTACTCATGATGATGACGTCATAACCATGATATTTTCTAATTGACCCACTTTTGCACCTTATTGTTTGTTTCCATTATCACCAAGATGGCCGCCGCAGCATGGTCACAGCAGTCTCGCTTGGAACATTGTAATTTTAACCCTAAGTTTTTTAAACCTATAACTCGTTTAAAGACTGTTCAATGTTTTACTATCCTTAATCCACCTAAAAATGTGACATTCACTGTCCTGCTAACACTCTGCGTCCTTTCCTGTTTGTATCGTCACCTGTTTCTACCCAAGGAGAACGAAAGAGCTTATTTTCCAGTAGCTCGTAGTCAACTCCTTTTGTACTCTAAGTTTCTGGATGAAGGTCATTCAAGAGTACAAGAAACACACAGGAGAGAAAACGGGACGTGGAACATCCGAACTGCACTATTGCATTTTGTAGTAATGATTCTGCTGGCAGGGGATGTTGAACTAAATCCCGGACCGCAGGGGCCGGTGGCAGAGCACGACGGGCTAGCTACGACGACGCTAATGCCACCAGCTGTGTGGCTCGGGCTAGCGTCGAAATTACTACAACCTGCAGCGGAGCTCGGGCTACCACTGGAGCATTGGCAACCTGCAGTGGTCCACGGACTGGATCTGGAGCTATGTCCACCTGGAGCGGGATACGGGCTAGCATTGGAGCAACACTCACCTGCAGCGGGCCTCGGGCTGGTGTTGGAGCCGTGTCCGCCAGCGGTTGGGGGCGGGTTAGCACTGGAGCTTCCACATCCAGTGGCGGGCTGCGGGCTAGCGCCTGAGCCACGAACGCCTGCAACTGGCGGCGGGTTAGCATCGGAGCTTCCATCTCCAGCGGTAGGCCACGGGCTGGCGCCTGTGACTGGCGGCGGGTTGGCATCGGAGCGTCCGCCTCCGGCGGCGGGTGGCGGGCTGGCACCTGAGACACGGGCATCGGCAGCTGGCGGCAGGTTGGCATTGGAGCTTCCATCTCCAGCGGCGGGTAGTGGACTACTATCGGAGCTACGACCACGAGCAGCGGGGTTCATTGGACTAGCGACAGGGTTGATAAAGCTTCCACCACCAAAACCTACAACTAATAAGGTATCAAACAGACAATTGCAAACTAAACTTTTACAAACTGTTAACCATGCGAAAATTCTATGGGACCCTGAAACTAAACCAAAGGGGATTTTTGGTGGTCACATTAATATTAGAAGTCTTCCATCTAAAACGGAACAATTGGAAAAATTATTATATGACTCAAATCTAGACTACCTAGGGCTCACCGAAACTTGGTTGAAAACAAATACCCCTGCAGGTGCCTATACTATTCAAAATTATAATTTATTTAGAAGAGACAGACCACATAAAAAAGGAGGTGGTGTGCTGTTATATGTTAAAAGGAATATCCAATGCAAACAGATGGTTTTTCCCGAAAATGGCTTGGAATGTGTGGGAGTTACGATTTGTTTATCCCCTGAAATGTCTTTTAATGTTGTAGTATTATATAGGCCGCCTAATGAGAAGGATGCATTCTTTGATATGTTAAAAGATGTATTCAAAGTCTGTAGCAACAAGGAAACAATTTTTATGGGGGATTTTAACTTAAATTGGTTGGATAAAACACGTTCCAATAAGTTAAGACACCTTGCCAAACAGTTTAATCTAACTCAAATGATAAAGAATCCAACTAGAATAACTAGCTCCACTAAAACACTGCTAGATCTGATATTCATTAATAAGTCAGATCGTATCAATAAAACATATAATTTAATAACCGGTTTATCGGACCATAATCTAACATTGGTTTCTAGGAAACTCTCCAAGACCCGTTATAGAAATCAAAATAGAGAAAAGACCTATATATCTCTTATTCCTAAGCGTGACATGGAGCTCCTGGATACTGAAATAAAAACTACTGTCCAAAATAATTTAGTTTGTGGCCAAGACTGTGAGCTGGCCTGTAGCACTCTTAAAAATACAATTACTCAAATTCTCTCTAAATACACAAAAAGGCAGCCGCGAAAATTTAAAAGTAAAAAAACCTTACCATGGCTAAGTGAGAGGTTATGGCTTTTAATGAAAGATAGAGATGCTGCCCTAAAAAAGTATCTCAAGTCAAGGTTGGGGACTGACCAGTTGATTTTCAAAAGCCTGAGAAATAAAGTGACAGGACAGCTCAGAAGAGCTAAAGCAGATTTTTTCTTAGAAATAATTAAACAGGCTAAAGGGAATAGTAAAATGATATGGAAGTGTATTGACAATTTATCTGGGAAAGAGCGGACTAAAAATGGACCTATCGAACTTAACATAAACATTGACAACAATGAAACACGCGCATCAGGAACGCAAGCCACTGCAAAGGACAGCTTAATGGTTGCCAACATGTTTAATGACTACTTCATCACTTCAATTCTGGAACTTTGTAAACCCTCAGAGCTGCTTTTAACACCATCTGAAGCCTTTGTTGGGGCCACGGTTGCTGGTCCCACAGGAGGACTACAACCCACTCTGATGGAAGTACTGAATTTTGAATGTGTAAATGAAGGCAAGGTCAACAAAGTTACTACATCACTCTCTAACTCGAGAGCAAAGGACTCATGGGGTCTTGATTCGCTGTTACTAAAAAAACATAAAGAGGACTTTGCAGAACCAATTGCGCACATAATTAACCAATCGTTTAGTGAGTGTCTATTCCCTACGTCCTGTAAGACTGCAATTGTTACGCCCATTTTTAAATCAGGAAATAGAAAGGACATTAAGAATTATAGACCCATTAGTATATTGCCTGCAGTTTCTAAAGTTATTGAAAAAATTGTCGCCGAACAGCTGATTGAGCACCTCGATAATGGAAATATGTTACATCCTATGCAATTTGGCTTTCGATCTAAACACTCCACCGACACAGCTTGTTGTTATTTCCTCGAGGTGATCAAATCCAGTCTGGACAAGGGAGGGGTGGTTGGGGCCGTTTTTCTGGATCTACGTAAGGCATTCGACACCGTTAACCACTCAGTGCTGCTGACAAAACTGTGGAATTTCAATCTCGCTGCAAATACTATTAGTTGGCTTCAATCATACCTAGCAGACCGTTACCAGTGCGTAAGAATAAATGATAAAACTTCACCGTTCAGATCCTGTACTACAGGGGTACCCCAGGGGTCTATTCTGGGGCCATTGCTCTTCAGTTTGTACATCAATGACCTACCTTCCATCTGTGATGACGTGGAGGTCTTGATGTACGCCGATGACACGGTTTTATATACTCACGGTTCTAATGTCAATTCTGTCGCTGCTAAACTATCTGTGGCAATGAACAAAGCAACAGAGTGGATGAACAAGTCTTGCCTTACACTGAATACAGAGAAAACGGTCACAATGTATTTTTCAAACAAAAGAATTCAAAGTGCCATTCCAAATATCTATGTGGATAGTTACATGATCAAAAATGTGGAAGAAGTTAAATATCTTGGTGTGATTTTGGATCCTGTACTAAATTTTAAAAATCATGTTAAAAGGGTATGTCATATTTTGAAATATAACATCGCTAATTTCCAGCACATCAGAAGCTCTTTATCATTGGAAGCAGCAAAATCGTATTTCCAGGCCATGATTATATCGCATATATTGTACTGTATGTCATCGTGGTCTCAAGCCAAACAAACTGTTTTAAACCCTCTTAGATCATTATATAATCAGGCCTTGAAAATCCTCGATAAAAAGCCTCGGCGGTACCACCACTGCAATATACTTGAAAAGTACAGTATTCTAAGTTTTGACAATCTGATTAGGTATTCTGATATCCGTTTGGTTCATAAAATTCTTAATGATGCTGCCCCACCCCCTTTAAAAACGTATGTACAGCTACGCTCTGAATTAACAAACAGAGCGTTGAGGTCTGTATCTAGGGGTGATTGCAATGTACCTAAAAGAAAGTCTGCCTTCTCTCAATCAGCATTTTCCTATAAAGCCATCAAAGAATGGAATGGGATTCCAGACAATCTAAAGAACATTGCAGATTTTTACAGTTTCTCACGGACAGTCAAAGACTGGCTTTTAGACCACCAGTCCTGTTCACACTAAAAGTACCAGACGGGTATCTGGCCATCAGATGATACCCTCGTGGGTACCATTTGATGGCTTTTACACTGTATTGTGTTTTGTGTGTTATAAAAAATAAAAAATGTTGCATTTTATATATGTAGCACCTTATAGCATTGCAACTAGCTAATTTTTGCACACAAATTGGTAATTTGCTTTTTATATTTGTATATTGTACTTTCTCTGTAAACTGTTTTTTATATTGTATTAACTGTCTTAACTTTAACTGTATAACTTTGTTATGTAATTTTAACTGTGTAGGACTACAGATGGAAATTAGCATAGTGCTAAATCTGGTGCAGCCATCTCTTTAATGTAACTGCACATTGTCCTCATATAAATAAACTAATCTAAAAAAAAAAAAAATGGAGACGGTTGGATTGTTTTCCCCCTCGGTGGGCGTGGTCTTCAGATTATGAGGTGTTGCGCTCTGTCTCTATAACATACTGTACAACCCCCCACATTTACATTACCTATTTAGTGTTCAGGGCTCATTTTACTCATAAAAGCTTCAAAGGATATCTGATTACATTGCTGCTTTTGACATCAGTTATAAATTACATTTCAAAATATATTCAAATAGAAAACTGTTATTGTAAATTGTAATCATATTTCAAAATATTATTGCTAAATTTGATCAAATAAATGCAGCCTTGGTAATAAGCATAAGAGACAAGATAAGAGAAAACATTTTTTTTTATATACCAAATGCTACAAAAGTGCAGAATATGGTCCCTTTGAACCGTAACCGCAGTGACTAATGTTTAAAACACATTTGCAGTCTGTATGTGGTCAGTGTGCATGTGTGTGTGTGTGTGTGTGCGTTTCAAATGCTGTCTGGATTTCTCCTCATGTCTGTGTATTAACATGACAAGCAGAAGTCTCTCAAATGTTGAATCTCTAGAGATTCTTAATGTCAGTAAATCATCTGGCATGCTTAACCTTGTTGAGGAGAAGAGAAAAGACGAGAGAACAAGAGACGAGAGGAGAAATGAAGAGGAAGAAGAGGAGAGAGAAGATGAGATAAGGTTAAAGTGGAGGAGATTAGAGAATGTGAGGGGAATTAGAAAAGTAAAGGCAAGAGGAGTCGAGACAAAAGAATAAAAGAGCAGAGGAGAGGTGAACGATTATCAGTATGCCACGGCATCTCTGACTGACCCACTGTGTGTCCAATTTCAAATTCAAATCCAGGAGCTCATCCACAGCCAAGTTCACCCTCCCTCCATCATCCTCCTCACACTCTCCTTTCTTTTTCTCCCTCTCTCTCTCTCTCTTTCTCTCATCACGCTCAATTCACGTTTTCAATTTTGAAGTGCTTTGAAGGTTGGCCAGCAAAGTCATCTCCGGAGATTGGACTGTAGCGCTTACCTTTCTCTTTCTGTGTTTTTCACTTCACTGCTATCACACCTCCCACACTCACTCACTCACTCACTCACTCACTCACTCACTCATTCATTCTCTCCCATCACCCCATTGTCACCTCTTGAAAAACCTGTTTTTTTTGGGACATTTGATATAAATCCAGTGTGAACCCTCATAATCCCATATCTACTACTGCTACTTACTCTCAGATTCTCAGCTTCCCTCTCTCTCTCTCTCTCTCTCTCTCTCTCTCTCTCTCTCTCTCTCTCTCTCTCTCTCTCTCTCTCTCTCTCTCTCTCTCTCTCTCTCTCTCTCTGGAATTGCTGAGGGCTGAAATGTAACAATGTAACACTGATACAGTCAGGTGAAAACTAACCTACTTGGAAACAAGCTTTCTTTCTTTCTGGTCTTGAGGGGAAATCCATAAGAATATTAAGAAGCAACGCTGTTTTTAACATTGATAATACTAATAAATTATCCTTGAGCAAATCAGTATATTAGAATGATTTCTGAAGGATCACGTGACACTGAAAACTGATGAAAATTCAGCTTCACATTTTAAAATATATTGAAATATAAAAAAGTTACTGCAAATTGTAATAATATTTCACAATATTATAAAATGGTGAGCATAAGAGAAAAAATAAAAATTAAATAAAAACTTACTCCCAACAAATGAGTCTTGTGAATAGGTTATTTTTAGTTAATCAACTAATCAGTATAGTTACTGACAAATGAATTGTGAACAGCATTTATGTCGCCTCTAAAAACGCTGAAAACTTAAAAATAAAAAAGCCTTTTGTAACTTGTTTTAAATGTATTTATTATTGAAATCATCTCATGATTTGGAAATGTGTTTGTTTTAATGAAATACTTATTCTTATTAAAAAATCATTAATGAACCATTAAACAACCAGTTTAACAGAATCAGTCGATTCGTCATGATTCTCATCCCTAAACTCCCCACATTGTGAAGACCTGAATACATGATACACACACTTTGTTTGAGGAGGGTTGGCATCAACTTAGCAACAGACCACCAGATCGCTGTGCAGTTCTCCAGCTTTGTTTTCAATAAGATGGAAGAACAAACATACACTCTCTTTGGAGGATAATGCAGTTTTAAAGCCACAAGCACACTCATTCAATCCTCCTGATTTGGCATGAATTGTAAAGCGTGCTGAAATATGTGCTGTTGTTGATTCAAAAAAAAAAAAAAAAAGATTTTGCAAAGAAATATTTCAATAGAGGCCTGACAGTTTAGAGAACAATGACTCAGTCTAATTTGTTGGTCTTCTATAGGAAGATGTTCTTGAAATCATATTTTTCTAACCAACAACAGCAGATTTCTGATGTCATATTCAACCATGTATTTTATTTTAAATGCTTCTGGTTTGCCGTGTGTGTATGCAGCTTCTATATAGATTTTTAATGAGCCCGGATAGAGAAAATAGGCGAACAGAAGAAGAGTCATCACGGTGATGCGCAGACAATATAGAGAGCAAATTTAATAAAATGAAGGAAATGATCACGGAAAATAAAAGGGATAAGGTTTAAAAAATAGAACACATCATTTTTTCCTCTTTCTTTTTCTGGCTTTAAATCAGACCTTTTGGTTTTGTTGTTTTCTGTGTGGGACTCGTATCCCTTGCAGCTCATGTAATTGTGTTTTTGCTTTACTGTCACCAGGGATGGTATGAAAATGAGACATTACAAGTATAACACAACCCAGTTTACTGCAGAATATTCACACCAGCCCAGTGCAGTTCCTCTAGAGCTTACCTTAGGAAAATTGAATCATTTAGGTGCTTTGAGAACTATTGTGTTTACTGAAGTGTGTGTGTGTGCACGCGGCGTGTGTGCATGTGTGTATGTGTGCGGGTCTCCTGGTAAACCCCATATTATGGGGACAAAATGTCCCCACAAAGATGGCAATATCTGAAATCCTTGTCCATGTGGGGGCATTTTTGGTACCCATGAGGAAAACAGCTTATAAATCATACCAAGTGATGTAAAAAATATTAGAAAATGTAAAAATGCACATATTTTTCTGTGATGGGTAGGTTAGGGTTTGTGTAAGGGGATAGAATTTACAGTTGGTACGGTATAAAAAAACATTATGTCTATGGAATGCCCCCATAAAACCCAACATACTAAATTATATTCTTTTGAAAATGTAAAAATTCTGAAAGTTTTGTGTGATGAGTAGATTTAGGCTCAATCCCAATTCTATTTTATACCCCTTCGCCTACCCCTAACCCTTCGCCTACCCCTAACCCTTCGCCTACCCCTTACCCTTGCCCCTTGAAACAGAGTGTCAAGGCGTAGGGGTGAAAATATTCCCCTAAGAAATGAGACACCACTACTACACCGTTACATGTCATTATACTGTACATCGTCGCTAGCGCCTACGTCACAGGAGATGCGCCAATGTTTATCACAAACTTCCAAGATGCCGTCGTCAGCTGTAGTCTTGCGTGAGTTACAGCTATTTTTTTTGCATTTTTCTTCTGAAGTTTGCAGAAAACAACGGAGATGACGATATCTTCGACGCCTAATAATGCTGCGTTCACACCAAACGCGAATAGAGCGTCTGGTGCGAGTGATTTCAATGTTAAGACGCGTTTACGCGCGTCTGGAGGTCTTGCGGCGCAAATGAGGCGTTTAGCGCGGAGCGGTGGACGCGAATTCGCCTCATTCGCGCGTCCACTTCGCTTCAAACTTTTGCTTTTTACACGCGTCATATTGTTAACGAACTTTAACGATTTTTTTTGCAACCGTTTCTTTGAAGAACATGAGCGTAAACACAAGATTGAATGTGACATAAAGAAAATGCTTATTGGCAGTCATGTTGCCTCTGTAGCCGGTGTATGCAGGTACATTTCTCATACACCTTCGTTTGAAGTGTGGTCCCGAAAAATCTTCGTTTCAAGGGCTATCTGGCCCTTCCCCTTACCCCTACCCCTCCAACCAAAAGAGAATCGAGACAGCCCTACCCCTTCACGAGAACGCGCATGTGTGAACGAACGTGTGTGTGTGTGTGTGTGTGAGAGAGAATAAAACAAACCTCTGTTAGTTGTACCCTGGGGTTTGGAGGCACAGTATTACATTGGCCTGTTTGCTGCCCTGTGGCTTGCACACATGCACACACGCTGAGCTAATCAACCCAAGAGGATCTTCAGAAAGGAAAATTTGAGTCATCTAATTCCAAATGCTCACTGGCACTGATCTCTTCAACAGTATGTGTGGGAAAAGAGGAGACGAGAGAAGTAGTTTGGGAACAAGCCAATTGTAATTTATTTTTTGCATGTCTTTATCTAAGCTTTATAAACACACACACATATACTCAAGGACCTGGGTAAGACTGGTAGGCTGAGCAGGATTGTAACCGCAGTGACCACACCAGTGCTGGCACACTTCCTCTCTCAATCCCAGAATCCCAACCAACAGACCTACAGTGCGAGTGGTGTACTGAATACTAGTTAACATGTGAACACTGGCCAGGGAAGTGAATATGCACTCAAATCTCTATCTCTGTCTTTTAAAGTCACCATGAAATCAAAATGGGCAATTCTTACTTTTTTAATGGAATATTGCAGTATTTATTATAAATGATTTATCCGTGCACATCATTATTATTTTTGTTCAGTTCATGTGCCTTCATAATCTTTAACTACAACCACAACAAGCCCTGAATGTCCATGATAAAGACGAGCCATAAAGACCACAGCGAAGACCACGAGAACCTGACAAGTCCTCCACACCAGCTTATGACCAGCTTCAACTCCCTCACACCGAATGCTGGAGTGGTTTTGTCTGATCTTCAAGTTGAAGGAGCTGGATGAAATATTTTGAGCGATATTATTCCACAATCTGACCTGGAATCATAATCATACCGTTTTATTCATTTGGCCTAAGGAGAACTGGCCCTTCCGACACAGCCTGTTTTTTTGTTTGTTTGTTTTTTTCATTTCTGTCTCCTGATCTAGTTTGGGTTCCTTGCCACCGTCGCCTAACTTTTGTTAATAATTGTTAATTGTTATTAACTATTTTTTAATGTGATCTGTTGGCATTTACTTATTAGAGTCACTTTTAAAGTCATTTTAACTCAACTGATTGGCACATGCTCAAATCTGGTTTTGAAAACAGAAAAAAATCCAAAAAACATATGTACTGAAACCATGGGCTTCAGCTTTTCTCTGTTTACAGATTGAGATTGTACAAATATGAACTTCCAAAAAAACACATAGGCAATAGCAGATAACAGACTCTTGTCTTGACAAGAAGGTGCTTCAAAGAACCATTAAAATAACTATTATTTTAACATTGATTTCTCACTACAACTTCCTGTCTTTTTTACAAATGTATTTCTCTTGTCCACTTTAATATAATTACTTCCTCCATGCTCTCTTTTCATTTTCTATTACTCACCTACCTATCCTCCCTTATTCACTCCATTTGTCAGACACTCCTTTTTCTCCTTTAATCTCTCTCACACACATACATCCCCCACAGTTCTCAGGTTGCTCGTAACTAAATCTCAGGGTGCTTTGCTTCCTTTCTTCCAGTATCCCAGAGTTCCCCTCCCCCTCTCAGCGTCTCTGCATGAGTGTGTGTTTGTCAGCAGGTGCTCCCGAAACTTCTGGCTTTCACGGTGGCTCGGGCTGTTGAAAAGCTCATACTGTATGCATTAGGGATAATGATGTGATGCAGAATGAGATAATCATGTCTATGTGTGTGTGTGAGAGAAGGATCTTGCCCCCAAGAGTTTACTCTTCACAATAGCTGTAGTGTAAGCTTGGCAGAAAAGAGCAGTGAGTCAGAGGCTTTGAACTGTGTGTGTGTGTGTGTGTGTGTGTGTGTGTGTGTGTGTGTGTGTGTGTGTGTGTGTGTGTGCGCTCATATGAAGTCCATCCGGAGGAAGGCAGCCTGCACCGTTTTATTTCAGCCCTTAGAGTACAGCCTAAGAATAACATGAATGGAAATGTTCGTTCTTTTAAAAACTCCCCTCTGTGGTAAATTACAGAATAGCTCTAAAATATATTCCAAGTGGATGTGAAGGGGTTTTAAAACTATGTTGTTTTGTTTTAAACTAACTTTATTTTTTGGGCAACTTTAAATTAAAAGAGGACAGAAAGTCATGTTTGTTTTTTTGTACAGTTTATCTCAAACTTAGATATATTTTTCCAACATTTGCTACAAATTAAAGCTGTTTTGATATATAAGCCTTAAAGCTCCAATATGTAGGGATTTTGTAATAAAATTTCCAAAAATAACTTGCACAGTGTGATATATTTCCTCCAGTTATGTACTTACAATATCTCAAAAGTCTCCAAAGATTTTTTATTTCAGAGAAATTCCGATTTTAAATAACTGGCCGTCCCGGAAAAGAAATGTCGCGCCTCAGTGACGCAATGTCCGCTCTCTCTATCCTTCTTTCCGGTGTGGACCATGTGATAGGATATTCCACCACACCGGATTTTTTTTTTTTTTTACAACTTTATTGAGGTTTTTTTCTTATCACAATAAACAATAAAGACATCTGACAAAGAATTAAAAAAGGAATAAAATAAAAAATATGACCCACATCACCGGAATATCGCATGGTAAAATGCGGAAGTGGTGGTTAAAGCGTTATAGCCATAGACTGTACGGTTATAGCTGTTATGGATCACGAACTCTTTGGCGAGTATTGAAGTGCCAACAAAACGAAAGCGTCCATATTCGGATACACGCGGAGTCACGGACTGTGTGACAAACGGAGGAATAAAACCCGGATAAATATCGGCAGGCGTTTTCGAGATGGAGAGAGCTGCGCGTCTGGACTTGTCAGAGACTCTCTCGCGAGTGTATTGAGACAGGTAAGACATGCAACTGTCAATAATAGCACTTATAAACAAAGTTATATTGCTCTTTGTACTTTGGTAAGGCTTTTTATCACGTGTGGTGACCGAGATTATGGCAGTACAATTACAATCGGAGATGATGTTAAAAAAAATATTTAGTCATTACTTGCAAATGTTCGTTCAAATTTACTTTTAGATATTGGTTTGAACACGTTAAACAACACGGCATTAACCATAAAAAAACGTAAAACTGCACAACATTAACCAAACAAATCATTTGACAAATAGCTGTATGTTGTAACGGGATAGCCTAATATAGCATAACATTTCACGTCCCTTGCAGTTCATTAATTATGATGACATAAAATAATACGATAAGACATACAGGTAATACAAAAACGAATAAATTACCTCATCCGTGATCATGATTCATTAATTCCATTTAGATACATCGCTAGATGGTGAAAACGCATTATAAACCACATCTCCCATCGTCACCTCCTTCATAGCGTCATCAAGCTTCGCCTTTGTTATTGTTGGAAACTGCGCCCTCTTGTGGTCAAATACCAAAGTCACATACTGGAGCTTTAACTCTACAATCCGTCAGAGTTATCTACAGTCTACAACCATTAAAGGGATACTTCACCTCTGGGAAGATGAATGTGTATTTAAAATAGGTCTAGCTTTCTAGACTGAGAAAAGCCAGAAAATGTATTTTTGGCTTATGTGGATGAAAGACAACAACTCCCAGAATGCACTTGCTTCGCTGCCTTAGGAGGCCACGCCTACCGGTAAGAGTGCGCAGTTGAAAACAACAAGGCTAACTTAGCCTACGTGATGAGTTTGCCAGGGATCTCTAGAGATCGCCCAAAATGTCCGGGATTTGGCTTTTGTGTTCTACAGTCGCCATTCATTCATCATGTTTACTGTGGCGAGCAGGATGAGGCTGACGGCCGCGGGAGAACGGCGCAAGGCCGGTGGCGTCATTACTGAGACGCGCCGGGTCTCCCATCTCTCACGGAGGAGCAGGAATTTTCTTAGAAAGGGTAAAACGCACATCAACCGATCACTTGTTTAGCGTTCATGTAAACACTACATTCAGATTCACCAATCGCATGAATTCAGTTAGATTGAAACAAAAGGTGTGCATGTAAACAATGAATGGCGACCGCAGAACGCAAAAGCTGAATCCCGGACATTTTGAACGATCTCTCGCCCGCCGGACAAGTCGGGGAAAAGGAAGATGGTAACCCCTACTTACTCAGCTTTCTCCAACTATTCAGCTTTCTCCACAGAACAAGAGCCTGCTAGCTTAGCTTCCAAAGAAAGACGGCTGATACTGTGTACATTCTGTGAGTGAGATCCCACCCTCTATGGGCGGGCTGAAAATATGCGGAACAACGCCATCTACTGGCTGTAGTCTTTAACCTCTGGCCAAAAAATCCTCCGATGACGCAAAATGACGATTTTTGCGTCATCGGAGGATTTTTTCCAGACAAAAAATACATAAATCTCTTGTCTCAGGGGGATATGAGGGTGGAAAGCATGGTAATTCGAAAATACTACAGGTTTTCTACTAATACAAAGCTTAATGCTAAATCCTGAAGTATCCCTTTAACTAAATTTGTGTCAAGTACAAAAGAGGTGATGAGATTGCAACACTAGTAGACACAATTTGTTCCAATTTAGTTCATGCATCTATTTTGTTGATAAAATTGACTTTTCAAAATTATTTTTATATAAACCTCCATCAAACTCGGATCTCCACCCCAATTTCTTTTTAAGAATTTTAATTCAAAAATATAACAAATTTTCAGTAATTTGGGAAAGTTAAAATAAATAAAACACAAGTTAATAATAATAACACAACAACCGATATTGAGCACTTGTGTGCATATTAGTCATGTTCACAGTCAAATGGCTTATACACTGAATTTATGGGATTTATTGGGTCCAAAAATAAATAGGGAAGTAATATACATTACTGTTCAAAAGTTTGGGTTCAATGTGATTTTTTTTTATTACAGTATAATTTTAGAAGGAAGGATGCATTCATTTGAATCAAAAGTGACAATAAAGATTTATATTTCAAATAAACGCTGTTCTTTTGAACTTTCTATTGATCAAAGGATTCTGAAAAAAAAAAATAAACACAGTTTCTCCAAGAATTTTAAGCAGCACAACTGTTTTGAAAATTAATAAAAAATAAAAAATGTTTCTTGAGCAGCAAATCAGTATATTAAAATGATTTCTAAAGGATCATGTGACACTGAAGACTGGAGTAATGATGCTGAAAATTCAACTGTTCCTCACAGGAATGAATTACATTTTTAAAATATATTCAAATAAAAAAGTTATTTTAAATCCTAATAATATTTCACACTATTAGTTTTTTTCACTGTATTTTTAATCAAATAAATGCAGCATTGGTAAGCATAAGAGACTAATCCCAAACTTTTGAACGCTAGCATATGTGAGATTTAATAAAGAGTTTTAGCTGATAATACCAATTTTGTCATTTAATATTCATTAACCTGATCCCAGATTAACTTATAATGAAAAAACATTTTAGTTTTTCTATCTCAAATTTGTTTTTGTCTTTTAAAGTCCTTATATTTGTATATGCAGACATAACTTCTACTCAACTTCAGAAAATCATGGCTGTACAGATTGATAGAGATTTCATCTCTGTATCTAATTTCAAAGTGGTTAATATAACAGTGTTACAACTCAGCCCATGTTACAACCATCTCCAGTCTCCCCTACATCTTTGATGTACACTGAGATCAAACATGTTCTGAATGGTTAAGACTGTCCAACGGTGCAGCATTTCCACTTTAAATGAGGACAGAAAAAAATAGGCTATACTTGACGCTAGAAACTTGGTTATTCAGCCATGTATTTGTATTGATCAATCTGCATTTTTCCTTAGCCAATCATCACATACATTGACCTACAGTAAAGATCAATAAAGTCCATCTACATTGATCTAGGGACCTCACTGGGGTGAGACGAGTAATAATCTTTGCAGTATCCTATAGATGCTATTGGAATCCTATATCACAATGTCTGGAATATCTGACCTAATTTTCTCTGTGGGTCATGTGCTTTTGTGGCGTGACTTCCTTGTTCTGTTTGTGTCTGTTTGCTTTCAGAAATATCCTTGTGTTTGTTTGTATTTGCTTTGGGTTCACATATCACATCTGTTGTGAATGATTATCTCTCATGAGGTTCCTTTAAAGCGTAGACTCTGTAGTTCATTATAAACTGCTTTAGCAGATATTCTCATATCCAGCCCTGTGAGAGGAGAACAGTGAGAGAAGTTGTTGTTCTCTGAAGAAGAATCCCTCAAGACTAAGGGGCCGCTCACATATCGCGCCCAAAAACGCGTCGAAAACGCTAGGCGCGCCGCGTTGTCCTTTTTTCCAAAGCGCTCGGGTGGTTGCGCTCCGGAGGCGTCTGTCGTTGCTAAGCTTTGGTTCTTGTCACGTGACCTGCGGTGCGCTTGCGGCATTCTGAAAAGTTGAGATGTTTTTATCTCGATGCGGCGCGGACGCGCTTGGAAAAAACGAGCGCGTCGCACCGCGACCGCGTCGCTTCCATTTTGAGCGCGCATACCGCTCGGCTACATTTGAAATAACGAACTTGCGCGCGCAAAAGACGCGATATGTGAGCGGCCCCTAACACTGTAATGAACTGTGCTGTGTTAAGTTAGATAAGTGCCTTAAAGTCACCATATGACCATTCTTATTTGGAATATTCAATATATGGAATACTTCACAAAAAAACATTTGCCTAGCATAATTTGTTTGCAGGAGCCACTTTAGAAAATTAGAAAAAAGTAGACATTTTTTATTTTCTTTAATCTAATGCAATGGAATTCATATATTTTAAATGTGTCCAAATGCACAAAATACATTTTGGGGCCAATGAATATCAAAATCTGGACCTGAAGATCAAAATCAAAATTGTATTAAAAATTCGGGTTGATGGGTAGGGTTAAGGTAAGGAGCTAGAGATTGCATTTTGTCAATTAATGCCCTCACAAAGATAGATGTACAAGTGTGCATGCTTGTGTGAGTGTGCGCAAAGCAAGAACTTGCGGAGAATGGTGGAGTAAGTTTATCTGTGTATATCTGTGTTTGTGAGTTCGTGGAGATGCACAGAGTGGCACGCCTTCTTTAATTTTGTTTGTTGCAGTAATTATCTCTTTCCTCATTCAGTGCGCTTTTAATGGAGTCGAATCTCCAACCCTTCCAGATGTCTTGTCTGATCTCACTGTGATGGCATAGGTCAGTGCTGTACTGAAATGAAACATGAAACATTTAGGAGCCTAATTGTTTTTTTTTTTTACAAAGACATATTACAGAATTGCTTAGTAAAAATATGTGTTAAATTAAAAAGTATATTTTAGTTAAATAGGCTATATGATGTTTTATTTATAATTTTATTTAGTATAAATTAGCTCCAAATTAATGATGTTGCACTGATGATCCTGATTTGTGCCAGATACTGTAAATATGTTTTTTAAAAATGTTTTTCTGCCTGTTTGTTGACTAGTCCCACACAAAGTTTCCCAATAATTCAACCTTACATTTAAGTCTCACACATGGTATACTAAACAGTAATAGCCTAATATTTTCTTAAATATAATATACATATAATGTTTTAAAAAGACATTATTTATATTGATATTTGGCCTATTTAGCCTATTACAACAAAACATTGTTGTAGGCCTAATTGTAAATACTAGTGCAAAGTGCCCATGCAAAATCAGTTTTTGTGTGTGTTTTTAGTAATTGTGGGTTTGGTGTGTTTAAATGCTCATTGTTACAATTATACACAACAAAAGTTCAGTGACATTTTTATTTGTGCATGGTAGAAAGCAAATACTGATACTGACATAATGATATACAATAAATATGGAAAATTGAACTACACGATTGAGGGAGCAGGCTACACAGTGAACTCCGAGAAAACGCTACGCTTGAGCAAAGAGTTTGTGAATAGGCTACTACAAATGATGGCCGTGAAAGAGACTGTGAACGCATTGAATAGGATATGTTTAGTTGGTGAATAGCATAGGCTACTATTATACAGTAGCGATAACGTTAAGCGCACCAGAATAAAATATAATATTCAGAAGTAAACAGTGTAGCTGACTTACAGATTCAGTTAACCCCCACAAATGAATAAGTGCGACGATTCAGGGAACAAGCTACACGGTGAACTCAGAGAAAACGCTACTTAAGCTCCGCTGCTTTCTTCGACCCTCTCTGTCTCTGGTCCTGCGCTGTGTCCACTCAGTGTGTGTGTGAGAGGGGGAGTGGCCTCTGGTCCTGCGCTGTGTTCACTCAGTGTCATTGTGAGAGGGGGAGTGGCCAGCGGCTAGAGTAGCAAAAGCCAATGTGTGCTTCTTTTACCGATATATATACAGATATATTTTGCATTTCTAATCCAAACAACATCTAACTTGGCACTGTACTTACTCATGCCCGTAGCAAGACACCTGTCAAGTTTGATATCCATTGGAATAACGGTTCGAGAGATATGCGAATAACAGGCACACACACACACACACACACACACACACACACACACACACACACACACACACACACACAGACAATCAGACAGACAGAAAGACGTTCCTGTAATTTATAGATAGACAGATATGTAGCCCACCTTTAATTAAATTAACCATTGTGATAGGCATGTCAGAGACATCGCTCATCTGTTTACTGACATGTTGTCATATTAATTAAAAAACAGTCAGTAAACGGATGAGAGATGTCTCTGACATGCCTATCACAATGGTTCATTTCAAAATGGACAGAAAAACGAGAACGCCATTCAACTTGGGAGCCAGTTGCGAACTCACAACTTTGAACGATGACGATTCATTAAATTTGATTCAAACTTTCAAGCTATCGCATTAATATAGCACGTGCAGCACATCAAAAATAGACTGTAACGATCGATGTAGGCTTTTTCATCGTTCCTGCAACACATCTGCAGTGTGAATGCTATTGTTAAATTAGACCTCAAAACAATCATACTAACAAAGTGGGCTGGTAATTAATGCTTTTACAAGTTATTTTAATATGTAGGCTATGTACTGCAGTAGCATTTCAATAACATTAAGGCAGCATGCATGTATGAATGAATAGACAACAGATTTAAAGTTTTTTACAATTGGCTAATAGATGATTTTCATTGTTTTTTCAGTTCAGAAGTAGAGATTAATGTTACACAGTATTTTTGTTTTGTTTAGGCTTCTTCCATGTAATTTTCCCATTTAATGCGTGCCATTTTAGTAAGAGGAGTAGTTTAGATGTTGTTTATTTGCTAATGCTGCTGTATGATACGTTATATGAATTATGAATAGGCCTTTTTTTTGCTGAAACAGGAAAACAGGTCTCATTGCATCGTCTTCTTGGAGTTAGTGTTAACAGCAGTAGCCGACGAACTGACGACGATATCTATGGACATTAAGGTAATCAGCTGCTAGTTCTTTTTATTGTTGGCGTTTTATGAGTTATAAAGTTTGTGAGAAGAAGAAAAGTAAAAAAAAAGAAAACCTTAGATATCAATCTGCATATGTGATGGACACAGATTATGCTCTGATTTGCTCGGTCCTTTGAAGTCATCTTTAGTAAAACGGCTCTATATTTAATGAAGCACATAAAGAGTCGACCTGAACCGGAAGCGATGTAACCTGTTTTAGGTTTGTTATAAGTTGTTATATGTTATATGTTGTTGCAATAAGTTTGTTGCGCATAACCCCCATTGTGGTTGTTTTTGTAAGCCTTCATTTTATGGACTTGTGACTGCTTATTGCTTCCATACGTGAAAGAAATTTAATTTAGTATTTATTTTTTCCTGAAGTTATTTTTTTTTTTGCTCATTTTTTTTGATCTGTGTAAACACACCTTATTTTCATTCTGATGGGGCTTCTACAGTGTGTAATATTGGGAAATGAAAACCTTAATATAATTGGCCCATAACACAGTGAGCAGGCTTCCGCATGGTGTCCCATACACAGTGGCTTCAATTTCACTGAGCTGTCTTTCATCTGACACACACACACATACACACTCATGCACAGCATTGTCAAATACCTCTCTTCTTTGTGCCTCTTTTTGGTTTTCTTCTCTTCGGGCGGGTGGGCAGGTTGTGAGTCACCTGGGGATTCCTGACTGTGCTTTTCCCCATTGTTTCTCTGTCCTCTCTCGTGAGAAATCTTCGCTCAATCATTCTTTTATAACCATGATGGAGAAGACTAGACAGGAAAACAATGAAATATATAAAAAAGGGCAAACAGAGGAATATCATGGTACTATATATATATATTAAAACTACGAATATAACTTCTGACCCAAGCTGCCATGTTGTGCGCATTACTAGTGAACTCCAAGGCCAAATGATTTTAACTTTGAACCCATGCGCTGTTGACCTTGTCAAGTGCAGTCAGTGATAACATTTTAAAACAAGATAGAGACTGAGAGGATTTTGGCTAGATGCATTGATTGTTCTTATAGAATACAATGTCAAAAACATTTCATAGTTTTTCAAAAACATAGCCAGCGGCCATATCACCCTGTATCCCAAGACTGGTTGCCCACTGAAGCTAAGCAGGGTTGAGCCTGGTTAGTACCTGGATGGGAGACCCTCTGGGAAAACCAGGTTGCTGCTGGAAGAGGTGTTAGTGAGGCCAGCAGGGGGCGGTCATCCTGTGGTCTGTGTGATCCTAACGCCCCAGTATAGTGATGGGGACACTATACTGTCAGAGAGCACCGTCCTTCAGATGAGACGTTAAACCGAGGTCCTGACTCTCTGTGGTCACAAAAATCCCAGGATGTCTTTCGAAAGAGTAGGGGTGCAACCCCTGGCATCCTGGGCAAATTTGCGGCCTCTGTCCATCATGGCCTCCTAATCATCCCTATATATCTATATATAATATATATATATATATATATATATATATATATATATATATATATATATATATATATATATATATATATATATATATATATATATATATATATATATAATTGGCTTCATCACTCTGTCTCCTCTCCACCAGTAGGCTGGTGTGTGGTGGGTGTTCTGGCGCATGGCTGCCGTCGCATCATCCAGGTGGATGCTGCACATTGCTGGTGGTTGAGGAGATTCCCCCTTCCATGTAAAGTGCTTTGAGTGCAGAGAAAAGTGCTATATAAATGTAATGAATTATTATTATTATCATAACATTAAAAAAAAAGATGCATGCCTGAAGACAATAAATACCTTTTTCTTCGCTCGCGCGTTCTTGCTACTTTAGCAACCTCTTTGATGTTCTCTGCAACATGTTTCTAATGGAGTTCAAGATAAAGCATGATGCTTCTGTTGAGAGGTGTGTTGAGTCATGTGAAGTCTTCTAATTCTTTGCTTCTTCTCCTGAGAACAAGACTGAAATAATGTCTAGATTAAATATTTTTGTATTGTGCTTTTTATTATAATAAACTTTCTTCCAAAGCAGCTTTACAAAAAAATTGAGAAATAAAGAAGATAAAAGGAAAAGAAAATAATGCCTTTGTTTCAACCCCCCTGTGAGCAAGCCAGAAAAAGATTCTATAGCAGTATTATAAACTCTAATTTGCCTAGATAAAGTTTGCAGTTTGATGTCAGAGATTTTTGGAGTTTGAACATTTCTTTAGTACTGTCATAGTTAGGAAGCAGTACAATCTTTTAATGTTTTTCTGTCTCTTATGCTCACCAAGGCTGCATTTAGTTATTCAAAAAATGCAGTAAAAACAGTAATATTGTTAAATATGCTTTTTGCAGTAAATTTAGGCAAAACATCTGAGACTATATTTAACGTGCCATAGAATGCTTTTTTCAAATCCACTTTGCATGCACTTCCAAAGGATTAGGACTCGGGCTCGTATTGACACAGTAAAACCGCCGCCATTGTTACTTTTCGCATCACTGTGTATTAAGTGCCGAGGAAGCATCCAGAGCTAAAATTCAAATATGGTAATGACCTTTTCATAGAGCCGTAGATCAATCATGACAGTCTGGGCTATCTGACCAATCAGAGCAGAGTAGACTCTTGGAAAGGAGGAGTTTAGAGAGACTGAATCCTTTATCAAACCCCTTCAGACACTGTGAGAGAAAAAATTACGCTGCAATGTATATTATGAGACAATGTAAGTGTTTTTTGACCTTGTATGCATGTAAACCCATTGTAGGAGACCTCCAAAATAAGAATGAACTTTTGCTCACTGTCATTCCAAACCCAACTACTAGAATTTTTAGAACTCTTTTTCATGCAACAATTCATAGTGACGTGACCACATCTGTAAAGATCTAAAATATGCAAAACGCATAATCAAAGTAGTCCATATGACTTGTGCCCTATAGTACCAAGTATTGTGAATGCCGTACAATAGGGTCATTAAGCAACAGCCTCTGGTGGAACGCAACAGCATTCTGTCGTTCTCTTGCGCATGCACGACTTTAACTGCTACTTCGCGACGTTCTACTCTTACCGTCTACTATGGGAGAACAGCTAGTCTTTACCATGTGACAGATTAAGAAAGTTAATGTTATGTTTTATGATATGTGGCATTGTAATTGTTTCTATATATCATTAAATGCCAAAAGCAACCATTCTCTTGCTTTTTAAAATCACTTTCTTTTTTTGTATTTTGTCAGATGATTAAATTATCCCCTACGCTGTCCTCTTTACTGTTGCTTAGTTATTTTTGTGTTGTTTAGCTACGGCAGTTAACAGTTGACTTCCGGCAGCCGTTGCCGTTCCATCAGCAGCTGTTGATTAAAGTTCCTAATAACTAGTCGTTATTATTTACTGTATGCCAATTATTCAGCTCTAAAATCTCACTCTCCTTTACACATATTTCCTCACTTGTGTGATAAATCTGGTGTGAAAAAACATTTTTGGATCTGAATGTGGCAAATAAAATTCCAGAGCTTCAGTGTAGGTGAACAGTTAGTGAATAGCTAAGTTTCAGTCTGTTCATCAACCAAAGCCTGAATACACTGAATATTGTGCATATGTACTTTTATGATGCTTTGCTCTTACTTTTTTAAATTTATTTTATTTATTTATTTATTTGTTTATTTATTTTTGACAGATGTGGTCACTATGACCTATTTCATATAAAGAATTTTTAAAAAAATCTTGAAAAATCTGCTTTGAGTTCCGCAGAAAAAAATACCAGCAGTCGGGTTTTCAATGACATGAGCATGAATAAAGAATGACAGAAGTAACTTTCACTTTAACTGAGCAACAGAGAACTCCATCATGTCTCCTGAGCTATGAAATAGCAATAAAAGTTTCCTCTGGAAGTTAAGAGATAGAGCACTATCCTTTTTCCAGGTCATGCTCTCTTCTCCCTCTTTTTATAATTTTTTTGTCTTGTCTGTCTCTGATTTTTTGACTCTTTCTTCTTATCTCTCCATAACTCCCTAACTTATCCAGTCATCTCCAGTGTGTCTCTGTTTAATCCCCGATAGCTTAAACTTGCAGGATCAGTCACACCGCGTGAGCCGTTAGCTCTCCTTTTATCCTGTTAATTTTCTCCCTCCGTCACAAAACGATTGCTGTGTCAAACTCGGGACTCAAAGTAATTTTAATAATGTGATTAGCAGCTAGCGATCCTCCTTTACTCTTTCCCCTCGTCCCTCTTTCTCCTTCTCTATTTTCTTCCCTTTGTCCCTAGTGTGGCAAAAGAGCGGTATTACAGGTAGAAAGAATTTCGACTACGCCACCCGGGGAATTTCGCCCCGGGAAATATGGACAACACTCAAGTTACTATTACTAGGTCACTCAGGTTCGATTCTCTAATAAAAGGTAGGCAGAGACGTGGATATGAAAATATACAAAAATTTTATTTATACAAAGTTTAATGTAAAGCAGCAGGGTAGTCACGTTAAAAAGGCAACCTGGAGCTATACTGACACGGTTTTGAGTTACAAACACATTCAAGTAAACAAAAACACATTTGAATAATTACACACACTTTCCATACACTGGTTACACAGACACCATAGAAAAAGACACAGACTAACAGGGCTGAGGCAAACCACGGGAGGAGGGATCACTAAACTTAATTTGCCAAAAGCACACTCACACACAGCAAAGACTTCAAAAAAGTGTCACGGCAAACATTCGAAGAAAGCACCACCACCACAAGAGATCCTCCACCCGTGGAACCTCAGCACCTGAAACGAAAATCACACAAAAAAAAAAATTAATAACCAAACTTCAACATACCAACTGCACTAAAGCCCAGTTGGATGATGTTTAGGGTACGGTCATGAGCAGATAATATCACCATTAATAGACAATCACGAATAACATACAAAGGCGTAAACACAGACCATAAATAAATAAATAAATAAATAAACTCAATTCACGCAATGAGCTCACAAGCAGATAGTTTGGTGTTCCATTTTTGACACCAAATGTTAACCTCAAAAGTTCAATAAAAGAAACATTAAATCAACAAATAATAAATAAAACCAGACAGCAACGGTCCCCCTCATCAGTGGGGTGACGATCTTCTCACAGATGGCAAAAAGTTTGTATTGCACACGGTAGCGACAGTGGAGCAGGAAAATACGATGCGCTCTTAATCTGGCAGCAAGGAATCGACGGGGCTGTAATAGCTTTTTATAGCACCAGCAGGAAGAACAAGATCGCCGGACGAGAGGGAAAATCCTAAGCCAAATACAAAGAAACACTAAGATTTATGCCTCAATGGCTAAACTTTCAGCTCGTAACTACATGCGCAATAACACTTACCGGAAGTAGACGATGCATTCGCACAATGTACTTGTCCTTTCACAGGCACGGGTACTCAAATCATGCAATCCGCTGTTCAGATAGACTACAGGGACACTGCACATAACTCAACACAATCAGCCGATCCTAAACCCCCAAATAAAGACAAACAATACGCTTTCCATCAACAGTTCACACCTACCTGAAAGGCGAGCAGCCAGCAAATGCAACCACTGCGACAAACCGAAGGAAAACCGGAGAAGACAGACAAGCTAAACACAACACTAATAATTAGTCCCCTACATACAAACAAACTAAAAACAGAAGTTGCTATATGCTAACACACATACCTACAGCCACTGTAAACACTGGAAGGAGGCGGAGTCGAACGTGACGCATCCCGGGCTACAGCCAACCAGCTCTTAAATAGGGTGGATTACCTGCTGATAGGTGCTCACTAATGTCCATCACCTCATTCATCCGGTTACAATCCATCCCCACCTTTTGTATCGTCGCCCCGACGATAGACCACTAGCCCATGACGGCTACACACCGGGAAACGAGTGAAACACAAGTTCTCTGCCATGACGGCTACACACACACCGAGAAACGAGTGAAACACAAGTTCTCTGCCATGACGGCTACACACACTGAGAAACGAGTGAAACACAAGTTCTCTGCCATGACGGCTACACACACCGAGAAACGAGTAAAGCACAAGTTCTCTGCCATGACGGCTACACACACTGAGAAACGAGTGAAACACAAGTTCTCTGCCATGACGGCTACACACACTAAAAACGAGAGAAACACAAGTTCTCTGCCATGACGGCTACACACACTAAAAACGAGAGAAACACAAGTTCTCTGCCATGACGGCTACACACACACTGAGAAACGAGTGAAACACAAGTTCTCTGCCATGACGGCTACACACACTGAGAAACGAGTGATACACAAGTTCTCTGCCATGACGGCTACACACACACACTGAGAAACGAATGAAACACAAGTTCTCTGCCATGACGGCTAAACACACTGAGAAACGAGTGATACACAAGTTCTCTGCCATGACGGCTACACACACTGAGAAACGAGTGAAACACAAGTTCTCTGCCATGACGGCAACCAATTTCCTTGTGCCGCCCGGATGCGACACGTTCGACTTCCACGCACCTCAACTCGCCCCAACTGATCCGAGACTAGCTGAGAGTCAATGTGACAGCAATATTGTAAGGCCTGGAAAAGTTCATCGTCCATGATTACAAATCAGGAAAGATCACTTACCAATACAAAAACTCACAGGTCTACTTGTCACACACTCCTGAAAGAAACTGCTGCTGTCTGGTTTCTGCAAAAAAAGAAAACAAACAAAATACCCAAAAACACTAAACCAACAAAATAATACCCACGTCTTTGCACTACACAATAGAGATCCTGCCGACTATACGCCAAATGTGGCAAAAGAGCGGTATTACAGGTAGAAAGAATTTCGACTACGCCACCCGGGGAATTTCGCCCCGGGAAATATGGACAACACTCAAGTTACTATTACTAGGTCACTCAGGTTCGATTCTCTAATAAAAGGTAGGCAGAGACGTGGATATGAAAATATACAAAAATTTTATTTATACAAAGTTTAATGTAAAGCAGCAGGGTAGTCACGTTAAAAAGGCAACCTGGAGCTATACTGACACGGTTTTGAGTTACAAACACATTCAAGTAAACAAAAACACATTTGAATAATTACACACACTTTCCATACACTGGTTACACAGACACCATAGAAAAAGACACAGACTAACAGGGCTGAGGCAAACCACGGGAGGAGGGATCACTAAACTTAATTTGCCAAAAGCACACTCACACACAGCAAAGACTTCAAAAAAGTGTCACGGCAAACATTCGAAGAAAGCACCACCACCACAAGAGATCCTCCACCCGTGGAACCTCAGCACCTGAAACGAAAATCACACAAAAAAAAAAATTAATAACCAAACTTCAACATACCAACTGCACTAAAGCCCAGTTGGATGATGTTTAGGGTACGGTCATGAGCAGATAATATCACCATTAATAGACAATCACGAATAACATACAAAGGCGTAAACACAGACCATAAATAAATAAATAAATAAATAAACTCAATTCACGCAATGAGCTCACAAGCAGATAGTTTGGTGTTCCATTTTTGACACCAAATGTTAACCTCAAAAGTTCAATAAAAGAAACATTAAATCAACAAATAATAAATAAAACCAGACAGCAACGGTCCCCCTCATCAGTGGGGTGACGATCTTCTCACAGATGGCAAAAAGTTTGTATTGCACACGGTAGCGACAGTGGAGCAGGAAAATACGATGCGCTCTTAATCTGGCAGCAAGGAATCGACGGGGCTGTAATAGCTTTTTATAGCACCAGCAGGAAGAACAAGATCGCCGGACGAGAGGGAAAATCCTAAGCCAAATACAAAGAAACACTAAGATTTATGCCTCAATGGCTAAACTTTCAGCTCGTAACTACATGCGCAATAACACTTACCGGAAGTAGACGATGCATTCGCACAATGTACTTGTCCTTTCACAGGCACGGGTACTCAAATCATGCAATCCGCTGTTCAGATAGACTACAGGGACACTGCACATAACTCAACACAATCAGCCGATCCTAAACCCCCAAATAAAGACAAACAATACGCTTTCCATCAACAGTTCACACCTACCTGAAAGGCGAGCAGCCAGCAAATGCAACCACTGCGACAAACCGAAGGAAAACCGGAGAAGACAGACAAGCTAAACACAACACTAATAATTAGTCCCCTACATACAAACAAACTAAAAACAGAAGTTGCTATATGCTAACACACATACCTACAGCCACTGTAAACACTGGAAGGAGGCGGAGTCGAACGTGACGCATCCCGGGCTACAGCCAACCAGCTCTTAAATAGGGTGGATTACCTGCTGATAGGTGCTCACTAATGTCCATCACCTCATTCATCCGGTTACACTAGCAAAGGCAAAAAGTTCTTAATTTGACGCTAATAAAGAGGCTTTTTTAATGAGCTTAGGCAATCTTGTTTGCTCCTTTCTTCTCGGCTTTGATCTTGTGTGCTGTGTGTCAGCTAATTTGCTGTTTAATGCTGTTATGCCTGCGTCAGCATGCGCTCGCTCGCTCGCTCTGTACGTGTGCGTTTTGTGTCTTTGTGTGAATCACATAGTGATGTTATGATCTGTAGTAGTTGTGTAGAGTTAGAGAACATTTACTGCACAGAAACTTCTGGATTTTTTCATTCTTTTTGACGGAGCTGTTGGTCTGGTTGTCGTGTGGACTGGTAGGGTTGTTCCAGCCCAGTAATAGGAAAGCAAAACATTTGCAGTTGGACTTTTTCCTCAGGCGATGTGCTGCTTTTTCCACTGTGTGAAAACTGTCCATCATTAAATCCAGCAACCTCCACCCTTCTGCCCTAGTGTGGTCCTTCGCACATGTCTACATACATTTATGTGTATATGTGTATATGTGTGTGTATATTGTGGGTCTGTGGAAGGGGGGAAGTTGACAAAGTGGACAGCTGGCACCATTTCCTCTCCTCGACCCTGACGAGAACTTAAAATAAGACAAAGCAGGAAACGACTGCGGAAACAATCCATCCTACAAATGGAGGGAGAGAGAGAGCGGTTCCAGTCTGTTTTATATATTTTATTCACCTCACACTCTCTGACTCTCTGTCTGCACATAGTATTTGAAGAAAAAGGAGGGAGAGAGAGACGTTTGTTTCAGTGTGTGTTTGGGAGGGCTATGAAGGATGAAAGTGCCTTTATTCCGAGGCAAGGGCAATTGATTCAGATGTTGATTAGATGAATACATTTTCAAGTTTTTTTTTTTTGACAATATCTGCTAACCTGCCCCTCTACCTACCCCTCTAAATATTTCTCTCCACCTCTCTCTCTCTCTCTCTCTCTCTCTCTCTCTCTCTCTCTCTCTCTCTCTCTCTCTCTCTCTCTCTCTCAATCGGGCGCCGATTTGGAAGTTGAGAGACTGCTGAATATATCCCTACCGATATTTCTAGCAATTGTAGTTATGAATGTAATATACAGTGGGGCCCAAAGTGAAATACAGTATTTCAACTTAGATACACTTTTTTTGTTAGGTATTTTCACTTGCCAAGTTTACAGTCGTGTGACCTACGACGACAGCCTCTTCTCCAATGGCCTCATGGGATAGTAAAGTGCCCATTGGATACATGCTTCTGAATCTCTATGGAAGTAGTACGTCATCCGGGTATTTGTCGAATTTAGTTCTATGAATAGTGTGTACATAATGACATATTGATGTATTGTTTTTAGCTTTTTTGTTTGTTTGTTCATATTGGATTCCATCCATTTAAAATAAAATTTATGCTGCTATATGAGGGAAGTAGACTTGTTTCTGATGGCATGTAAATGTGGAAAAGGTCTTCATAATTACTGGAAACTTCTAGTCTAGTCTGTTGAAGCAGGTAAGAGCTAAACATTTGTTTAACACTTCTGTAGCAAACCTATGCCCTTGCTCTCTCTTTCTGGATGGATAGATTGATCTCCATCAGTTTTAATCTCTGAGAGCTGGTGTGCTGTCCAGTCATAGTCATGGTGATCTCATAAAACGGGCTTTAAACCAGTCGACCATAACATGATCCCACACAGCTGTGGGTTATCTCTCTCTCCTGCTCTCTTTTTGTCATTTCCCATCATAACATGCTCTCTTGACATAGAGAGACACACACAGTCAATCACAAGACTTCTTTCCTGTGCTCTCTCTTGATCCGAGCTGTTATGAGCTAATATACATTAGCATTGTGGTGTGTTACGATAAGCTCTTTTTCTGGATGACGGTGTATGACACTGACCTAATTCTACCCTGTATGGGAATAACAACTTCCCGTGTTTGTTGTCTTGCTGGTTGAGGGACAGAAAACAAAAAAGTATGCACATGTTTTTAAATATAACAAGAGTCATCCATCTTGACACTTTTTTTGTCCTATAACAATTGTCTCATTCAGTATACTCGGTTACTTCCTCCTGAACTCTTGCCAAAGCGAAAAATGGGACTTTCCACCGGACTTCTTCCTGCTGTCTTTCCTAACTCATACAGATGTATCATATTGATCTACTATCAATATTTCATGGAACTGCAAGGTTTCTGGTCTGAGCGCAAAGCGATTCCACGTTGAGCAGAACCATTTGAACAGCACTCAAATGGAAAGTAATGTTTGTGGTGTGTTAGCCAAATGAGCAATATGTGTGTATTTCTTTTGTGTATAATTGTTTGTAAATTGTGTTTACAATTGGGTATACAAAGTGACTCTAATAAAAATAAATAAAAAAAACGATGGTGGTAATACTATGGTATTTTGATATACAATATATATCATGGTACTGATCCAATACGGATACTCCTCCTATCAAATTTTAGAGATTGAACTTTAGATCTGTTGTAAATTATATAAACACACAACTAGTCATGTGTTCTACATTGCAAATCTGTATGTTGAGTTGACGGTGCAGTCTGCAGAGGTGAGCTGGCTCTCTTTCAAGTGCTCTTTGAACACTCACTACAAAAGCAACACGACAAGAACATGGGCAGGGCCAGAGCAAGAACTGACCTGTGTGCATATGAGTGTGTGTTAATGCCAGTCAAACAGAGAGCACCATCTCCGTGGCTCTTACTGACCTGTTCCATATACTGTAGTGCAAAGTGCTTCTGAGACATCCTCCCCTCCTTCACCTCCCCTCTCTCTCCATCAAACTCCTTCTTCCGGTCTTTGTGTGAGCTTTTGCTCTCTTCCAGGAATTCTCTAGGAGGAAGCACGGTCTTCCTGATCCGATAACACCTCAGATGCCCTCTCAGCTCTCTGCGGGTCAGAGGGAAAACTTTTTTATGTTTATTTAAGCACACATCCACATCCACTCATCTTAAACTGTCCAGCATCCTGATGCATCCTCCAGTTTACACGTCTGAATATTTTGTTCCATCATCTATTGTACAGTATTGTATTATTAGTTTTAATTGTATTATTAGTTTTAATCAGCAGACCAAAACAGCACAACTGGTTTAAATATAATCTGATTATATCACGAAGTGTGGCCTCTGAATTATTCTGAAGCGTATTTCTCTTCGTATTTTATTTAAAAAGGACAGTGAAGGGAGAATGAGATATGACATAAGGCGCATATGTAGTAGCCATTACTCCATGGCTCCTTTTGAATATGTTGTATAAAAGCCAGTTTTGTTTTTTTTTTCAACAAAGTGCAAATCCATTTTTATGGATTATGAGCATCACAGTCTGTAAATTTAAAAGCCCCAATTTGATGATTTCAAATGCTTTTCCAAAACACTTACTGTCTTGACACTAAAAACATGTCGTTCCTTTACTTCGAGTGGTTTCTAGATGTTAGCACCACTTTGTGTGTATGGTACTCGTTTTGATAAAATGCCATGATATGCCCCCTGGCACAATATCCCTCATTTCCAGCAGCAGCAGAAATGAGCCTCGGGATATGAATGCTGGCTTGTTTTCGGGGTGTAAATTTACAAAGGCCAACTAATCCTGATTGGGTTATTGGAGGCTTTTGGATTGCTCACAAATAACCATGGAACCTGAGATGAACCTAATAAACGAGGTGAAGCTTTCAAGCTTGAACCACTGCTCTTTGCAGAATGAGGTCAAAGAAATTCATTCTACATCAGTGAAATGTGGCTTCCAGAATATATTGTTAGTTGTGAAAAGGTTAGAAAGTACTCTGGCAATTGACATACAACCATGTACCCGTTCCTAATATTAAAATAAGTAATAATGGCCTTTTCAACTCGTCCAAATGAAAAACCATTGTGGCAAATTACATTGAATGTAACTCAATTGATCTCATATTTCTTGTACTTTTCTTTTGGACCCTTTATAATTGCTTCTTTGTTCCCGTATAATTACAGTTTTTAAAAGGTTCATGAAACATATAATGATTATTAATAACGTAATACAAGTTTTATGGCATTAGCATTTCAGCAGACACACCCCCGGAGGCCAACGAGTTCTAAATGTACCGGTACTTGCATATGCAATTGCAAGTAGTGACGGGTTATTTCTTGCAATAGCCTACTAAAAGGCCTGCCCTTACGGAACAAAAATATATGGAAATATACTGCAAAATATAATGTGATATATTACATAATACGTAATATATTTCCATATATGGGAAACTAGCGTTTATATTTTTCAATATACTGCAATATATGCATTGATCATGTATTGCTATATATATATTAATGAATATAAGATAATTATAACTGAAGACAAAAATAGCATTACATGTAATATTCATAAAGTTTTATCCTTTATTGTGTACATATATTGCACATACATGTTCCCATATAAATGTGAATGTATGTTCACACACACATATATACACACAAATTCACTGAATGAGTTGCAACAGATTTCTAGTTCCTAGCATGCTTTGCTTCTGACTGACTTCTGAAAGGAGAACAAATGTTAAAATGAAGTGTTATTTAATGTGTTTAGCTCAATATTAATATGGGGGGAGATCTGTTAGTGTTTAATGTTCTAATTTTTTGGAATTTAAAATTTTTTCTGGTATGTAGTTTTTTGGGGTCACCATTGTGCTGAAGAGTAGAGCCTGTGGTTCGGTTGATGATTGGCCGAAGTCCATTATGACCATAATAATAATTTATTTTAAAAGTAATGGCTGTGCACTCCTCATCACAGTGATAGTCTCTTGGTTAATTACTTTAGTGCGTGCAGGTGTGCTTGTGCTTTTGATAACTAGCTTGAAAATATGAAACATTTATAATGTGAATAATAAATTAAAAAAGAAATATATTACATGATATATTTCTCTATATAGGTGTGTTTATTTTCCATGAGTAAATATATCTGCAATATATTACACATGCAGTACCATATCTGATCACATATACATCTATATATTATGAAGTGTAGCCTATTACTGAATATAAAATTACAAACATTATGATATATTAGTAAATATATTGCCACATATTTTTCAATATATGAAAAGCGGCAATTCCTTATGTATTATTCAATATATTTGAATATACACAATTTATTATTCTGTATATTTTCAAATATATGGTTAAACCATTTAATATATTGATCATTCATATATGGGAAATATGTGAAAACTATTTTCGTTCCGTAAGGGTGGCTATTGCATATTATAGGCCTGTGGTTCTCAACCCTGCTCCTGGAGTGCAGCACTGCACATTTTAGATTAGGTTCAAACTGTCAACCCAAATCAGATTATTTGTGTATCTGATTGGAATCTGATCAGTGGCAGCTCGTCAGGGGAGGCACAGCTTACCCAAACTTTTATTTCTCAGAATGTCTATTTCTTGTTTGTAATTTCACCTCTGTAGATTTTAAAGTATTATTACTAGTAAATAAATAATTCAATGGCCTAGGACCTCAATACATTGCAGATATGCTCACTGAATATAAACCCAACAGATCACTCAAATCATTAGGATCACACCAACTAAAAATACCAAGGGTTCACTCTAAGCTTGGCGAGTCCACTTTTAGCTACTATGCCAGCCGCAGCTGGAACCAGCTTCCAGAAGAGATCAGATGCGCTCCTACAGTAGTCACATTCAAATCCAGACTCAAAACACATCTGCTTAGCTGTGCATTTACTGAATGAGCACTGTGCCACTGTTCGTCCGACTGATTACACTGTATTTTATCTCTGCATTCTCCTTTTGATTCTTGACTACTGTATTCTTCCTTTTGATTCTAAACTGAACTCAAATGGCACTGATTGATAACCGGTGTTTTGTGAAGGGTATTGTAGTAGTGGGGGAAACCCCGATGGTCCTGATGACCAAGTTTTTGAGCAAGATCTCACCTTTCTGTGGTCGGTCAATGACGGTCAAGGGAACACTGTGGTGACTAGTACAGATTACTAGTCTGTTACAGATTATCAAGAGAACACTGTGGTGACTAGTACAGATTACTGGTCTGGATTGGTACAGATTACTAATCTGGTGGGCTCAGATAATCCACGGTATATGAAAATCCACAGACGAATACTGACTGTCATGGGGAAATCTCAGAGTCAAAATAAGATACACCGTTGTTTAGCCAGATGAGAAGTTTATTTACTATTTTAATTCATTTTACTCGAATTAATTTTATAACTGTATCATGAATCTCTTTTAATTCCTTTTACAACTGTATAATTTCCCCTGTTTTTATTTTGTGTCTATTTTCTATGCAAAGCTCTATGAAGCGCTATAGTGTGATTATTATAATTCCTTTCTATGTAAAGCTTTTGAATAACTGTTTGAATTGTCCTTGCTTTTATTTTGTGATTATTTTTTTTCCTCTCTATGTAAAGCACTTTGAATTGCCAGAGTGTATGAATTGTGCTGTATAAATAAACTTGCCTCGCCTTGCGTCTGTGAGTGTAAACACCGCACGTTTCTTCCCAGAATGTGCCGAATCTGTGAAACGCGAGTCTGAGCGGATAGAGAAAGGGAGGGGAAGGCAAATCCGTAGCCGGAGACTTGTACCATTGTTGGTAAAAAAAGTTTTTGCCAATCACCATCAATTATTTCACTTTCAGCGATTAGGAGTGTTGAGCAAAGTAACATGGCAGAGGAGGCTTGCCTCCCTTGGTATATCAACCAATCATCGACCAGATGTAAATTACGTGATATTAGTTACTGCTATTACTGCTACCTCTGATGTAACTATGGAGAGTAGAGGTATTGAATATTTGATCACAAACAACTGTACTAAACTACCATTCAAACAACAGCTACAAATTAAAAATAAAGACCCCATGCCTAAGTTGGATATAGGCTACATCAATCAGCTTCACTAAACGGCCGAACGTGCTCTTTTAATACAGATATTTAAAAGGACAGAAGGATGGATTTTTTGTTTCAAGTGATAGGCTAGGACTAGGTGAGTGAACTTATATTATATTGTTTTGATATCTGTGTCGTTTTCTATAAATATTCAGATCTATAAGTGCCATTTTAAAGTAGTTCAAAAGTCCGACTGCAAAATTTTTGTGTGCCTCATCTATTTTAAAACCCACCAGCCTTCATTGAATCTGATCTAAAATGATTGACTGTCCACATTGTGTATCATAACTGTTCAGATCCGATTTGTGTGTCCCATGCCGCTCTTTCGTTTTCCGGAATATCTGCATTGGTTTCTGTGGCAATGAAGTTGCATTGGTAGGTATACGCCTAAAACAACAACAGCCGCAGCATGGAGGGGTTTACTATACAGATGTTGTCTTATTTACAACATGACAATGTGTAGCCACCATGCTGTACTACTGCGACTTATGAGGCATAAACATAGGAGGCTGGTATGAGCGGCTCCACGGTTTCAAAACATGTCTCCGTTATATTGTCATTTTCTGTTCGTCCGGCACTTTGCAACAACACAACCTTTTTTCTGCAGCGACTTTCAGCATACATCACATTTTGTTTTTTCATCAACTTACAGGTTATAAAGTTTATTGTAGGTATTTGGTTGCTCAGTTTTTCTGTCATTTGGACAAAATCTGATGTTATAATAGATGAAGTGTTATGCACAGGCTATTTAACAGTATTGGCTATGCCTCAATGACAAATGCTAGACTAAGACATTCTTCTCTGCACCTCAAATGCATAAAAAATTAGAATAATAAAATAAATGTGTACGGCACTTCATTCAAGATATAGGGCCCTATCTTGCACCCAGCGCAATTGACTTTGTACACCGACGCATGTATCATTCCTATTTTGCACCCGCGCAAAGCGCGCTTTTCCCTCCACAGAACTAGGGAATGAACTTGCGCTCCCGTGGGCGGTTCAGCGCAAAAAAGGAGGCGAGTTCCGGCGCAAACGTTCCTTCATGCTATTTTGCAGGTTTAGAAAACAATTGCGCCACTAACCAGGAAAAAATAGTTTAAAGTCAGTGGCGCGTTGCGCATGTTATTCATATGCTATTTTAAGGGCACATGCTTGGCCATAATCAATGTAGCGTGTGCACAACGCGCATACACTTTGATTCTCTCATCTACACAGAAGCAGCAGTTTTCATTTTTGCAAATCATACATTATTACGATAGATAGATAAATAGATAGATAGATAGATAGATAGATAGATAGACAATTTATTATAAAAGCATACAACTAGCTTACACATTTACCCAAATTATCATACGCCTTTTTAACCGAAGTTAATTTGGGTGGGTTTCTCCATCCCCAACGTCCCTGACGAGAGCATTGCTCTCCTCGGCTGTGAACCGCTCCTGGCGTGCGCCTGGCAAATCCGCCATTTCAATAGCAATCCGCTTTAGAAAAAGCGCGTCTGCTCTTAAAGGGAATGTGAGATGACGCTCTGATTGGTTTATTTCACGTTACGCCCAAACCACACCTATGAATAATGAAGCTACTTCAGACCAACCCATTTTAGATTTGCGCCTGGCGCAAGAGTCATTTATCCCGCCGGGAAAATAGCAACAGCGCCAAGACCCGCCCACAAAGTTACTTGCGCTTTGCGCTTTGACACTTGCGTTTCAGATCGTTAAAATAGGGCCCATAGAGTTATGAGGTTTTAGCGACAGTTAGAGGATCAAAGTTAATCACAAGCACTTTTTAATACTTTTCATTGGTCAAATATTTGCAAAACCCACAGAATGATGTGCAGGGTGACAAATAGTAATGATTTATGGAAAAAATGTCAATAAAAATGAAGAAATATGAATTTACAAGGTTTCCGCCTGACAGCGACAATATAGTTTTAGTGGTTTGTCTACAGTAATTATCCTGAGTCTCTGCACCATAGATTTTTGTCATTAAAGGACTTTAATGGTCATGGTGTCATGAAACATTAATTTAAAGCCGTATAATTAATGATTAGATGTTGTTAAGGACATAAATGATATCCTTTCTGGCCCATGTTGAGGACAAGAGGGAGTGCCCTAAGGAAGGATATCCTGGGTTGAAGGTCATGGTGTGAGCGCAGGAATTCCTCTTTCCTCTCTTCGCTCTGAGACTGGGCAGCCGGCCCAGCCATAAGAACTGCTGACTATGTGAAGTCACACACTAGGCCTATTCATACACACACACCTAGTACTCACTGTATTTCTAATAAAAATATAAAACATGCATCCTCAACCTGCCACCCACTATGTTTATAATGACTTTGCTTTCATTTGTCTTCAGATATTCCCTGTACTTTATTTCCTGGTGTTCTGTAAAACATGAAAACAAGCCATGTATGAAAGATTAGATGTTCCTGTTTAGATTGTTAATGCAACTTCCAAAATGAATAATAATAATAATAATAAACTGAAATAAAATAAAATAATTATGTTGCACAATTATTGTTAAAAACAGTGGTCAGATAAATACTGCTCTTGAAAAAATTAAGAGACCACTACAAAATTAGCAGTTTCTCTGGATTTACTATTTGTATGTATGTGTTTGAGTAAAATGAACATTTGTGTTTTATTCTATAAACTACTGACATTTCTTCCCATTTCCAAGTAAAAACATTGTCATTTAGAGCATTTATTTGCAGAAAATAACAAGTGGTCAAAAAAAAAAAGCCATGTTTTCAGACCTTTCAGTTTATATTATTGTTTTAAACAACACAATACTAATATTTTAACTTAAGAAGAGTTCAGAAATTAATATTTGGTCGAATAAACCCAATTTACTGATTAAACATGAAGACAATAAACACACAACCTGCTGCAATATATGGTGTATTTGAGTTCTTCAAGCCGTCTCGGATATTTATATAAAAATAAACTACAGTATAGGTCTATTTATAACGCAATCCTTATCAACATAGCCTTTATCACTGTATAGAATACATTCTATGATAAGAGGCCACATCAGCTCACAAATTATTTCAAACACGTTATGAAGTGAGTTTGGAGTAAAAACATGTTATTAAATGTTGTCTTTTGTTGGCCAACAGATTTTAAGTTTGGGAAGATGTTTGACGCATGTTGCTTTTTTCAAATGCACGTTATAAACGACTAAAACTCGCAGTGCTTTCAGAGATGGAGCAGAATTTGATCACAGAGCCACTCTTCAATAACACTATGCTTATATTTATTTAATAAAAAATCTGAAAAATCCCAGCCTTTGCGCTTTTAATGATCTCACTAAGCCAAGTCGCGATTCCAGTTAAATTTCGATGAATCGTGCAGCCCTACTTGTGATCTTCCATCTTCCTCTTGATCACATGCCAGATTTTTTCATTGGGGTTCAGGTCTGGAGATTGGGTTGGCCATGACAGGGTTTGATCTGGTGGTCCTCCATGCACACCTTTATTGGCCTGGCTGTGTTGTCAGAGCAGAATGATATTTCTTCCAGGATAACCTTGTACGTGACGTGAGTCATGCATCCTTCACTAAGATGGGTCTGCCTGATTCCAACCTTACAGAAGAACCCCCAGATCATCACCAATCCTCCACCAGATTTCACAGTGGGTGCGAGAGACCCTGTTGTAGTCTCTCCAGGTCTCTGTCTAACCATTAGAGGACTGGATGTTGGTCAAATTTGAAAACTGGACTCATCAGAAAAGATCAAAATCAGGCAGAACCGTCTTTGTGAAGGATGTGTGACTCAAGCCACGGACAAGGTTATCCTGGAAGAAAACTTGATTTCTATGCATGGCAAAATCTATACCACTACACTTTTGTAGCATTTTCTTTTTCAAAAATGTTTTTTCCTATGTTCATGTCTTATCTCGCCTTGGTCACAAAGGCAGTGGTGTTTCTAATATGCCAAATATTATATATATATATATATATATATATATATATATATATATATATATATATATATATATATATATATATATATATATATATATATATTAAATATTAAATATCAAATATTAATATATATATTATTCATATAATTTCTAATAAGTCAAAAAATGTGCAAAACATATATATATATATATATATATATATATATATATATATATATTATATTAATATCTATATATTAAATATTAAATACCAAATATTAATATATATATTATTCATAGAATTTCTAACAAATGAAAAACTCAATTCATAAGTCTACACCATCGCTTAGTTTTTTCTCCTTAAAACTACAGTGAACCAAAGACAGTCTCAAAATCGCAGGTTGAAATCGCTGGTGATTCTGACGTCTCAGACTACCTTGTAACCAATCACGTCAACATGTGATCATCAGCGAGTGGATCTCTGAGCTGGTGTGAGTGGAGGCAGGGCTAATTTGCATATTCATAGAACTGCGTATATTAAATGGGACAAGGGTGGAGAGTTACATTCAAGCTTTTTTAAGGCAAGAATATATATTTTGTTTTCCAAGGAAAAACGTTTAAATATGTCATTTTGGTGATCAAAAATGAGTTTTAAGGGATGAACTTATTGACTACAGGGGGACTTTAAACAAAATTACTGCATTATGCCCTGTGAGAGATTGTACTCAACCTTATAAATTGGCATTCATGCAGCTAGCTCAGACAGATGGATTCCAGTACATCCATTTGGCAGCTTTTCTCTTTGCTGTAAAACATCAAGGCTGACAAACGGCACTTGGGTGATTTTGCAGAACTGTTTTTCATCAGGTGTGCTTGACGTCCCCAACACCTGGTTCACCTTTAATATGACCCTACACAGCATCAGAGCTGTCACACAGCACTCCTTCGTTTAGCATAAGTACACACAAACACTTTTGGTCAGACTTCTCATTCAAAGTTTTTTTTGGGGGGTAGACTTAAAGGGTTAGTTCACCCAAAAATGAAAATTCTGTCATTAATTACTCAACCTCATGTCATTCCAAGCCCATAAGACTTTCGTTCAGCTTCGGAACACAAATTAAGATCTTTTTGATGAAATCTGAGACCTTTCTGACCCTCCGTTGAAAGCTACACAATTATCACTTTGACGCTTCAAAAAGTTCATAAAGAGATCGTAAAGCTAATCCAAAGTTTCAGTTGCGTTGCTGTCAACGGAGGGACAGAAATCTTGATTTGGAAAGACATGAAGGTGAGGAATTACTGACAGAATTTTCATTTTTGGATGAACTATCCCTTTAAAGATTGTTTTTTTTGAATTTGTGCAAAAACAGTGCTGAAGAAACACTGTGTACCCACAGCCTGGCTGATGAAACTGAATGATGCAAAGTATGCCTTTCTGTCAAGTTACCCTGAAGATTTACTCAGATTATTTATTCATTCAGTTCTGTCTGGTAAAAGCTCTGGTTAAAAGTGTGGGGAAAGATGAAGGATTCGTGCAACATCAGAGCCAATCAGAGAGTGAGAGATAGAATTAGATGAGAGCTTATGAATATAAGAAATGAGTTTTAGCAGTTTAGAAGCATAAACACACAAATGTATTTTTAAGTGGGACTCATCAAATTCTTCTGCATAACATTTGTACCAGGCATAGATGCAAACCCTCCGTGGCTAATGATGATTTTAATGCAATGTTTGTTGTAGGATTGAAATCATCAGCTTTCACCACTGGGCCTTGAAAATTTACATTTTTACATATTGCATTTACATATACTTGCATTTATGCTTCTGACAGGTGTTCCTCAATGCATCTTATGCGAAAATATGTTTTGATGCCTTTAGTTACTCGAGGTGTTATATAAACAGTGCTGGGGAAAGTTACTTTTAAAAGTAATGCAGTTCAATATTGCGTTACTCCCTAAAAAAGTAACTGCGTTATAAATATATCTTTATATTTATGAAACTCTAGATGGCACAGGCTGATAGGTCCTTAACTCAATCTGCTTGCAATCATGTCATTCTCTATAGGCCACAGCTGATTAGGCTGTGAGCTCGCTGCTCAACCTTCAAATACTTGGTCAGCATTTTCTGTAGGAATTGCAGCACACTTTCAGAAACCCTACACCTTCCCCAGCTCCACCTGTATAGATCTGCTATGGATAATTTATGTATGCTATATTGTGCAGCAGCAACATGTCTTACTTGCTCACAGCAGCATGTTGTGTATGCTTTGTCAGTACTTGCTATGCAACAGCAGCAGTGCAGCAGATCTATTCCGCCAAGACCAAACATATCAACATTGTCATATCCATTACTATGCCAAACATGACAGAAATATATACATGCAATGAAAGTCAGTCGTAACCAATGATCTTTGGATCTTTTTGACACATAAGGTACAGTAAATTGTAGCTCGATCTATTTCTGATTTTACACCTAACTTTAACTTTGCAAATCTTCCCATGTTATGGTAGACCTATGCTGCTAGCTAGCTGTCTCAGTTACATTCTGTCAAAATACATTCATGCCCTTGATTTGAAAAAGCCATTACATCTTTTTAAGTGAGACTTTTGGTGCTCTTTCTTTTGATATGCTTTAAGATGGTGATTCAGTTATTGCTCTTTAGAGTGAAAATGTTCTCTCTCTCTCTCTATGGTTAAAATGTTTCCTTTGAATTTTGAACGTTTTTAAGAAATGTTAATAAAACTGTCCTCCAATCTGTAAGGAATGTTTATCAATTTAATCTAAGATATAATTTATTAATTTAGAAATTCTTTCATCAATGGCCTGTTTTACGAAGATGGTTAATCTTTTAAAAAGATTAACCATGCATCACCCTGCGCTGCTGCTTGACACGCTTATTCCATTTCTCCAAATGTGGTGAAATATCATTCATGCTTTTCCAAAATCCTACTAAGCTGCCTACCTAAGGAGCATTGTAAGACATCTTACAGTATGTGAGTTCTCAGATTGTACTTCAGTAAAAATACTCTCAATCTTAAGGCAGCATTGCACCTCAGTGGGGGGAAAATGGATCTGAGATGGTAGATGGGTTGAAGAGAAATTGCTTTTAAGCTGATTTCATTCCATACTGGGCAATTCCATCTAATTAAATATTGATACCTAGGTTTGGTATGTAGTTGTTGTGCATCTTTAGCTTATCAAAATTTGCCAAACTCTTTTTTTTCTCTTTTTTTTTTTTTTTTTTGAAGTTTGATTAATTTCTGTGAATGGGTTTTAGTGAGTAAGGTGTTTTGAGTGGTTGCTAGTGCATTGCTATGAAGTTGCTAGGGTGGTCTGAGTGGTTTCTAGGTTGATTTGTGTAGCTCAAAAGTCAAAAGAGCCCAGCCACAAGTCACTGTGATATATACATTACTATGCAAGGTTTCTTGAAGCGTTGAAGGTTTCCTCAAGCGTCTCAATGGCACAGTTCTTCTGGATTTAGTCTCGTTTATTTTTTGTTTCTTTGTGTAATACCAGATGGACTCGGTGATGGTGAGATCAGATCTCCGTGTGGATCATACCGGCTTTCTTCAGATTACAGGATTATTAAAATTAATAGCAAAAAGAATGTTTGGAAATGTAAAATGATATTTCCTACTGACACACTACAGCAAAATATATAAATAACTGGCTTGTCAAAATATTAACGTATCTAAGACTTTTTCACATTACTGTATACTAACATTTTCTATGTTAATGGAAAGTCCCCATAAAACATGAAAACACAACATGTATGTAGAGTACAACACATCTATGTAAAGCTTAACTTATGAGGTTGCACTTTGTTTGGTATTCTGTCTTAGAAGGTAACTGCCTATGTAGACAGTACACCGTGTGTCAGCTCAGACATTGGAACACAAACTGTATCACATAGCCAAGAATTGGTGACAGCAGGGTCCATAATTAACACTTACCAAGTGCCAAATTTGAGTTTGAATTGACTTTGACAAATAAAAGTGGCCAGAAACTTTAAAGGAACCGCAGTTATATTAATAGTTTAATCTATTGTAAGAATGCCAATCTGATGTGGTTGATGTAAGTTAAGTGAGTGATTCAAATCAAAGACCTCAAACATCTACTAAAGAAAACATCTGTCTTAGCTATTCTTGTTTATCTATAATGTTTTTTCCTCCATGTGGCGACACATATGGTGAATTTTCCTTGCAGTAAAGCCTCCACAATGCAAAGATAAGGAACATAATCACAATGTGTTTCGTTCAGTTTGTGTCTGGTGTAATTTTACCAAGACTGAGAGATTGTGCTGCGAAAGACACAACAACCTTTGCTGTTTGTCATTAATATACAGGACAAAACGTTAAATAACTACAAAATATATACGTTGCAATTATTCAAAATGCAGTCTGTGTCAATTCCGTTAAGAAATACATGGGGGGAAAAGATGACATCCATAAACGCCCCCCCCCTTAATTTTTTCTCCAACCACAGATGGCACAAAATCTCATCTCAGAACTTTTGATGAATCACTACGCTATTTTTAATTTTGTCATTGCATCCGTATAACATTTGTGAAATTTAGTCAGTCAAAGTTTTGAGGTTAATTGGTCTAATTTTGTGTCTCTGAAAAATTGTGATCTGTGACAATTGTATTGTTTTGAATGTCAAAGTTTTGTGTCTATTTGTTAATGAAGGATTTGTGGACACATCAGTGTTTTTGGATTCGTGGAGTAAAAATGATAGTTTATTTTGAAAGAAAAAGATAAAATTAGACCCTTGGGGTAAGATGTTCTGACCCAAAGGCCAAACTGGCATGTTGTTTCTAATCTTTTTATTTTTCAATTGAATACTTATTGTAATTAATGGGGTTATTGATGGGGTGAAATTTCCATGATTTAGATGTACGTTTTAGACATTTTTACTTTCGTAAAAAAATGTAAATTAATTTAGTGAAATCTTTAATTTTGCATTCATAATGTTGCTGTTATGACATATTCAATTAAAAGATGGGCAATTACATAAGTAAATATTAATATGCCTGTATATAAGTCATAGAATAATTTTACCTTTCAGATGAATCTCTTTTACTGAAATTCTGTTTTGTTGGTCATCGGTTATTCAATAAAATTGCCAAAATAACATTTTAGATAGAATAGTTGATTTAGTATTTTACATTAATGACATTTCAAAAAGGTATATAAATAGTAATAAGAATTATATTATATCAAAAGTATTTTATACATTCTGTACAAATTATCCGATGGAGGATATTTTTGAAGTGTCATATTTGACATTTTGTGCTATAACAACTAAATTAGCAAAAGTTTCTATTTATTTCCTGTAATAACACATTGACCTATGTATCATCATCCAGTACATGCTAAACTTATATCTAAATATGTTACCGTTTAAAAATAAATCCACATTGTTCTTAAGAGGGGGCACCTCCTATTTATGACCTGTCATTTCTTTTCACTGGCAGGTGTGTTAAAGTTAATTTTGGACCCTGGATCAAAGTGAGCGGTCTCTGTGAGTATCCTTATATTCACCGGCTGTGCTGTCTCTGCAGGTGGCCTCAGATCTGTTCTCCAAAGTACACCTGTGTGCAGTTAGAGTCACCTGCCCAAACGCCACCTTTGCTGTCCTGCTGGGACTCCATGCATGTGGGATGTCATCTTTTTATTCCAAAGGCTAAATCTGTTTTATTTGTGCAAAAACCATCAAAGACAAAGAGGTCTCTGAAACAATGATGTACATCTCTCTCTCACACACATACACACACTCTCTCTTTCACTCTCTTCTCTCCATCTGTCAAACACATTCACAGAGACATTCATGAATGGTATAACTCAAGGCCATTTCAAGTATTCCTCAATTATTTATCAAGCATAGAAATGCAACTTGATTGAAGTTCCTTTGAAGTATGGACATCATTTCTCACACTGAAGGGCTGTATAAAATCATCGCTCGGCTGCTATACAGAGCGCTCGCCCCTCAGGAGCCATGAGTTCGATTTAAATCTTTTTCAATTTTTTATCACTTTCTCTGTTCGTGTTAAATTAGGCCTGTGTAATGCCATAATAGAGGAAAAGAGGCAGATTATTAAGAATGCTAATCCATCAACCCCTTTTAGTTTATTACTACCTGGTTACGTAAAGTGCATATTAAAATCCTCATAATGAATCCCAAAAGTCATTATACGTGATTTATTGTTGTGCCAAGTAGCAGGCATTTCCGTAGTGCAATTGAAGCCAATTGCAAATATGTATATTATTTATCAGTGGCTCTCTGTGCTGTTCTTATTGTAGCACACACTAATGTGAACCAACAGCATCGGGGTGAAGAAAATCTCTGTCTCTGTTATGGCCAGACAGCATTCTCATTCTACCACAATGAACTCTTTCCTCTGAGGACACAAACAGAGACAACAAAACCCAGACTCTTCACACACACAAACATCGGCATCACTGAGCTAGATTAATGACCAGCCTGATGTGATCTCAGAACCCATTACCGAATTTTCAGTGGTGTTATCCATTTATTTTGTTAGCCGGAATGATTTGAGCAAAGCTCAACCTCATGTCTCAATGAGCCCCGCGAGAGCCGGAATGGGATTTTTCCTTCTAAACGCCCTCAAACAGTGTTCGCCTTTCGAAGCTGATCTGAGGCACATTTTGATGTTTGTTTTTGGCAGGACAGTACAGATTTTTCTCTATTTGACCTGTTCCTAAAACCATTTCAGGCATTGTGATTCTGACAAATCATTGCTAGTCAGGAAACTAGATTTTTGCATTCTGATGCAAATGTGCATTGTAAACCTCGCTGCCACAGCGTTAGGGTGTTATTAGCGGTGTTGGACAATACAATTGCTGCAATTAGTGAGGCTTTTAGTTTAACCATTTTTCAGTAGCGAGGTGGGTACCGTTGCTAGTTTTTAAATAATAGCTTTTCAGTAGTAAATATATTTTATTTGTTAAGTTTTAGGGTAAAGATGACAAACTGTACATCATTACTTTTTTCCCCTGACAATATCTCAACAATCAAGTAGGGTGTCCTATATTTTCTGTCAGCTGTTTAGAATCAAATTCCCTTTAGTTCTGCTACTTAATATTTTGTACTGTGATATTTTTTTTTCAAGATTCTTTGATGAATAGAAAGGTTAAAAGACAGCATTTATTTGAAATAGAAATGTAATTTTTACATAATGTCTTTACTGTCACTTTTTATCAATTTAGTCTATCCTTGCTGAATAGTTTTTTGTAAGTATCGTAATACATTATTGTAACCTTATTGGAAAGTATTACCTTTTTTGAATATTTAGTATTTAATCAAACTATAGCTAGTATTTAATCAAACTGCTGTCTGACTGTTACAGCTGACTGTTTTCAGTATTTCATATTTATATGGAATTTTTTTTTATTAGGGAAAAAAATTATTAAAAATGTATAAGGAATTTTTAGTTTTTTTTTTGTTTTTTTGCCCATTTTATTGTCTGTCAGGTAAAAAATGCAAGTCTTATCACTTAAGACTGGAATACACTAACAACCTTTAAAATCTGAACAGATTTTCAAACACCAGGCATCATAAACTTTATAAATGATTAAACAGGAAAAACTGGGCATCATAAATGACTGAGGATCACAAACTACCAGACTTTCAAGTTGTTTCGAACACAACAAACTCACACAGAAACATGCACAGGAAATGCATGACAAATGAAAACAATGTGTAACACATTTGATATTCTCCAACCGGATGGATTAATAATCTGAAGCTAGAAATTGTAGGGCTGTCACTTTACGTTCGAAAAGCGATTGCACATTCGATCGGACCAACCAACACAAGTTTCGAAAACGAAAATAGGGAATCGATTTTAACGGCCTTCTCTCGGAGCGCGTCCAGCTCGTCACGATACACCCGCAGCGAACGCGCGTCACACAGCAACTGTAGGCTCTGACAAACACGCATAACAGCAAATTATACTTCTGCATAATGTGTTCTTTTTACTACAAAAATGTGAATTCTGCCGGTATTCAGACAGTCTCATGCATACAGATTCGGGCTACGGTCTACAATCGCCTACGTAGGCGAAATTTGTTTGACATTTCTAATCGTAAACACAGCCATGTTGAAGCCTGCAGTAATGTTTTTCATTGATGTTATGGCAGTCCACTCTGCTTATTGATTTCGAGAATGTTGCACTCCTGTTTGTCATTGTGCACAAAACATCACGCCAATAAATCATCAGAAATATTGCTGACTTGTGCGCATCTCAAGCGTCCTCTTTACGTTCGTCCTAATGCCTGTTAGTTGTCCGTGGATTTGCCTGTATTTGGCGTTTAAAATGGAAACGTCTTTAGACATGGAAAATCGATTTTACAATTGATTCAATGAACACTTATGTCTCAAAAATCGAACAGGATTTTTTCACAAAAGTGACAGCTAGTCTGTGCTCGTCATGCACTACACAGTTTTTTTTTTTTTAAATCGGTTTACACTGACTGCCCAATATCTAGAGACTGACTCGGACTAGCTTTGACTCCTCAGACTGCAAAATGGGGCAAAAATCTGGACAAAAGTTTTCTAGTGTATTCCAACCTTTAGGAAACAAGCCACATCTTCATGTCTGTTGTACAAGTATAAGGGATGGGTTATGTTATGTAGGGGTTACGTACCTTTTACTGTTTGTCAAAATTTTATAAATAGATAAATAGATTACTTTCTAAAATTGTATGATTTTTGTTAGCACTCATCTCAGTTTAGATGATTGCCCAGTTTATTTTTTTTTAAACTGGGCATTTAACTTCCCACAATTCATTGCGATACCACAGCAGAGAGTAAAATGCATTCGAAGCACATACAGTATCACACACACTTGCTCTTGGCTTATTAGAAATGAATATCTGTTTCAGTGTTGTATCCGCACAGTGGAGAAAGAGGAACATTTTGTACTGTGTCATGAATCAAATAACACAGATTCCTCCGGCAAAGCAAACGCGCAGCTTCCAATTAAAAAGCAGATGCACGGCAGGGCATAGCTGTCATTATTGCATATATGCGAACACACGCAGACACCTACACAAACACACAGACACAGTCAGGTCAAGTCCAGAGGCCGATAACACTCTCGTTCGTTTGGTACTCCTGGCTGTATTATTGAAGCTCTATAAGGGCTTACAGATGACTGTTTTTACCCCCCCCCCACCCCCCACCAACTTACAGGCTGTTTACCCACATCGCTTTGACAAGATCTCTGCAATGCACACACAGAAAGTTCTGACATGGAGCCAGAAATGCGTAAAATATTTACTTGTGTTGAGGAAGTAAACAAGTGTTCCCTGTTTACTTGTAGGGGCCAATCGCATCCTCCAGTTTTAGACTTGAAAGCGTGCGGGGGCAGAGGGTGGATTAGATGAGACGAGGGGCGTCTGTCTGCCACATGAAGGAGAGGAACGCTACAGATGCTTCGGAATGGAAAATGCTGGTGGAACTGTCAGATCAACACGCTCGTTCGAGAGAAATTGCTGCACGCCTCAATGAGCCTTTGGTCAGAAAGCGAATGAGGACAGCTAACATCCAGAGCAGAAACAGGAAAACAGACAGATGTCTGTGTCGGTTTCCTTATACGCCTATTGGTTAGATCATTTGTGCGTTCATTCAGTAGTAATGAATCGGACTGAAAAAAGAGCACTCATATCTTCATTAATCTTAGCGTTAATGTTCTTGCATATAGATTAGTCAGTTGATTTGAGGTAACTGATCACTTGCTGTTTCTTCAACCTTCCTTTTGCCTGGTGAGTGTAACGTAAGAATGTTAGTGTGAGTAGTGGTGTCCTACAACCCATGAGTCCATCTCTCTCTGGAATAGACTCTTATTGGAACATTTAGCGGTCAAATGTTGTATAGTGACCGTTAAACTGCATAATTAACCGTTGTCCCTGGCAACCACTGATTTACATTGCCATTTTCCCTGACAGATCTCTGCACTTTTTGTCCTCACAAAATAATTTCACCTCAAGTCAATATTGCATGTCCAGTTACTTATTGTGTAAGTAGCTAGTAAGTGGGATAAGGTAGTCAGATGCTCATTTTCCCAAAATAAACCCTTCAGGGTGATATAAGACCCTTTTGTCTACATTATTCCTTACTGATACATCTACTGTATCAGTTGGTTCATTCATGTGTTGTTCACTAGTAATGGATCAGCCTGTAAAAGAACACACAGAAACATTAGTGCTCTTAGATGTAGAGTTAGTCATACTCAATTTAAGGTAACTGATTATTGCAGTTTCTTTGCCTACTATTTCATCATCTCTTTAGAGAGATTAGTAAAAAGCATGGATTGCCAATGTTATCTTTATCCCAAATTCTGATATGGACTTGCACCCTTGTAGTGTTCATTTTCGCATCACTGTTCATAAGCAGGTTTCTTCAGATCTGGCCCTGGAGGTCAGCAGTCCTGCAGAGTTTAGCTTCAAACCTGATTAAGCTCACCTGCTAGTATTTTCTTGTAATTCTGAAGATCATGATTGGAGCTAAATTCTGCAGGACAGTGGCTGCGTCCGAATGCTGAAAAATGCTGCCTATGGGGGTAGGGAGACATGCAACAAGGCACATCCGAATCCAATGATCATGTCACTTCCAGTCTACTGAGATGCCTTCATCTGATTGTTTTGCAAAGGCTGCATAAATATATCCTTCAGTGCTTATGATAGGCTGAAGGAAAGAAATAGTGCCTGAAAGTTGTGGCTGGCAGTACAACCACATATATAGTCCCTTTCTAGAGCTCAAGGTTGCTTTACAAATACATAATCCAAGCAGAATAAACAATACTGAGGCAAAAACAAATTGGATACAAATTGAAGTGGGAAACACGAAAAACATTAGAAAAACAGTCTAAATAAGTGAGATTTTAATATCTGGATAGATGATATTTCATGGAGATGTTATCAGGAAGATTATTCCAAAAATTTGAAGCAGTGGCCATTTGGATCTACCACCAATTTATGACAATCTAAACTTTGGAACAATGAGAAAATTGGCCTCTGGAAAGTACTATAGATACAGTAGTATTAGAACACATACAAATTAGTATTGTGGTATGTAAATATTTGCTTGATAATCATCAAAGCTCTCTCCATTTTTTTGTAGATCAATAGACCGTTAAGGGCCTTTCACGCTGAGCGGGATTAAGCAACTGCATGTACTACGACACGACGATGCTTTTGAATCTAAACAACAAAGATCCCTATTGAGCTATTCAGACTTGGCACGATCAATCGCGGCGTGACAAAGCAAGATTTTTTTCCAACCAGTGTGTTGATTTTGCCCCCCCCATCACTCCGCAATGAAAAGGCCCGTCCAATAAGATTTGAGCTTTAGATCACATGTCCAGAACCACTATTGTTGCACAAAAGGGCGAGATTGGTGGTGTTGTTTTGAAAACCAGTGTAAACACAGAAGAAAAGTATTCCGGAAGAGAGAAGAGAATGGATATTGTTATCATTGGTGACTGAGAACAGATTTATTCTCACATGCTTACTTAATATTTTCTTTATACAGAATATAATTTCTATTAATTTCCACTGAATTATGAGATCTGAAGAGCTTGAAACAGCATACAGAGCTCTGTGTTTCAGTTTTCCTACAGGTGCATGTGTTTTATGAGTCAGAGAGCGCTCATTTGTTCTAGATCTGTTAATTATATTACATAATCATTACTCCTCCCCTTCCGGATGACGTCCTTATTCTGAGTTCCGTACATGAAGAGAAACATTTCTACAGCTGAAACATGTAGCCATATAGATTACATCGATGTTCTGTATGTGTTTTTCATGAGGCTCATGGTATTTTTATAACAATAATGGATGTTTACAAGAGAAATACTAAGCAGGTGTAGCGTTCAGTCTATTATAAAACACTACAAGTAATGCATGTCTGCCTATTATATAATCAAAATACACTTTAGATCACAAATCGGAAGTTATTATAAGCACTCAAGGATGGTTTAATTGATTTCAAGAAATAATTTCAAAGTACCTCCTGTAACTGATTTTAGGAGTCACCTTCAAACACAAACGCTGACTGAGAAGTCATTAACTTATAGGGCACCCTGGCTACATCTCAGCTGCCTAAGCTTTTGGATGCAGCCAGTGAACCTCCAGGGCCACATTTGAAGAACCCTTCTGTAGAGGGTAACATTTATGCTTTAAAAGGGTTTTGGCCCCTATTGACTCTTTGCAATCTCCTATCCATCAGTTAATGCAGCTTATCTCAAAATTAGCCTATTCTATTTTCAAGTGTGAGATTTAAGTACAGTCCTTTGACATGTCACCTAACAATATTTGACCTGATTAGTTTAGTTTTTTCTTTTTTTTGTTGTTGAAAAAACGAATGTATGCACCCTCATGGGCTTGCTGACTAGAGCCCTGCAGGTCTTTACTGGATTACATGATCAAACTCAGGCAGGACCGGTCTATTGAAACTGTAACATTATAAATGATTGCTTATTAAAACAGGGTAGCAAAACCATTAAGTGGGCATTCTTTTATCCATCCCTTTACCCTTCCTTCCTTATCTTTTTCTTGCTTATGTCCATGGTGCTGTAAGAACTTAAGCAGTGTTGGGGTTTTCAGTAATGACAGGTTTTTTTTAGAACAGAGAAGCGTTTCCAGTAACAACAAAAAGTGAGACAAACTGATTGCTTTATTTGTCACATTGTATTGTGCACACAGCGTTACAGCCAAGCAAGAAAATAATCAAATGTGTTCTCTTTTAAATGTCGACTCTCTCATATGGAGCTTTTGGAAGTATGATGTATGATTGATGTTGATGAATGGTTTTGTTCAACAAACCATTCACATTTGGTGTGCTCACTAACCCCTGTATGGCCTTTTATTTCTGCCTTTTTCAACAATATCTCCAATGTATAATATTTATAAATAAAAAAATAAAAATAGCTGTTTGTAAATGTAAACGGTACGGAAAGTTTCAAAGATCAAAATGCACGATAAATGTAGTTATTGTCTCCCAGAAGAAAGAACCAATTTTGAACTGACTGAAATGAGGTGTCAGTAATTCCAGTCTTACTTCCTGCTTGAACCTACGTAGATTTGTTACTAATCTGCATAATGCCCACCTATGGTGTTCATTGGCTGCCCACAAACAACGTCTACTTTGACCCTCCCTCAAACACTGTAGTTGTAGCTGAGGCCTGGAAGAGTTTGGTCTGTGTTGTCAACATGTCGAGAAGATACAGTTTTCTGTGCTGTGAAAGCAAATCCACTTTGCATGCACTTCCAAAGGATGAGGACTTGCGTTTGAACTGATGTGGTAAAACAGTCACCATCGTTACTGTTCGTATCACTGTGTTAACAAGTACTGGGGAAGCCTCCAGAGCTGAAATTCAGATATGGTAATGGCTGTTTCGTTTCCGACACATGCAAATCACAACATACTGGGACATCTGACCAATCAGGGAATAGTAGGCTGTCGGAAAGTAGGGTTTTATAGAGACTGGATCCTTGATCGAGTAATTTCAGACACTGAGAAAAAAGGTGATGCTGCAATGTATATGAATGAGAAAAAGAAAGTGTTTTTGACCTTGGATGCATGTAAACCCATTGTAGGAGACCTCCAAAGCAAAATTAGTAACCTTTAAATGAGCATAATTGGGGAAATTTAAAGGGTTAGTTCACCCAAAAATGAAAATTCTGTCAGTAATTACACAGCCTCATGTTATTCCAACCCCGTAAGACTTTCGTTCATCTTCGGAACACAAAGTGTGATGCATGTGACGAACAACACAGAAGATCTGCGCTTTTACACTACGTCAGGGGTGCCCAATCCTGCTCCTGCCGATCGACTGTCCTGCACAGTTCATCTCCAACTCTAATCAAACATTGGATTGGGCAACCCTGCACTACGTGAACTCACTCAGAGGCCTTGAAGAAAACGAATAGTTGAATAAAGTCGTTATTTTTGTTTTGTTTTTGCGCACAAAAAGTATTCTCATTGCTTGATAAACTTATGGTTGAGCCACTGTAGTCACTTGGACTATTTTAAACATGGTCTTTACTCACTTTCTGGGCCGGCAAGTTTCGATCCCATAGAAGCCTATGGAGGAGTGATGCCGAGTGATGCGATCCTGATTAATATCTTAATTTGTGTTCCGAAGATGAACGAAAGTCTTACAGGGTTGGAACAACATGAGGGTGAGTAATAACTGACAAAATTTTCCTTTTTGGGTGAACTAACCCTTTAAAGAGCTTCATTAGCTGCAATGAAGTTAGCTGCTTTTTGTTAGAAGCTCTTTCACAAGTGCATCTTGACCGTATTTAAACTATTGTTTATCATGAGTAGCTTGTCGCTTGACAGGCCACAGATTCAAAGTAGCTTTCTCAACAGTGAGCTTGAGCAGGTCACCTGTTCTAATGCTCTAATGTGTGCTGAGTCGAACAGAAATAACTGGAGTACATAGACAGATGAGCTGCTCTCTGCACATAAGCCCTTACACAAAGCAAATTAATCTCTTCTCCTGCAGTTCCCTCATAAACCTTTCCTCTCTCCACACTTATTTTGCTGCACGCTGACAAAATATTTGCTTCACAAACCTGTAAATTACAGCGTTAGACAGCAACAGTGCCATATGCTGTCATTAAGAATTGTGCCGTGACACTGCGAACAGAAAAATGGATGTGTTTTATAATTTACATGGAAAAACCTCTGAGTAGCCTCAGGAGTCATGCATAAACACTGCTTTTTTCGAGTAGAAAAGCAACCACTCTACTAAAATGGAGATTTCTAACAACTCTCTGTCCCTGAAAATAGAGATAATATCACTGCTCCTATGGCCATGTTTTAGTTTACAAAAATTTGAATTTATTTACAAAAGTGTTGTGTATTCTCTCTCTCTCTCTCTCTCTCTCTCTCTCTCTCTCTCTCTCTCTCTCTCTCTCTCTCTCTCTCTCTCTCTGTTTGTGTGTGTGTGTGTGTGTGTGTGTGTGTGTGTGTGTGTGTGTGTGTGTGTGTGTGTGTGTGTGTGTGTGTGTGTGTGTGTGTGTGTGTGTTTCTGAAAGCTGAAGATGTGTTTTGGCAGCAGACAGACTTTTGTGATAAGATTTTCCACAGTGAGCGTAAGGGTCTAAATGTACTGGATAATTCTGTTGGTTATAGACAGCTAGCTGAAAAGAGCTGTTTGGATTTGGAGCTTTGGGCTTTAAGAAACACAACATCAACACACTGTACCATCACTGACACACTCAGATAAGCAGCAGCAGTGTGTGTGTGTGTGTGTGTGTGTGTGTGTGTGTGTGTGTGTGTGTGTGTGTGTGTGTGTGTGTGTGTGTGTGTGTGTGTGTGTGTGTGTGTGTGTGTGTGTGTGTGTATGTGTGTCTGTGTGTGTGTGTGTGTGTGTGTGTGGACATGTTTTTCTACACCGGTGGGGACTTAAACCTGAATGCACACAGACTCATGGGGACTCGTGTCACCGTGGGGACCTAAATTGAGGTCCCCATGGGTACAAAAGCTTATAAATCATACAGAATTAGTTTTTTTGAAAATGTAAAAATGCAGAATGTCTCCTGTGATGGGTAGGTTTAGGGATAGGGGCAGTGTAAGGGGATAGAATATACAGTTTGTACAGTATAAAAACCATTACGTCTATGGAGAGTCCTCACAAAGATAGTGTCTGTGTGTGTGTGTGTGTGTGTGTGTGTGTGTGTGTGTGTGTATACTTGTTTTGCTGTACAAATTGTTCACAAATACTGTTAAACCATTTAGAGGAATGTTTTGGATGGTGTGCTGTCATTCAAGTAACAGATACAATCATTTCCAATAATCCCTCAATTTAAAAAAAGAATCAACAAATATGAGACAAAACTTAAAAAAAAAAAAAAAAAAAAAAAAAAAACTTTTAATGTTTTTTAAGTTTACATTTTTCATCTAATATTTATATTTAATATTACTTCAGCTTTATTTCAATTAACAGAAGTTAGTTTTAGTTACAGTAACACAGGTCAGCGGAAAAGGAACATTGTTTGTAAGGAGCCACAATTAAATTATGATTGCACAAACATTGTATTATCTTATCTTAAAAAATAGGTCTATATTTTCTCATCAACACATTTCAAAAGCCTAGATTGCCCTCTACTTAAGGATACATGTGATGCTACCTTAGAATTGAATGAAAAGAAGGTAATAATAAAGCCTATTTTGAAAAACCATCAGGAGTGTCCATGATACCTTAACTGCCTCCTTAGGCAGTAAATTCGCTGTATTGCAATCATAGCCACAGTTAACCTGTCTTGAAAAAATCAAATATCAACCCATGGTAACAGTTTAAATGTAACAAAATTGAAGTAAAATTGCAAACTTGACTACCCTGTTTATCGCTATCATTCTAATTCATAGCAAGTCAAAGCTAGAATGCATAAGTACAGCTGGGCACAGACACCCACACAAACACTGTACAGCTAGACGCTGTGACATTGAACACCTGTATACTGAATACACATACGGTGAGCACAGTCACAGTGAGTGAACATATGCTGAAAACAAGACAGGTCTGAAGATGCAATTCTCCAAAGACTTAAACATCACTGCAAGTCTCTTATTCGTTTGTGGATCCATATGATAATGGAAGATACATGCAGAATATTTACAAATTATTATATTTGCAGAATTTATAAATGGAACTTGCATTAGGTTTATTGGCAAAATTTACAGACTTTCAGCTGTTTGCAATTATCAAATCAAACAAAGTAGTTAAAATAACAAAATGTTTCTAGTGGTTTCCCCAAATTCATCTGAGGATGCAATTTTGAATGACTTCTTGAAAATTATTCAACCCCTTCATGGCTAACATCTTTGGTACTTAGTAGAACACCCTTTTTCTGTTATGACCTGCTGCAAAAGAGATGTATAACAAGACACCAGCTTCTGGCAGCGTCTCTGAGGAATCTTTGCTCATTCCTCATGAGCAATGGCCTCCAGTTCAGTAATGTTCTTGGGTTTGCGTGCTGCAACAGCCTTCAAATCCCACCAGAGATTTTCAATGGGGTTCAAGTCAGATGACTTATGGCCATTGTAGAATCTTCCAGGACTTCTTCTGCAACCAAGCCTTGGTGGAATTTGAGGTATGATTGGGATCATTGTCCTGTTAGAAGATCCAATGACTCCCAAGCTTCATCTTTCTCACTGACACAGAGTGTTCTTTTCAGCATATCTTCCTCCAGACATACAGCTGATCCAAAGGGGCCGAAAAGTTCCAGTTTTGTTTCATCAACAGAATCCCAAAACTTAACTTTAACTTTAACTTTTAACTTTAACTTTAAACTTGTGAACTATGCTTATTGTATCCTGTTCCTTGTTTGTGAAGGACAGTTTGTGATTTATTCTCTTAACTTTTTGAACCATTCTTTTGACTTAGCCATATTTCTAACATGCAGTCAAACATGACACTCAACAAACCCAGCCAGTTCAAATATTTAGTGTTCTAGCTCAAGCACACCTGGTGCAACTAATGAAGTCCTTGAACACCTGTTTTGCAGATTCTTTTTAGGGGGTTGAATAATTTTGAGACTGCAGACTGCAAGTGATGTGTCAATAGCAACATGCTAACTGAACAAAATTACAGACATGATAAGAACTACAAACACAAATCAAAAGAGTTGCAATTTATATTACTGTACGTGTACTTACAGTGTACTTACCTAAGAAAGTACTGGTTAATATAAGGTAACTACATGAGTTAATGTTAGGTTTAGGTGTAGGTTCGGGGTTAATTATTACCCAGTTATTGTATACTATAAACTATAAACAAGTACATAGATTTATATTTCAAATAAATGCTGTTCTTTGCAACTGTTTATTCAAAGAATTCTAAAAAATATATATATCACTATCTCCACAAAAATGTTAAGCGTGTTAAACTTTTTTCAGCATTGATCATAAGAAATGTTTCTTGAGCATCAAATCAGCATTATTAGAATTAGATTTCATATTAGATTTCTGAAGAATCATTTGACACCAAAGATTACTCCAGATGTCAAAATAGAAAAGAGTTATTTTAAGCTAAATTCCACAATATTACAGTTTTTACTGTATTTTTAATCAGATAAATTATGGTGAGCATAAGAGATATCTTTCAAAAACATAACTAAAAATGACTATTTGTTTACTAATAGGAGGGGCCCTTATCCTCTCAACCAGTTTTGGCAGTAATTAATACTCACTTAGGGTACCACTGCTTCAAGGAAAATATATAAATAATTTAACTTTATATCCATCTGAGTTTTGCACAAAATGGTCTATTGATTAAAGTAGCAGTTCATTTTATCACTCTAGTTTTTGAACAGGCTCAGTCTCCCTCGCCTTCTCTGACAGTCTGCCTTTGGGGATAGCTTTGTTACACAAACCTGGCAACTCTGGCGATAAACCCCTCACTCTCTCTCTGTTCTAGCACAAAACCAGCTGTAGGCTACTCTTCCCCTTGCCATTCCTTCCTGGTATCAAGGATAGCGAAGCTGCTCTCACCCTCTCTCTTTTTGAAGTGTAGCCGTGGTCATGGTGGTGATTAGCATTACAGGGTTTACTCTGCTTTCATAACCACCTGCTTCTCCCTCTAGCAGAAGAGGTGGACCAGACAGCTTTTTAAAATAATCTTGCGGCCTCTGCACAAAAGTTTTTTCACACCCGATTGCTCAGATCTCAGAGCCTCGTTCTCCAGGTCTTCTGAGGTGACCACATCTCTATGTCACTAAAGTTTGTGAGGTTGCATCAGTCCAAAACTCTGCTGTGAAGTGTAACATCTTTCTATCCTGATCTAAAGTTGTGTTCACTCTGACATAGAGTTGTCAGAAGGCATTCTGACTACTACAGTATCCAACTATATCAGTAGCTAGGGTATAATCGTGTGCATTAGGAATTCTGTTCAAATTTCTTGCATCGCCAACGGTCGCTGTCACTCATGTCTCCTGAAACCGCTTTGTTGCCTCATGTTGTTTTAATTCTGTAACACATTCTTTCTACTGAAGAATCTGCTGGTAAATTTTTCCATGCAATCACAATGAATGGGAACTGAGGCTTTTATGCTTTCCAAACCATCACAAAAGAATCATAAATTTGATCAATTTAATGTATCCTTGCTGAAAAAATGATTTGGGAAAAAACTTTTGAACTGTATTGTATGCACTTTATGTTCAAAATGTTGTCTTGGCCAGTTGAAGACATTCGTTTGTGCTAAGAGAATGTAGATCTTGGAATTGCGTAAATCCTGCCTGATAGATCTGCCATTCCTATTATATAATGAATATTAATATTAGATCTTCCATTTTTATTATATAATGAATATTTATTAATCAACAACATCAAACTTTCTTCTGAAGACTGCACCTAAAAATAATAGTTCCAAAAGGGAAATATTGCAGTGATGCTTTTTGCAAAGAACCTTTTAGTCAAGTCATGCTCTTAAAAATCTGAAGAATCTTTGTCATCTTCACTGTTATCTTGAAGTGACAACATAAAATGCCGTTTAAAAATCATACTGAAGTCATATTTTTAATTTATTTAGCATCTTGCATCTTCACAACATGTCAACAACACGTCTTCTTTATTTGCTTGGACATTATGCTAATATTTCACTTTGTGAAATATTGGGTGTTTGAGGAAGTAATATCTGGATGAGGTGTTTTAGGCAGGTCTGAAGCAGATCTGTTAGATAGAATTGATCCCTTTTTGGGAGACTATGAGCTAGGGGTGGGAATCTTTTACCATCTCACGATTCGATTCGATTCCGATTCTTGAGGCTACGATTCGATTCAAAATCGATTTTCGATTCAAAAAGATTTTCGATTCAAAACAATTCGATTTTATTCATAATGATTTCTAATCAGGTTTCTGATCATGATCTACTCTCATCTGCTTTGCTATACAGAATGACAAACATAATAACAGACATTAAAGTGTCTTTTTCACATTTATTAAGTTCAATTCTCAGGGAAGTGCCTTTTATCAAAAACATTGAAAAAATGTTTTTACTTGGTACTTTTAAAGCAAAGTATTTATGATGACCCATAACGAACTTACTTCTAATACTTCCTATATTAATTTTATTAATAAAACAAATGGAAGTGATTTGGCAAGTCAACTGTAAGGTTACATTTGCCAGCATATGTCCCAACATTGCTGAGAACCAACAGGAAAATAAATGTGTGCTTGTACTAGCAGCACACTTGTAGTAAATTAATACAAACTTCAGCATATTCTGAATCTCTAGCATAGTAGCATTTAATAATAGACTTCTAACCAACATCCTCTTGTTATTTCCAATGAGCAATAATATTGCTGCAATATAATCCTTCATACAAAAAAAAAAAAACATTTTGCTGTAGCAAATTCACAAACAGTTTTCGTTCAAAAATATAGAATTATGTACCAGAAGCTATCATAACGTATAATGCTTGTGGACTTACACATATTCTGAATAATTAGTTACATACAAAGTCGCTCTTGACTTATAGTACACAACTAAATAATAAAGAGTTATGACTTGAAATTTTTGCTGTATACCACAATCAAAAGCAGCTTATACAAAGAAAGTGAATGAACGTCTGCAGAGAGTAACTTACAGTCAAAATGTAACTTTTTGTGACTGGCATTGCACATTTGGCGCTTAGCCATCATGCGTCCGTTATGTGCGCGTCTCTCTGTTATGTGCACGCCACAGACTGTCCGCGCACGTGCACGTCCGCTTCAGAGTTCCGCCTTTTGCGTTCCGTCAATGTTACGTTATTAGAATTTTTTTTTTTTTTTAGAAAATCGATTTTTGACATTTGTGAATCGATTCAGAAACGTCCACGTCCCGAATCGCGATTCATCTAAGAATCGATTTTTTCCCCCACCCCTACTATGAGCTTGGTAACTTGACAGACCTTATACATGCACAAACAAATGCATCACACACTAAAGGAAAAGGAAGTCATTAAAAAGCATCATGTGACCCCTTTAAAGGTCCTTCACGGAACCATCGATGCCTATAAAGAACCTTTATTTTTAAGAGTGTGCTGGTTAATATTTTCCATCCAATTACAATTAATGAGAACTGTGGCTTTTAAGCTTTAAAATCACCATGAAAGTATCATAAATTGGTCTCATTTTTCAAATGTTCGAGAGTCATACAATAGCTTATATGAATTGTGCATCATATTCCAAGCCTTCTGTAGTCATATAATAACTTTGTGTGAGGAAAAAGACTGAAATTTGTGTCATTATTCTCTGACATTATTCATCTTCCCCTCCAGTAAGCGAGCTGAACTCCGATTTGTGAACCAATCATAGCTCATATAGCTACTTTATTCATGACCTTTGGTCTGTTTCTCAAACAGAGGTATCGTATGGCTTCAGAAGACTTGGAACACAGCATGCAGATCACAGTGCTTTTGTGTCCCACTTGAAGCTTGAAGGCTTCAGATCCCATTCATTGTAATTCCATGACAAAGTGACCAGCAACAGAATTTATCCCAAAAACAAAACAAAAAAAACATACGGGTTTAGAAAATGATGAGGGTAAATAAACGATGGGTTAACTTTTCCTTTCAAAGGGTTAGTTCACCCAAAAATTCTGTCATTAATTACTCATCCTCATGTCAATCCAAACCCATTAGACATTAATTCATTCATCTTTGGAACACAAATGAAGATCTTTTTTTGATGAAATCTGAGAGGTTTCTGTCCCTCCATTGACAGCTGCTGACTCTTTAATGCCCCAGAAAGGTAAAGACATCATAAAAGTAATCCGTTTGACTCCGGTACTTTAACCTTAATTTTATGAAGCGACGCGAGTGCTTTGTTTGCGCAAAAAGCAACAACATAATGTACCCCTCGTTTTACAAAATATGAATCTACAACGCATGTTCACGCAACAACATCTGCTCTCACGTCCACACAACACGATTGTGCCGTAGTGCTCTTATTAACGCACGTTGGAGATTAATATTTTGTTAAAAAAGTGGTAAATTATGTTTTTGTGCAGACAAAGCACTCGCATCACTTCATAAAATTGAGGATTACTTTTATGATGTCTTTACTACCTTTCTTGGGCTTGAATGTCAATGTCCTAGCTGTCAATGGAGAGCCAGAAGGCTCTCAAGTTTCATTAAAAAAATCTTAGTTTGTGTTCCAAAGATGAACGAAAGTCTTATGGGTTTGGAACGAGATGAGTGTGAGTAAATGATGACAAAATTTTCATTTTTGGGTGAACTAACCCTTTAACTTTCTTGCTCCGCTGCGGCTTCCAGAAAAGGTCATTATTGGTAGATATTACTTCCTGATGCACAAGACTGTATGCTGCTTATTTCACTCAGATATTTTACCAAAGTCTTCCAAAAAAGGAAAAAGAGGAAATAAATGCAAGTTCTTTACATCCCGGACACGGTCGTAATTTAGTCTTGTTTGAGAGATCCGTAGGACACACTGTACCTGCAAGCTAAATGGTTCAAGCAAAATGGTCATGCATAATAGACAGAGGTTCTCACTTTCATTCTGTAATAAGATTATGAGCAGACACAGGCAGAACAGCCTATGATCACATCAAATGCTCCCTGAGTCAAGTGAAAAGAGGGAGAGAAAAAGAAAGACTGAGAGAGAAAGCTTTCCTCAAGAAAAGAAGGACCTAGCGTACCTTGCAGCTGAAACAGGGAGAAGAAGAATAAAGAATCGTGTTTGAAGTCAGACAGCCTTTCTCCACTTCAGATATTTGATGTCGGTGGCGGGGGGAGAGAGAGGGAAGGAGAGAGAATGGGAAAGGTAGAAGCGCCAAGATAAGGCAAGAAAGAGCTCCATATTAAATGAAGGAAAGTGAAATGACAGCGAAGGATTCGCAGCAGTAGGAACAAAGAGAAATGCAAGATAGTGAAGTCCTACACAGGATCAAACGCTATTGGCTAAGAGTGAACAACAGGAACGAAGGCGAGAGTCCCAGTGCACATTGAGAGAGAGAAACGTTTTCCATACTTATTTTCACGCCTGAGTGTGTAAATTGATTTTTATTTCAGCTCACTTAAAGTGATTATTTTCTTAAGCCAGCATCAGTGAATCAGGGTTTTTAATGTCAAATATAATCACAAATATCATTGTGAGCAGTAGGGATGTCAGAAGTACTGTGAACTCAGTACTGAAGTACTTACGTTAATAAAGTTTGAAGAAGGCTTGACAGGAGGTAGGATTAGGACTTGGCTGAGGGTTAGTTGCATGCAATTATGAATAACCCACGTGAAAAAAAAATAAGTACTGTTGAATGAATTAAAAATGCATTAAAGTATATTTGTATTGTACTAAACATACTCAAGTACATTTTTAATACATTAAATAGTCACTCTTTTTCACCTGGGAATTTACTGTTATTTCTATGGTAAGTACATGTTACACATGTAATAAGGACACTGTAAAATAAAGTGATTTTTTTTATGTTCTTATTCTCATCAAGGCTGCAAAAATACAGTAAAAAGTAATATTGTTAAGTATCATTACAATTTAAAACAACTTTTCAGCAAAGCTGGATTTTCATCATTACTTCAGTCTTCAGTGTCACATGATCCTTCTGATGTCATTCTAATTTGATGATTTGGTGCTAAAGAAACATTTCTAATTATTATTAATGTTGAAAATGCTACTTAATATTTTTGTGGAAACTGTGATAAAAATGTTTAAAGATTATTTGATGCATATGAAGTTCAAAAAGAACAGCATTTATTTGAAATAGAAATCATTTGTAACATTATAAATGTCTTTACGGTCACTTTCGATCAACTTAATGTATAAAAAAATAGTGTATGTACTTCATGGTCAAGGTTGCGTCTTGGCTGGTTAAACACAGACGGTTTGTTGTAGATCTGTGGGCAGTGTTTTGTAAATGCTGCCAGATAGGCCTACTGTTTTTTATTATATGATGAATATTAATTAAACAACACGATTGGCACGAAAAAGAGAAAAAACAGTTATCTTACTGCACTTAATTTGTTTAATTGTTCATCATCACTGATTGTGTACTTGAATAATTACTTGGAAAATATGCAGTAATATTTATTTAATTGGGAAATATGGTTAGGGTTTCATTTTATTATCTCATAATATATACATGAGAAGTGGAATTACAGTTCTGTTTCCAAAAAATAACACTATAAACCACATACTGAAAACCGAATATCACATTAGTCTGTACAAAACTGATTCAACCATACCTTGTGTTGACAGAAAAGTTAAATTAACTTTGAATCACATTGATTTTGTGCAGTTAGAAAAGCACGTCCACTAGATTCCACCCTCAATACCATTTGTAATTGACCGCCGCTTTTAATAAACTAGTGCAGTCGATTTTCACTCTGATTATTTTTCCCTCCATTAGCCAAACACTGGGGCTCAGGAAAAAGGGATGTTTCTAATACACACTTATCAAGCATATTAGTATGTCTGCATGTTTTGTATCTCACTGCAAATGCTGTACACAGTGGTCATTTACGTGTAGCATTCAGCATACCGAGCCTGTTAATGGCAGATGGTCAACGATAGTTCACCCAAAAATGAAATCTCTGTCATCATTTATTCATGCTTGTATCGTTCCAAACCTGTTTGACTTCCTTTCTTCTGTGGAACTCAGAAGATATCAGTGTTTTTTAGTCCATACAATGAAAATCAATGCTGTTTGAACCCCAACCTTGTTCTAAATGTCTTCTTTTGTGTTCCATAGAAGAAATAATGTCAAATAGGGTTGGAACAAAATGAGGGTGAGTAATTTTTGTCTAAACTGAAAGGTTGCTGCATTAATAGCAAATAATAAAAAAGAACTTGTACAAAGTATATTGGGATCCTCTTTAGGGTGAACCTGAACTTCAGCTTCCACATCCTGGTCAAAAAGCTTCCCCTTAGCTGTAATTCAGTGTTTCAGAAGCAGAGAAGTTCTCCACAGTTCACTGTACACTAACATTCAGGACTGGCTTCATTCCAACCACATACAGTTTTTCCTTCTATTCACTCATATTTCACTGGGAAATGCTGGTAGATACTGCTGTCCTTGGTCTTTGCACTCTCTCGTAGAATTATTATTTTTTTAATTCATTGTTGTTTCAAATCAGTTTTAACACCCAATGCCGCAAGAGTGAGTCATCACATTCATTTAAAGTGTGTGAGTGCTTGTGTGGCTTTTACATTTGTAGTGTGTGTGTGTGTGTGTGTGTGTGTGTGTGTGTGTGTGTGTGTGTGTGCGCAAGAGATAGGAAAGACCTACGGGGGGGAAAAACAGAATGAAAATGAGGATAGTCAACATTAAAGAGTGAAATTACATTTTAGACGACATCATTAGCATAATAGCGTCTTTATTTTGTAAAAAAGAAAAAGAAAAAGAAAGAGAATTAATTCTGTCTGCCAGAAATATTCCCTACCACCATTTGTCTACCATATGAAAAAAAAGAGTGTACAATGTGCTGGTTCCTAGCAACCATTACCTATTAGTTAATGTTAACTAATGTAGCTATTTATGTGTTGATTTGGGCTAACCTTGTGGGTTATGCAGCCTTTATATTTATATCCATAGTTTATATTTAATTTAATTTAATATACTTTAATATGTAAATTATTATTGAATTGAATTTGAATTGAATAAGAAAAAAAATCATATTTTAAGAGTATAGGATTGGGATTAAACAGAATTTTTTTTAGCCAGATGTATAAAACGATGACTATAACACTAAGCAGATGCCTTTGCCCACCAGCTGAATCTGCAGTGGACCAGCCGAACATACAAATGATCATCCTCGTATGGCTATAATGGCTTAATTACTTTTTAGCAATTGGACAAGCTGATTAATATTTATAAGCACTTTTCAGATCATTCCTATACGCTCCTGATTATATGCGCATTTTTATGTGTGCATGTGTGTTGGCATGAAAGTGTGTGATTCTTTGTTATCTCCTGTGCTACTTTCCAGGCAGATAGTTTTTTAAGTACAGACTACTTTCACTCAAAACACGCTTCTCTCAGTGTGCAGCACGGCACCTAATGAGAGCAGGTCGTCAAGCAGAAATAGAAATCCAAGATTAGAGTGAGTGGAGTCGTTGTCCTTTGATGGATGTTGACACTTCTTCTTCTCTGTGTACATTTGCATTGAAGCCGATATGAAAGCAAACAGCATGCATGGAGGAAGATGAACCGTTAATAACTAGGCATGGTTTGGAGAGGTATTGTGTGTGCGTTTGCGTGTGTGTGCGTGTCCATATATTTTCAGTGTTTGGGTAGTTTTTGTGTTACCCAGTTCCTGGGTCAGATGTAACAACCCAGTGTTTGGGTAGTTTTTGTGTAACCTAGATCCTGGGTCAGACGTAACACCCAGTGTTTGGGTAGTTTTTGTATTACCCAGGGCCAGATCCTGGGTCAGACATAACAACTCAGGGGTTGAGTTATTTATCGCAGGCTTTTGCGACCTCTTCAGGAGAGAGCAGTCAGTTCCGTCAAAATGGTGCATGTCTTCGGTAAAATACAGGTTTGTGGACATTGTTTGTATGTATAAATTCGTTATTGTTCTGTGTATGGTTTCATTTTATGCAAACCAATGTACAGGGGAGCGATGTGAGTCACCTAAATGAGTGTCGCGTCGGTCTTAAACATGATACAAGTGCCAGCAGGAAATCCAGCATCGTTGCGGTGGAAACAAGACAACAGAGACTGGTCGATTACACTTATAATTTTTACTTCTAATATTTGTTAAACGAGCTTAAATGTATGCAATATGTATTCAAAACTATATAAAATATGCTATACTGTAAAATATGATTAAAAAAGGAATTATCATGTGAACCAGTAGTGTGGAGTATTATTATTATTTTTTTAAGTTTTTGAGTTAATCCGTAAATGATGTTTTATAAACAAAGTTCGGGAGGAGCACGTTCAAATAATCAATCCAATCTACTCGTCATCAAACAATTATGTCTACCCTTATCAGCATGACAAGAAGTATATATATATCCACACTGTCAACTCACCTAATATTCCTTGACAGTTTTTCCAGCATCCCTCCACCACCCCGACTCCTCACTCTTGGCTTAATCTTTACAGCCAGGAATACGGGGGGAGTACTCTGGGTTCGGGCTGAATACTGAGCCCGGAGCCCTCTCCTCGGACAGCACGCCAAATATGCATTTATTCTATCTGACTTATTTGTAAGTGTGAACTAGTGAAACAGTAATTCATGTATGAAGTGAGATAAAAATAAAAAGCTAGTACTATAGTAAAAACGAATCAACCCAGTATGATGGGTTAAATCAAGCCATTATGCTGAGTTAAATAAACAACCCAATTTGCTGGGTAAAATTAACCCAACATGTGTTCTGTCCTATATTTACCCAGCCCTTGTGGTTGTAAACAACCCAGTGTTTAGAGTGCATTATGTGATGATGCAATAACTTGCTGCATGTCATATGACAGAACCACTAATGCCGGCAGATACAAAGTAGCCAAAGAGTAAGTTAGACCAGTGCAGCGTGACCACATGATGCTGGATCTGCCGTTTTTAACTGAAGTCTTATGAATAGGCTCATTAACAATAAGGGCTGCACATAATCACTGGGGAAGCGTTACTTCATTAAAGTCCTGGCCGGTGCCCAAGTAGTCTGCGAGATCTCTCCAGTGCAGTCGAGCCGAACGGTCGCTACTGTTTTTCTCTTCCTGAGCTCAGCGAACTGACATCTTATTGACCAAATTATGTGTCCTTGCATCGTTGTCGTTTTTTAGACCACGCCGTGGTTTTTGATTCCCCAGCCCGGCTTGAATCTTCCTTTGGCTCGCCTCACAGAATGCCACCTCATGCCTGTGACATTTAAACTCTACAACCTTTCCAGAACACACAAGATCTTGAGCGCATGTTTATTGAAATGTTTCCTGTGTGAAATACTTATTTGAGCATTTCGCATCGAGTTCCCCTTGTGTATTGCCTTTAAGAATTGAGCACTGCTTAATGAATCGTGTGCTGTTATGTTCTGCTTCGTCAACAGTGACACTCTTTTAAGGTTTTTCTAACAGCTTTAGAAAACAAACTTCTAGTACTTACTGTTGTAAACAGACATTCTTTTTTTTTTTGTCAAAATAAATGTCTCCAAACCCAGTTTAATGTGCAGAAACAGCAATGTGCATTTAAGTAAGGCATCTGTTGGTTGACTTCTTGAAGAGTGTCAACACTGTGGCGCTTTCAGAATATCGCTTTGTTTGAGAGGTCTGATATGTCGACTTCTGTCTCAGCCAATGGCGTGATTTTGAGGCAGGTCTGTCTGATCTCAGGTAAGTGTTAAGGAAACCTGTTTTAAATTAGTTAATGTTAACTAATGAGGCTATTTATGTGTTGTTTGGGGCTAACCTTGTGGGTTATGCAGCCTTTATATTTATATCCATAGTTTATATTTAATTTAATATACTTTAATATGTAAATTATTATTGAATTGTCTACATATTTCCATATGTAGTCATGTAAAAGGATATCATGAAATTGCCTACAGTATGTAGTCACATACCCTGACTTACATGGTCATAAAGGCTAATATTCCATTTAAGCAATACTTTTATCCAAAGCAATAACCTCTAGACCAACTGCAGGGTTGAGGTTAAATGTATCTCTTTAACGTTTTGGGGCAAACCCCTAAGAGATCCACTGATCCTTTAGCGCTACACTCTCACAGTTTGAGCTTTACATTTAATGCAGTTGGCAGGAAGAAGAACCTCAGATATCGTGCTGTTAGACTCCTCAACAAAGTTACTTTTTCGGGTCATCTCGGTACACAGCTCTTTCAAGAGACCTCCCTCTACCCTAAATGTTTCACTTTTTTTCCAATTTCTTCATCTTCTTGCCTCTCTCTGTCGGATTCAGAGGGGTGTCTCGTTGAGCTTGGACGAACTCTCGCTAATGCTCTCTCGAGAACGGACTCCAAGCCAAGACCGCTTACCAAATGATTCATTGCTCCGTCAACACACATTATGCTAACTGATTATATAAACCGAGCAGAAATTAAACGTGTGAACATAAATTGAGGCTTGTTTTCAGAGTGCAGAGAAGATTTTGGATGCTGCCTGTGTTTTTAATGTCAGGATGTTAACCGATACAGAGGGCCGGTCACTGGACAGAGATTAAAGACGGCACTGACTCACTGGCTCGACATGTTTCACACACAGAAATACACACACAGTCTGTGTAAGATAAACAATAAGTCATTGAGTGGGTTAGAGGATGATAGTATGACTCGGTCCAACGGCTATGCCACTACTGTGAGGAGGGAATGCCACTTCCTGTTGACTCACACAGAGAGGGAAAGAAAGATTGAGAGCGAGAGCAATAACTAGTTGTTTAAAGTTTTCTTTCTTGCTGCACTTTGCCTCTGGGAGGTTTTGCAGCATCTTTCTCCCTCTCCCTCCCACTCCCTCTTTTTTCGTGCGTTGGCGAGTATATGAAACTGTGTCAATCATCAGCTGGCGGGTAGCATTTTTATAAATTCTAACAATGCTATGTTGTGAGAACATTAAAGTGAACAAACGTGAGCTATGCATGGAACAGTGCTGCAACGTCACGAAAGTTTAAGCCTTGCTCATTTAAATATTCAAGCGCAAGAAGACGCGAAAGGGAACTCAAATCATTTCTGGTGCATTGTCTGCGCAAATACTGAATTGATCTCTCTTTCACATCTTCTTGCGCTTGAAAGGACAAATTCACACAAAATATCCTAGTAAACATAGTCAGTTATGTCTTAAGTGAACGGATGTGTACAGTATCAGTAGCCTATATACTGTAGGATCCGTGCAGGTCTTAAAGTGACAGCAGCCTAATAATCCTGCTGCTGTCTGTCGTTAAAGTTAATCAAACAAAGACAGAGAAAATCACTGACTGCTCTTGTCTGAATAACTTTTTTAAACATTAATAAGGATTAATACGTTTAATTTATACAGTGTACACTATGAAGTGCAAGTTGTTTTACATTTGATTACTTTATTAAATTGCTGTACCTGGAAAGTACTGTTACTGTACATCTAAAACGTGCCTGAAAAGCAGTTTATTTCATTTTTATCTTTGCTGTGTTGTATTTGTTTGTACTATTACTGATTGTTTATTTCTCTTTAATAATATTTTAAGTGTGTATTAGTTAGGCTAGTAGTTTTAGCTGTGGTATTGAAATTGGAATAGAGAATTGTGAATTTTCACTGGTATCAAAATTTTTGTACAAAATATTTATGGCTGGTATAAAGTCACTGGCCATGGTGAGTGCACACACAGCAATGGCTGGTGTGGCAAAAAGTTAGTTTTTGGCCATGGTTTCACTACTTATACAAATGTTTCTGTAGCATCTGCAGTAAAGTTCAACTCCAGTGAGTTGAGGGTGATGATTTGACAAGGTTCAGACAGTAGGCAAGGCAAACACATGGTGGACAAACACATGCACACATCCACAAGGGTAGCATATGACTCTGAGGTTAAGAAGAACATATTGTACCCGCTTCCTGCCTTCATTCTGTCTATCGCTCTCAACCCCTTCTTGCTCTCCTAAACTCTTTGATGTGGTTTTGGGCCTGGATACTTAATGAAAAATGTATAACAACCCTTCTGTTCTCTCTCTCTCTCTCCTCTTCTCTCTCTGTGTTTCCTTCACAATTTTGTACTCTAATCCATGATAGGACTGGAGACAGGCAGAACGAAGCGCTGTGTCGACCATTAGTCATTTTACTCTCTGAGACCTCCCTTCTCCATCTCTCCTCCCCCTCTTCCTCTCTCCTTGTTTTTTTCTTCTCTGTCTTACCCTCACCTCCCCCTGATCTCTGCCTCTGTGATCCTTCTCCGTTCAGCAAGAAAGAGCATGCTTTATCTGTCTCTCTTCTCTCCATTCCCCTCACTGCTCTTTCTTTTTTCCCTCCACTCAGACACTTCACTTTTATTAACTTGAGACTAGATGATGGAACTTCAAGGATGACACACTCATGTTCGATTGTATTGTTAAAAGGTTCATGCACTGCCAGTCAGTGGCTTGGACACACTTGATCATGTTTCTCATTATTTTATAGAAATTTTGATCTTAACGCTCGTGCTTAAATGCTTGAAATTAACTTAGAATGCAAATACAGATTGATCATATATATTAAATTTTGGTAACACTTTACAATAAGGTTTCATTTGTTAACATGAGTTAACTACATTAGTTAATATGAACTAAGAATGAACAATACTTCGACAGCATTTATGATAACACTTTATTTTACAGTGTCCTTGTAACATATGTTACATGTACTTACCATAGTAATAACAGTAAATTATGCATAATTACATGCAACTAACCCTCAACCAAATCCTGATCCTACCCTAACCCTATAGTAAGTACATGCAGTTAATTAATATTACTCAGTACTTAAATATATAATTACACTGTAACAATGACACCTTCAAATAAAGTGTAACCGCATTTATTAATCTTATTTATTGTTAATCACAACGTTTACTAATACATTAATAAAATCCAAAGTTGTCTCTGACAACATTAGTTCATGCACTATGAACTAACATGAACATGAACATTATTATTAACTAACATTAACAAAGGTTAATAAATACCTTACAAATATATTTATCATTGTTAGTTTATAATGCATTGACTAATGTTAACAAAAGAGACATCATTATTATTATTTTTTATTTTAATTTTTTTTACAAAAAATAGAGATAGATAGGTTTGACACAATCATTCATTTAATTGTTTAATTATTAATTTTATTTATCATACAATTGTTAATATTTAATTAAATATTAAATCATCAAATGTATTAATCAGGAATAAAACTGCATTTAATTTATATAATTATTATTTATGTATTTTACAAAATTATTAATTTATGTATTATTATTATTTGTAATTAGATGCAGACAATCAGTCAAGTAAAAATATTACTTTAGTTTTATGGACGCTTACAAAAAAATAAATAGAAAAATTGGACTGTTTAGTAAGTACCTCCATGCAACTCATGAAGTCAGTTGAAAATGAATACAATTCTGGATGTCAAAACGCAATGATTTATTAGCTTCCATTAAATTGTATTCACCCATAACTTTTCTGTTAGTGAGGTTTGCCAATTTGTAGTTTCAGTTTAAAGAATCAAATCTGTTCCTCTGTGTAGAAAAAAAAAAAAAATATATATATATATATACAGTATATATATATATATATATATATATATATATATATATATATATATATATATATATATATATATATATATATTGTTCCTTGCAATGATCAAAACTGTTTCTTCTGGAATGAATGATCACCTGAGGCATGCTTGCAAATTGAATTCAATTACATTAGGTAAATGTCTGCTCCGATTCCACTCAGGACTGCATCTCCTCCGCTGATTTCTCCTCTCAGTCTCCATGATGAGGTTCTCCAACACTGATTGCTTTTACGTTCTCTCTTTCTCCATCTCTATCACTATCTCTTAGTCCTACTCTCTCACTTTATGTTTGTGTGTGTGTGTGTGTGTGTGTGTGTGTGTGTGTGTGTGTGTGTGTGTGTGTGTGTGTGTGTGTGTGTGTGTGTGTGTGTGTGTGTGTGTGTGTGTGTGTCTGTGTGTGTGTGTGTGTGTGTGTGTGTGTGTGTGTGTGTGTGTGTGTGTGTGTGTGTGTGTGTGTGTGTGTGTGTTATGTGAAATGCTCCACAGATATTGTGATAAGCTCCCTGCTGTGAAATGTTTCATTAAATAAAGTTGTGCGTTTTTCTCCTTCTCTCTCCATCTGTTTTCTCTTCTGTCTGCTCCAGCCTCAGGTGATTGCTTCTATATTTACAGGCTGCTTGATATTATTGTTTTTCGTACCACATCGTCTCATTTTTTGTGCATTATCTTTGCCGAGTGAATGTCAGCAGTACTGTACGTCTCTGCCGTCCATCCGGCTGGCTCTTCTTTCCCTCTGGAATACGATATGTTCTCATTTCAACATATGAAAGGAATAGTTTAACCAAAAATGTAATTTGTGTTATTTACTCACCCTCATGTTCTTCCAAACGCAGACACAAAAGGGGATTTTTGAAGAATGTCTTGGCTGTTATTTTCCATAATGGTGATAGTGAGTGAGAAATGGAGCTGTCAAGTTCAAAAAAGGACAAAACAGCCCAATAAAAATATCATAAAAGCATGCCTATATTGCAAGTCTTCAGAAGCCATACCATACACTCTTAAAAACAGTAGGCAATGCATTTACTGGCATCTATAGTATGGTTCTTTATTGAATCTACTGGTTATTTATTGCATCTACTGTATGGCTCATAAAGAACCTTTAATCTCCATCACTCTTAAAAAATCAAGCTTTCAAAAAGGGGTTTTCACAGTGATGCAATAGAAGAAACATTTTGGGTTCCCAAAGAACCTTTCAGTCATCATTTCTTAAAAGAACCAATTTGTTCTTAGTGTGAAGAAAATTCATTCTGAAGAACCTTTTTTCCAATATTAAGAACCTTTTGTGCACTGAAAAGTTTCCATGGATGTTAAAAGTTCTAATGTTAACAGCATTTACCGGTCCTCTTTGTTTGCGGCGTTGTGTTCTTTTCTCAGCCTCTGATATGTAGCACTGCAAGTTGTCGTAGGAGACTTTTTTGCTCTTTCAATCACATAACTTATACGTCTACATTCCATCTCCGTTATCACGAAACCCACAACACACAACAAAAACACAGCGCCGATCACGGCATCCTCCATCCTCCAGTTGTTGAATACCATGGTAAAATGACGTCACTGTCAGCGGGCTTACAACACTTCAGAGTTCCTACTGGTGGTGCAAATGCAACCAGGAAAATGGCCCTAGGGGAAAATGTTCTCGGGGGATCGACCTGGTGGCTAGTTCCTATAACTTCCTGGCACGAAAGCCCCTATGTATGCCAATAAAGAACCTTTATTTTTAATAGTGATGGAAATGCTAAAAGGTCTGCACTCTAAAGATAATTTTATTAGGTTCAAGCAGGAGATAAAAAAGTACAAATATTTTGTCTGTTTGCCTTCGTCAGTGTAACTATTCTCAATAGTTATATAAAAAGCATGCTAACAATCTTCAGGTGATCACAATCAAACAATCAAGCAATCAGTCCACTGACTCCAGTTTAACTCCATCTGGAACAACAATAAATTAAAATTAAAATAATGAAGGGAACAATAACACATCAGGCAAGCATGCCATTCATAACAAGAAAAAGAAACATTACAAAAAAATTAAAGATCAAAATCTTCTTTTAAACCCAAAGAAGGCATAGTCTGTAAATGAAGCATCCAGAACGCCTCTCTTTTTTTATCAGTCTCTCAACCACAGCAGGAATTCATTACTTTCTCAATGCCTTTACACTTAAGTTGTTCGATACTGTGATCATACTCAGTGAAGTGTCTAGCAATCAGAGAGGTAATGTCATGTCTGCGAGTGGCTGATTTGTGTTCACTCACTCTAATCCTCAAATGTGTCAATGTTTTTCCAAAGTATAACAATAGACACGGACATTGGAGTAGATTGATCACATTCTTTCTCAAGCATGTTATACAAGATTTAAATGATAAGTTCACCTCAGAATAAAAATTTCCTGATAATTTACTCATCCCCACGTCATCCAAGATGTTCATGTCTTTCTTTCTTCAGTTGAAGAAAGCTGCTTTGAAACTGCAACTTCAAACCGTTGTACCCCATTAAAGTCCGCTATTTGGAGAAAAATCCTGGAAAAAATCCTTTTCCTCAAAAACCTTCATTTCTTTTCGACTGAAGAAAGAAAGACATGAGCATCTTGGATGATGTGGGGGTGAGTAAAATAAAATTTAATTCTGAAGTGAACTAATCCTTTAATGTGGGTATGTTCTTTATGTGAAAGAACACATTACATTTTTTAATTGTAATATAGAAGAACACGATGTGCATTTCCAATATGGAAAACAACATTGTATGTGTGCTTTTTTGTCATCACACACGAAATCTGATCTGACCAGCATATTCGCCAGCATATTATGTAAGTCTTAATACAAAAAAAAAGTATGTGAAAACCCCTTTTTGGAACCTTTATTTTGAAGAGTGTAACTTTATGTGACAAACAAACCGATGAAAGAAAGTTGTATGGGTTTGGTGGTGGTGATTTTAATTTTAGGCTGAACTATCTCTTTAAATGTTAAATTTGTGATTTTTCTCATTTGATCTCCCTCACTCTCGCTCTGCGTTTTTTAAATGCCGTCCTTCTGATATCTCACTCTCCCAGCTTGACTTTCTCAACATTGTGTTCTATCACTCTCAGGCCCCCCACCCTTTCCTGATGCGGCCGCTCTGTCTATCTCTAAACTGAACTGAAGGTCAGCACAATCATCGGTCCATTAGGGACCATGCAGGGCCCTCCCTCCCTGCCAAGCCGGAGAGAGAAAAACGTGGAAAAAAAAGACTGTAAAGGCTCGGAGTAGGCCGTCCCCCAAAGACACGGCACCAGTTGCACTTTTCCCTCATGTAATGCGTGTGTGTGCACATGCACATTTGTGTTTGTTGCTTCGCAATTTTCTGTCTGTCTCCCAACGTAAGTGCCTCGCAGACTGCCGTAACCTTTTGAAATGGCACAGTCTGTCTGTCGCTGGCAAGCAGCCCCCCCGCCCGGTGCCAGCTTGCTCGCTTTTTACGCTTTTGTTTCGGTCAACACTCGCGTTCTATTTCACTGCGAGCTCAATTGGCTGCAACCTACTGGAGCTTTAGTTAAAGCATTTAAAAATCGTTGATTAAGTGCTTCAGCTGTTACTGTCAGCTAGGCAGAGGAAAGAAAATAGGTTAGCAATCTGGATTTCTTTCTCCCTTTGAAGGAGTTGAGTGGGGAATAGAAGAAGAAAAAGTTATTGTTCAAAGATTGCTCCTCATAGTTCAGGAGACTTCAAAGTGTTCTCACTTATGAATTATTTAAGTTACAATTTGGTCTAAAATCAATTATGAGAAAAAAAAAATAGAACAAAATAAGACTGTTGGTTCCGCAAAGAACCGTTCTGCGAGCAATTTTCTTAATGTGAAGAGAATGTGTATATATATATATATATATATATATATATATATATATATTAGGGGTGGAGCCGAACCCGAATACGGTATTCGGAAAGGCACAAATAACGTGTTTTTTACGAATACTTATTGCGAACAAATACTTTTTAAAATATTTGTAGTCGGGAACAAGAAAAACTTTATATCAAAAAGCTGCGTTTCCTCATGAGACCGCAGTGCAGAGTGAGTGAGTGAGTGAGTGAGTAAAAGAGGTGACTGACACCTCTCAAACCCGGTAGTTGATGCGCGTGCATGCCCGAGCCACGAAGCGCGTGCCGTTGCGTCCTCTTCATAGTTCATAAGCGCTGAGACATAGCGACTGGCGGTGCTGCTGATGTGGTGGCTGTAAATCCACTTGTTGATAAGAAAGGAGGAAAGAGCCACATATGGAAATATTTTGGATTAGGCTAATATCACGTTGTCATAAGGGGCCGTTCACATAGCGCGGTTTTTGCGCGTGCAGATTTCAAATGTAGGCGCGCTCGTTTTTCCAGGCGCGCCTATGGTTGCATAGCAACGACAGACGCAGGTTTAAAAAGCCCTTTTAAAATTAAATATGAATGCAGTTTTGGATCAAATAAAAGTACAGTCAAGTCAAATAAAACACGTTTTATCTCCTGTATAGTTTGGTAACAAAGATACCATTCATTAACATTACTTAATGCTTTATTAAACATCAACACATTGAGCGAACAATATATTTTTACAACATTAATTAATGTTTGTGAATGTTATTTATTACAAACATTCGATTGGTCATGTTTGTTCACTTCATTCATTGTGCATTAAATAATGTTAACAGAAATAATGTTAACTTTTGATTTTAAAAATGTATTTTTAAATTAACCCAAGGAGAATAATTGCGACAGTATAATTGTTTATTGTTAGGTCACTTTATCTTATGTTATCTAACAAATGGAATCTTATTGTAAAGTGTTTTTAATACTACAGTTTCCATCTTTTGTAATCTAAATTAAGCTTTGGTACCAAAATAGGTACAGAGAACCGTGGATTTTCACTGGTAGCCTATACCGAATACTGAAATTTTGGTATCGTGACAACACTAGTAGCTCTGTTAGCTCGGTAATTTAGACAATAGGCTGTTGACAGAGTAACGTTAACGTAGGTAATGGCTGTTATGTTTTTTTTCTTTTCAATGACGTTCCTTGTTACATGTTCATTGCTTGATTTATGGAAAAACATCAACCAATATTGCATATCCATAATTATTATAATGGATATAATTAAAGAATACTTACACTATAACGTAAATTAGAAGTGTAACGCAAAAAAAAATAGATTTTTACGCCTATTTTGAATTTTACTCGAATACAAATACAAATACAAATACTTTCCCCCCCTCAACAAATACAAATACAGATACAAATACCGGCTGCTTTGCACACCCCTAATATATATATATATATATATATATATATATATATATATATATATATATATATATATATATGTATACAGTATATATATATATATACTGGGGGAAATAAGGACAACTTGAAAAGAGAAGGACAACTCTTCTGATTATTCTTTTTACTCCTCTATCAGAAATCTTGCGAGGAGCACTGGTCGAGGCAAATTTATGGTGAAATTATTGTCTTTCCACTTCCATATTATGGCCCCAAAAGTGCTCACTGGACCATTCAGAAGCTTAGAATGGCGCCTATAACCAATGCCATCATTATGTTTTGCAACAATTAGGTTGCGAAGGTCTTGAGACAGCTCTTTGCTTTTACCCATCATGAGATGTGTCTTGTGTGACACCTTGGCAATGAGACCTTTTTGTAGGCCATCATTTGGGACTGAACCAGCTGTTATTAATTTCCACTGACAGGGGGCTGGATTGCTTTTTAATTACTGTAAGTTTTCAGCAGTTGTCTTGGCTTTCCATGCCTTTTTGCACCTCCCTTTCTTCATGTGTTCAATACTTTTTCCCTGTGTCATTTCACATTATTACACATAACTTAATTTCTGAACTTATTTTTGTTTGTTTCTTTGTATGTATGGATTACTTGGGTTGTTACCAACATCTGGTGAAAATTTCATGTCAATAGCACCTTTGGAAATATATTTACTGAGAAAAATGATGACGTGTTCAATACTTATTTCCCCCGCTGTATATATGTATGTATAAATATATATCAATAATCTAAATAATCTTTTTCCAATAAAGAACCTTCTATGCAGTGGTAAGTTTCCATGGATGTTAAGGTTCTTCATGGAGCCATCAATGCCAATAAATAACCTTTATTTTCAAAAGTGTATATCGATTAAATAATGCTGAGAGATTTGATGAGTTCATATTGAAATCTTGTTCTGACAGATAAATCTCAGCCTAGTTTGAGACATCATGGAGAGGAACTAGAAAACGTGAGTAGCTAAGTAAAAGTCTATTTAATCTCATTGCTGTCGAGGAGAAACTATTGAGATATTAAAGAGATCTCAATTGTGATTGTTCTTTCTTATAGGAAAGGCTGACATTACGTTCTCTAGTCAACATAAATCATACATAACAATGTATCTGAAGCACAACTGGTTGTGTTAAGGGATGTCATGGTGCAAGGACACTCTGATATGAATGTGATGCCAGCTTATTTTCTTATAAACAGAGCAGAAATAAAAGATTTGTCAGGAATAATTGTGAAAAATGTCTTATTGAAACATTCTATACATCTTATTTATTTGCTTAAAGTATTTGTGTCATTTTTGCTATTTCAGTAATACCACATGAACTGTTGTATTGAAGATCAGTGCTGCTGTGATTTGTCTCTATGAGGCTGCAGGCTTTTATACAACAGTTCAATAAGCAAGTTAAAATCGAGTAACTTGCATTTTAGAAACAGTGTGGGCAGTTATTTTTCCTCTGGCAAAGAAAATAGTTCCAAAAGAAGCCAAAGTAGAATCAACTATTGTGTTGTAGAGCATCGCATAGACTGTTAGCCTGTCTGGAACACATAAAACTAGAGTGATACAAACAGTGAAATGTGCCAGTGGAATCAAAATTCAGAATTGATGAATTGGCTCCCTTCTAGTCATGAATTTGAATTGCCCATAGCACACAGGAGGTAACTAATTGCGTTATATAGTTACTTTTTATGGAAAGTAACGATCATGTTACTTTAACGTTAGTTTTTCTCACCTGGACTGGACTTGTATGTTTTTTAATAACACATTTTTAACAATACGTTTTTTGGCAAATGTAAAAGCCCTTTCACACCAAAGGTGAAATGAATAAGCCTCAGGCTGAAGGAAATGCTAAATTCACGTCTGTACAGAGGGAACAGCTCAAATAAACCAAACACAAATGTGGTTTATTTAAAGTCATTTTGCTTTATTAGTATGGTTGAATTGAATCATCGAAGGTCAGCAGTGAAGATTGTTGGTTTATAAAGTGAGATTAAATTCATAAAGTATATTTGTGTTATTTAACATTCAATTATTGCAAATTTGCATAATAATCTGAGTTTGTATTTTCCTGTTTTTATATTTATTTTGAGGAATACTGAATCTGTATTCCTCCTTCTTCCTTCCTACTGGTTACTTGAAAAAGTAATCTCATGTTACTTATTATGTGTTACCCCCACTGTTTATGACAATGATGAATTTGTGCTTTTAATGAAAAAGGCTGAAGAATGAAGTTCTCGCACACATCACTGAGAAACAAACAAGAACGTGTCTGAAGCTCCACTGGTTGTGTTATTTCAGCGTTTCACACTCTCCACTAGCCTGTAGCTAAGTACCTGTCTTCTGTGCGATTGTGTGTAATCACTGCTGCTTTGTGAGGATACTTGTGGGCATTTTTCAACATGAAATACAATGAGAGATTATTTCTCTGTCCTGTCGTTCCCTCCCCCTCTGTATTTGTGTATTAGTATCTCATCTCTCTTCCCATCTGTCTCTGTCTCTCTATCTCTCACTGTCTGGCCTCGGTCCTGCTCCTCAATTGGCTTAGAGGTGTGTAATCATCCCCTGACGCTCCTGCTGTCACAGTCTCTGACTGATCCAGCCAGACTGATCCCGGGTTCGGTAAATACCCCCCGCTGAACATAAACCTTTTGTCTTCCTTAAATGCAGGCCGATTCTCTGCTCCATACGCCCACCAGGTCCCGCTCTCGAACGGGGAGTGGGCGTGAGAAGCCATGCCTTATGAAGAGTATCCACTCGAACTGGCTGTCTGCATCTCACTGAATCATTTACAGATCACACTAATTCAGTGCTTGATGAACACTAATTTCAGCACGGTCATGTGCGTATATGTGCGCACAGCCATTTGGCATTGAGCTAATCCAGGACTAGATATGTGCACCCACTCATTAAACACCCACTATATTCTGACGAAGCTAGACTTTTGACTGTCAGCGTAACGTCTGGTCCATGTTGTTTCTTATTTTTGACAACAACCACCCCCATTAGACAGGAAAAAGCTGTGTGACTGACATGTAAACTGCAGTTTGCATGTCAGTTTTTTTATGTGACGTTTAGGGGCGGGTAAATACGGTATAAAGGATAATGACTGTCTGACATTATATTATCCTTCTTAACCCTCTGGGGTCTGGGCTGTTTTTGGGGCCCTTGAGATGTTCTGACATGCCCTGACATTTGTGCTTTTTTCAGTTGCTTATAAACATATTAATGGCAAAGGTGTAAATTCACTCTATAAAGCACAAACAGGGCTACCATAATATGTGAGCCACGTGTATTTACGTTTTCATTTTTGAGAGAATAATGTTTATGCATGGTTATTGAAAAAACTAAAAACTAAAATTTCTGAAATAAGGCCACAAAACACATAGTAAATATGTGTCAATAAGACTTTTGACTAATGGATGTCCTCGCCTAGAGTTTTTTCTTCAAAATTATGTGAAAATCGTCTTGCTTTATCGTTCACATAAAACCATACATTGATTTAAATTGATGTAAAACAGGTTTTGCTTGGAAAGCCAATATGCGAGGGGGGCGTGAACGAGGAGTGGTTTACACCTTAGAATACAATGTCCCACCCACTCTGCATAATTAGCCATTCATTCAGGTGTGAAACTGACTGAGCCACAATGCAAGGACAAAAGATATATTTAGAAGAAGACTTATATTGACCATTTAAGATTTTGCTTACATCTATCTTGTAAATATGTTTTGCTATTATATGTTGTCTTTCATATTTCGCCTGACTGTAACGTTGTTTTCATGAAATATTAGGGCATATTGTTAATTTGCAGTTTAATACGTTGCTTATACAAATAGCCTACATTTTATTTCAACATATTTCCGTCGATTTTTACTCATCTCAGTATAGTAATACAGTTTGCTAAAACATCATCATTCATTCACACACGCGATTTAAATTTAAACTGTCTTTGCCAGCTGTGGTAAACAGCGTGCATCTCTGCCGTTTATTTATTCATAAACAGAAACCCACGTGAAGAAATTCACGTGAGAAGGAAAAAACTTAGTAGTATTCTTCAGTTCGCTCCTCGATATACCCGCACTTCTGAGGGACATTTTCCATTATTATTATTCCTCACAGCGCTGCAAGACGGTGTAAACAAATAATGATCTGAATAAACTTGTGTGTTTTCTCGAGCTGATATGTGGGCATCACAGGATTGCGCTTGGATTGCCTCAGCCATTTGCGTTTGAATAGCGTACGCTCTCCATGGGCGTGGTCACATTACATCTGAATCAGCTGTAATTAGCTCGACTGGAATCGCTCTCTTTTAATACAGATTTCACAAGATGAGAATATTTGTTTTTTATATAAATTACTTCATTTAAAAGAAGAGAATTCAAGCTTCATGCCTGTGTGTCTGTATGCCTGTTTGACTGAGTATTCGCTGAGTTACAGTTCATTTTCGGACGCGTTTCAGAATTGACTTCACTGACGGAGAGTAGGCAGAACTCGCATCGTGTTTATTTTTCTTTATTTGGCAAAAAGCACTTTGTTTTTATTATGAGCATACACAAAAAAATACACACTAAACAGGATCGATTTATGTATAACACAAGCATATAAGCTAACAATTATTTTATTTTTATTTTATTTTTTTTGCACTCATACGGAAAAAAACGAGCCTATCGCGCCGGCGCGATAGCCGACCTCAGGGGGTTAAGAGTGAATAAATAAATGGGCATGAAATTGATTTGAGTTGACAGTAAAAATATTACATGAAAAATGTATGAAACCTTGATTTGACCAAAGAAAGGTGTGATTGGTCAGTCAGAATCAAGCATTATGATAGGCTATATAACACTCTGTAGACTACAGCTCAAAAGTTTGTGGTTGGTAAGATGATAGAGTCATCACAGTCTCTTATGCTCACTCATATAAGTCATCAATCAGTATTTGATACTGCAGTATTTGAAGTTCAAAAGAACAGAATTTAATTGGAATGGAAATCTTGTAAGTACAATGTATTTTCAAGTTTGCATCCTTACTGAATAATAAGTAATTTCTTTTAAAAAATCTAGCCGACCCCAAATGTTAGTGTACTTCATATTTTGTGATGACTTTACATTGATAAGCATATGTTATTAAAACTATCTTGAATTCAGAACCACCTCTAAACTGATCTGGTCTTTAATTCTCTTGATCACCTCTTCTAATGGTCTGTTGTGTTCCACAGAATGAAGAGAGTCATACAAGCTTGAAATGACATGAGCGTATCCATTAGACAATCAATCAGTAAAGCTTATTGAAAAATAAGTATGCTTAATAATCTTAATGTGCTCAATAATCTTAAAAATACTTAGGCCTAAAATAATCCAAGAAATAATTTTTGCTGGTTAATGATAATTGCAAGATATTTTATTGTTTTGTCTTTGATGATACATATTTATGCTAAAATGTCCAAAACCTGGGGCATGTCCAAAGTTTCAAAAGGCACTGTATATACATATATAAATATATAAACATATATATATATATATATATATATATATAAACAACAACAACAAAATGGGAAGTCCAATGACAGTCTTACTTCTGGGAACTGAGATGACTTATTTTCCCTTACTATTAAAATCCTTTCCACTATGACTCCCGAACCTGTTAAGTCAGCCAATCTGATTGGAGCTTGCTGTTTAGTGAAATCTTTTTCCATTTTTGTTTGCAGTATGCATGAGAGATCGTGTGAATGGTTCATGGGCGTGTCGTCTGAGCTTGAGAGTACTTCTCAGAAGTCTGCACGATGTAAAACTGACAGAGGAACATAAAAGTGCACCGATGCTCTAATTCACAATTTCCACTTTAAAAGCTGAAAACACAAGTTCACCATTCCTAGCGAGACGAGAGATTACTTGAAAAGCAACTCTGCCATTTGACTGCACCAAATGACTGCACAAGCAAAAAAACTACAATCCATGAATAGACATTACAGAGCGAAAGTGCTGCTTTTCCCGAACGTTATCCTGACACTTCAAAGGAACCAATCAGAGGCCAATCCGTTCAATTTCACCGTGAGATTGCCTCGCTTCCCAGCTGTCATCACGACACACATGCGATGACAGGAATGGAGAGTCTGGATCGTCATGAAAGACATTTCCGGATTTCTAGGTAACGTTGAGATATTAGCATAAAAAGAAAAAGATCTCCAGATGAAATCCCACATATCTTATTAACATGAAAACAGCAGAGATGTTTTTGAACTCAGAAGAGCCTTCGGCTATCAATCATGTATCTGTGAAATCCATCAAATCTTCTGTAACTTTTACTAGGAGTTCTACTATGCAGAGTTTGTAGTATCTTTTGAATGGCTTGAGGGCCAAATCCTTGAGTTGATCTTGAGAATGAGAAACGTGCGAATCTTCATTCTAGGTCAATCGACAATGATATTCCTGGAGCACATTTGGGCTGCAGCCTCTCATGATGATACACACAGAATCGCACTCAAATACACACGCTAACACACACACACACAAATGATCACGCGCTCACACGTTGATGTACTACTTCATACTTGTTGCAATGCATTTAAATCTGACCTAGTCATTACCTCTGAGATAATGGTGCGAAGGGCAGCATACATGATGTAGAAAAATGGTTTGGTAATGATTAGGCCATCAAGTGGGGAAGCTTTTGTATGCATGCGCACGCCTGTACACACACTATCAAACACAGATACGTGTAGGCAAATAGGCACACTGCTCTCCTTCTCTGGCTTCTGGCTACTGTTGTGCCGTATGTTTTCTCTCTCTCTCTCTCTCTCTCTCTCTCTCTCTCTCTCTCTCTCTCTCTCTCTCTCTCTCTCTCTCTCTCTCTCTCTTCTTCTGCTTTCCCTTAACATGTTTCCTGTCTCCCTTTCAGTTCTTTTCTATCATTCTATCTCTCATCCAAACCACTCCCTCGCTCTCCCCCCACCCTCTTCTTGATCTGCTTCTCAAGGGCCCTGTTCTAATTCAGCCCTTTTCCTTCAACCTACTTTGCTGTGTTCTAATCCCTCTCTTCACTGGATACATGAGTAGGACACTTTAAGGCCTCTCGGCCCTCTACTCTCCTCCCACTGATCTCCTCACATATCCTCTCATCTCCCTTGATCTCCTCTCCTCTATGTTGATCTCTTCTTCTCTCCCTTGATTTCATCACTTCGTCCCCTCCTACAGTATGTTGATCTCATGTCCCCGTTGATCTCCTTTGTGTTGCTCTCCTCTCCATGTTGATCTCCTCTCCATGTTGATCTCTTCACTTGTTTTCCTTTATCATCTCTTTCTATTCATCACCTTTCATTTATCTTTATATCCTTTTATCTCCCTTAGGTCGTGTGTCCACCAAAGCGATTTTTCACGCAGCACCGCGTTTTTAAAACGCCATGAGTGTAACGAGGCACTGAGTGTTTTTTTTCACGCTGAAGCGCTGAGCGCTCTGCGTTTTTACAGGTCGCCAAGAGTTGAAGAATGTTCATCTTTGGGTAAAACGCAGCGCTCAACACTAGCCGCATTTCCATTACCCTTCAAATTGCGAAAACTGAAATTGCGAATATGTTCAGTGGAAACACGTCAATTTCGCAAAAAAATCCCATTTATCGTAAAAAAGTTTTTACGCTCGCATGAGGTGGTTTTTCAGGCAATTCGAAAAAGGAATATTTTCCAAAACAGCAATGGAAACAGTTTTTGTGCATTTACAGGTCACCTGACTTAGAAGGTGCAGTGTGTTTGGACAGAATACTAGACAGAGTTCTTTATTAAATTCATAAAAGACAAAATAATTACAGGAATACTGGATTCTAAACCTCATAGAGGTGCCACAATCAAGACCTCGAAGCAGATATGAGGGAGAAACAGCCGGAAACACCTCATATGTGCTGTAAGTAAGGGTCTTTCCTTGCCATTAATGCTTGAATAACAAGCCTACGTTTCCTTCCATTAATAATAATAATGTCTAGTGCGGTACGTGGCTGTGATATATATAAACCTACCAACGTCCGTTGCCATGATTTTTGGAATGATTTATGGCGAGAGGAAAAAATTATGCTGTAGTCGCATAACATCTGTTAATGGAAACGCCGTCATTTCGCAATAGTTTTTTATCGATATTAAAAAAAAATCGCAAAAGTTTTGCGCAAATCTGTAATGGAAACGCGCCTAGTGTCACTTTTTAACCAACAGTCCAATCACAACAGTCCAATCACAGTGGAGGAGGGGCGGGACTAATACCACACCGACCATCCGCCACATTCTGCTTGTACAACGTCAACAGATGACAACAACAAGCATAATGACGGAACAAAATAATTTAAAACAAGAGCCAGAGAAAATATGTTACATTGTATTGACATTTTAGAATCAGCACAGAAACAAAATATGTGTGAAATGAGATACTAGTAACACTTTCGCGGAAAAAAAAACTCAAGCGCCCATAGCTAGGCATTTTCAGCAGAGCGCCTAGCGTTTTCAGCTGGCTAAAAACGCTTTGGTGGACACACGGCCTTAAACTCTTCTTTGCTCCGTTGTTAATTTCCCAACAGAGCAATTCTCTTGGCAATTTATAACTGTTTTTCATTCATGTGTTTTTGTACAATCTGCTTTCGCTCTATTGAGGGTTAGGTTTAGGATAGGGTTGGGGTGGACCTTCATGCACTGTTTTTTGTCTAAAACATTTACTAATCAAAGTGAATGTTTTTATCCGAAATCTCTTAGATTATGCAGGCTGTGATTTCCTACCCCTTAATCTCTTTACATCATGTCTCATCTCTTCTCCCCAGATCTCTTCTTACAGTATATGTTGACTTTCTTTTATTCCCATCTATGTTGATCTCTTCATCTCTCCCATCATTTCCTTTGCAGTGTTGGGAAAGCTACTTTGAAAGTGCTCCTCGTTAACAATCTAATCATAATTTGAAGTAGTTAAACTACAGTTAAGATAGTTAGCTACACTACAAACTACCAACATTCCAACATTAAGTTACTTAAAGGGATAGTTCACCCAAAAATGAAAATTCTGTCATTAATTACTCACCCTCATGTCATTCCAAACCTGTAAGATTTTTGTTCATCTTCGGGAACACAAGTGAAGTACACATCTTTTTGATGAAATCTGAGAGCATTCTGTCCCTCCATTGACAGCTATGCAACGGACACTTTAATCAATGCTTCAAAAAGTTCATAAAGAGATCTTAAAACTAATCCAAATGAACTGAGCGTAGTCCAGATTTTATGAAAAGACTTGCTTTATATGACGAATAGATTTAATTTAGTCTTTTATTCACATATAAACATTGATCAGTGAACATAAACAGAAGCTCAACCGAACCTGCTTGAGACGTGGGAACAAACGTTATTGGGTTCTTGAGGAAGCTCAAACATGCTGCACAACACGAGAATGAACCTCATTGGTTTCCATTTTACACAACTGATGGGTGAGTTGTTGAATGTTTATATGTAAATAAAAGACTAAATTCAGTTTTTTAATCATATAAAACAATCGTGTCTCTTCAGAAAATTTTGACTAAACCGCTTTATTCATATGGATTAGTTTTACAATCTCTCTGAACTTTTTGAAGCGTTAAAGTAGTAGTTGCGTAGCTGTCAATGGGGGGACAGAAAGCTCTCAGATTTCATCAAAAAGATCTTCATTTGTGTTCCGAAGAGGAACAAAAGTCTTACGGGTTTGGAACGACATGAGGGTGAGTAATGACAGAGTTTTCATTTTTGGGTGAACTAACCCTTCAAGGCGATTGTATGGTTTATCGCCATTTAAAAAATATCAAATAATATAATTTAATCAAAGACATATTTTTTACTTTATTCAAAAACAATGAGATTTTTGAATGAATCTGAATTATGGTGACCGTATCAAAATTTAACAGGTAAATGTATACCAAATACAACGAAACTACCAGTCAAAAGTTTGGGGTCAGCAAGCAATAATGGATGCTGAAAATTTAGCTTTCCCATCACAAAAAATAAATTGCATTTTAAAATATATTAGAATAGAAAACAATTATTTTAAATAGTGATAATAATTCTAAATATTGCTGATTTTACTGTATTTTGATCAAATAAATGCAGTGAGCATTAAAATCTGTAAAAAAAAAAAGAAAACCGATCTCCGATCTGCTACCGATCCCAAACTTTTTAGCAGTGCTGTAAACTATTATGAAAATAGCTAAACTATTGTGAGAAAAATGAGGTTATTAAATAGTAACATTGCTGCTTTTAGTTAGTTACTTCTCAACACTGCTTCTTTGATCTCCTCTTCTCTACTATATGTTGATCTCCTATCTTCTCTTCTCGCTTCTTTTCGTCTCATTTACCTTGAACTTCTCTCTTTGTTGATCTCCTCTGCTTTCCAGTGCTGTGACACAGGGAACGAGAGTGTGGATTCCTCACAGAATTATGCAAACACATGCTGATCCTCCCTCAAACCTTTCAGTCTTTTCTTTCTTCTGTGCAAACACACCTCACTCTCCTGCTGCATTGACCGCCTGCAGTTTGACAAGACACACAAGCAGTTTTGTCAGTCGTTCTCATGCTTTTTAAAATGTGTGAGACATCCTTCTTTTCCCCTCTCATTTCTGTAAGCTCTCAGTTCCAAACAAGCACATCGCACAACAAAAACACTTACATGTAGGCTAGTGTATGCATTACACACACTCTTACAGAACAGAGGACACGTTTAAAAATGGATGTGAGAAAATCATGGCTTGTGTGCCACAAACAGGCTTGTGTGCCATTTAGAATTGAATGGAGAATGCTTTTTTTAAATTCCAGAACAATCTCTGAATTTGAATTGAGGTGGCAAACGAGATGCAGAATTGAAATTGAAATTTTAATGTATGGAAGTAGAATATATTCATGTGACAAAGTTTGATAAAGTGATTGTTCACCCAAAAATGAAAATCAGCCCATGATTTACTCACCCTTAAGTCATCCTAGGTGTATATGACATTCTTCTTTCAGACAAATACAATCAGAGTTACATTAAAACATTTCCTGGCTCTTCCAAGCTGTATGATGGCAGTGAATGGTTGTATATTTTTTGAAGTCCATCAAAGTGCATCCATCCATGATAAAGTGCTCCACACAGCTCTGGGGGTTAATAAAGGCCTTCTGAAGTGAAGCGATGCGTTTGTGTAAGAAAAATATCCATATTTAAAACTTTATCGACTAAAATAACTAGCTCCCGGCAGACGCCCTACGCAAGTCGACTTACGCCAAAAGAGTAACACTTGACGATGTATCGTAGTAGCGTAAACTTTGACGCCTCTCTCGGTTCAAACAAACAGGGCTGGGCAACAAACTCAAGCTTCTCCGACATTTCTCTTTAAAAATTGTCGTTTTAGACTTCTAATTCATGACTGGTGTTTTGTTTTGCTCTATCCTCTGCGATTCCGTGTTCGTCATTACATTGTGCGTCAAGGTCAAGGGTTACTCTTCTACCGTAAATCGATGCGTTAGGCTGTGTGCCGGAAGCTAGTTATTTTAGTTGATAAAGTTTTAAATATGGATATTTTTCTTACACCAATGCATCACTTCACTACAGAAGGCCTTAATTAACCCCCAGAACTGTGTGGAGCACTTTTATCATGGATGGATGCACTTTGATGGACTTCAATAATATAAAGCCATTCACTGCCATTATAAAGCTTAGAAGAGCCCAGATATTTTTTTTGTATAACTCCAATTGTATTTGTCTGAAAGAAGAATGTCTTATACACCTAGGATGACTTGAGGTTGAGTAAAATCATGGGCCAATTTTCATTTTTGGGTGAACTATCCCTTTAAGATTGACTTTTAATGTTCTTTGAAAAAGTTTTGAAAGAATAATTGGATGGATGAACGAATGAATAGATGGGCTTAATGAATGTTAAGTTAATGTTGAATGTTAGATGGACAGACAGACAGACAGACAGACAGACGGATGGACGAATAGATTTGAATTTATTGAAAGGATAGCCCCTTGAGATGTAACATAAGGAGATAGTAGATAGATAGATAGATAGATAGATAGATAGATAGATAGATAGATAGATAGATAGATAGATAGATAGATAGATAGATAGATAGATAGATAGATAGATAGATAGATAGATAGATAGATAGATAGATAGATAGATAGATAGATAGATAGATAGATCTACCTTTTCACACCTTTAGTAATGGGGGAAGCTGGAATTATCTGATTGGTCAGTTTGAACGTCTCACGTTTGGGTTAAAGTCACATGGTCAGGGAAAGGATAAAAGAAGATTGTAACTCTTGCTCGGTCTCTTTTTATGCTCTGGCTCTCTTCTTCTCTGGGTCCCTTTCTTGGGGCTCTCTTCCTTTACCTCCTCTTTTCCTTCTCTCTCTCTCTCTCTCTCTCTCTCTCTCTCTCTCTATCAATCTCTCAGGTAACATTTTACATGCTGGGTAAGATAAATGGTATATGTTATCATCATCTCATACATCTTTTTTGTAACTATTTTTAGTGTAACCATAACCATATTTTGTCATTAAACCTTTTCAATTACAACTAATGTGCTAAATAGTTTTGATTTGGTATTGACTTTGAAGTGCTACCTATTGCAATACAATAATGTCACTCTCTATAGCAACGCTCTCTCACATATTAAGCTATTGTAACTGCGCTTATTTCCGTCGTTGGTAAAGTGGCAGTGGGTGGAATAGACAAGAAATGTACAGTTTTCTACCATCTTGCTGACAACTTTTCAGCAGTCTTGCAGACTGAACCCCTGCAGGAAATCCACCCTTACAATAGATGCTCTCAGTGCAACTTTTGTCTGCTGTGAAGACTTTTTTCCCTGCTACCCAACAGTCTATGCGGCATTACATAGTTCATATTCAGAAAAGGATTGCAACAGCTGAACATCATTTGGGACAGAGACTTTTGGTTTAATTCTCATCTCAAACTTACATGCAACAAAAAATCTGCATTGCATGACTTTCGCATCTGTGTGTATGTGTGTGTGGGCCGGTAGACATTCTGTCCTCTTTAGTTTCTCCTTCACTGCTATGTGTTGGTCACCTGAGGCAGTTTATACACTCACACATCAGCCTTTCCCTGATGCCTTTGGATCTGAGACTACCAGACATGAGAGCAAATTGTGTGCATGAGTGTGCACACAAAGGAATACTGTTTTGATAAAAGTGTGAATGGAAAATTAGCAACTGTGTGTGTGTGTGTGTGTGTGTGTGTGTGTGTGTGTGTGTGTGTGTGTGTGTGTGTGTGTGTGTGTGTGTGTGTGTGTGTGTGTGTGTGTGTGTGTGTGTGTGTGTGTGTGTGTGTGTGTGTGTGTGTGTGTGTGTGTGTGTGTGTCCGTCCGTGTCCGCTCCAGCCAGTGGGCCGTACCTCTGCTCCGCTCGAGTGGCTGCTGAGAGTGACCGGGCGCTCCCTGGAGAGGTGAGGTGTTTAAAACAGGGGACTTGTGACTGGAGCCCTGCCCTGCCTGATCTCCAAATGGCACAACATCAGCGCCTCCAGTAGTTCCACTCAAGCTAAACACACACACAGAAAATAGAAGGAAAAAATTAAGGATGGACAGGGAGAAGAGGCGGGCTGGCGACAGTGCTGGGACTTGAATGCTGATACACAAGTTATTTTCTTCCTACAGAACTCAAGTAGCTGTGAATCAGAGCTGTGTGTTTGAATGGCGCGTGAGAGCCGCTGAGATTCCAGTGCAAAGTGAGCTGAAAATCTAGAGGTCAGAGTGTGGGATTGTGTGAGTTTGCATGCATCTGTGTGAGTTTGAATCTTGGATGTCTTTGGCTACGTCTTAGCCTGGATACATTTTAAAAAGGCGTTTTTGTTTCAGAATGCTTTCCATCCATGCTAGCATTTTCCACAAGATTCTCACCTACACTGAAACACTGCAAAACGCTAAATCATTACTGCACATCCGTACAATTTATGAAAGCTCACTAAGATGATAAAGAGAGACTAGATGTAATAAAGTATATTCTATTCAAAGTATATTAAAGCTATTCTTCTGGCAGGATCATTTTATTAAGAAAATATCCCTCCGCTTACTTGTGCCTCCTGATCGAACTCAATCGCCATTCCATGTGGTCTAAAACACAGTTGCACTCACTATTGTGAGTAAATTACCTGTCATCTTTGTAGGAATCCAATATGAAGATTGTACAATGTAACGTGTTTCTTCAGCAACACTGTGAAAAGCATATAGCAGGCGCATACCAGTATAAACATCGATATCTAGCGGTACAATTTGCGTCACATGACTAAACAAGCATCAACGTGTTCACAGTTCACTCTACAATGCGGAAACGGCACTTTCAATTTCGAATCTTCAAAAAGGTCAGTTTACGCAGGATAAAAACGCTGTCTCAGTGTGGACAGAAGGCCAAAACATGATGCGTGTTCAAATGTATCCAGTAGACAAAGCCTTAGACTGATTCTCCTAGAGATTCTCCTACAGTTTATTCAGTATAAAAACCATTATGCCTATGGATTGACCCCATTTAGATAGCTAAGTAAACGTGTGTGTGTGTGTGTTAGTCTCAGACAGAAATTAGCCTCTTTCTCGGTGTGAGTAGTTTTGATGCAAACATTGTTGGCAATTAGAGTCGTTTTGTCATGTAGAATGCTCACATGCATTAAGTGGTTCATGAGGTTATTTACTGTACCTGATGAACATTAAAAAATCTGACTACATGGCAGAAAACACACTTTGATGTAAAGTTCATTCATGCACGTAGGACTTCCTGTTGTCGAATGCGCATGCGTCGCGTCTGAACGCGTTGTTGTCTTTGGAGCTCTATCGATTTGATTTATAATTCTTGATTTTACTCTTTAAACTTACTTACAACAAAAATTTTCTACTTTTCCTCACTGAGAAGCACTACTGCTCAAACCTCATAGTTACAACGCGGACTGTTGAGCAGACGTGTCTCAAGCCTGTTAGTGATTCAACGCTGGATACTCTTATAGGTTACTCCCGGGGATCACGGCTGAACGCGTCTTCTCAACACTCACTTACAAACATTTTTCACCTATCGTGCGTCTACTCTACACCCGTACCACTTAAAAGACGGATTATATCTAAGACGCTTGTCAGAAATTAGTATTAATTGATAGCATCACTGGTAGTGTCGTTGCTAACTTACTGTCCATCTGTTAAAATGGCGAATATATCAGATGCAAGTAGTCTACCTTTTGGTGCAGGTGAGGACACATTTGAGCTGCACGCGGTACAGTCTGAGCTGGAAGCTGTTGAGAAACAGATCCACGACCTTTTAGTGAGACAGGCCGAGCTGAGAGACCGGCGTTTGGCTCTTGAAACATCACGCGCTGATGCTCACAAATCAGAGATTAATGTTACTAACCCGCTGACTCCGACCTCGTCTACTCCGTGCGTTACTCGGCATCGGTCCCGAGCGCCAAGGTCGCGATCAGCCATGGTCTCATTCACTCCGGCTCCAACACGCCACCACGAAGCCTGGATATTTCCGCAGCGGAAGACGCGAGTCAGGTCTAGACCAAGACCCTCTCCGACCCTCCCGGTTTTCGAGTTATCCACACAAAACCGCTTCTCCCCTCTTCGCGAAACAGAACGCGATGCTGTGATCATCGGTGATTCCATTGTTCGGCACGTCCATGCTACATCAGGTAAAAATAAGGTGCACAGTCACTGCTTTCCTGGTGCTCGTGTTTCTGAAATCGCTGCTCGCGTTCCCGAGATTCTGAACGATAACGAGCGCGTCGGAACTTTGGTATTGCACGCGGGAGTGAACGACATCAGGCTGCGCCAGACGGAAGTTCTGAAGAAAGACTTCAGGAATCTGATCGATACGGTACGCAGCACATCGCCTGATATAACGATCATTGTGTCAGGACCGCTTCCCACGTATCGTCTAGGACATGACAAGTTTAGTAGATTATTCGCGCTAAATGAATGGTTAACGTCATGGTGCAATGAGCAGAAACTGCTCTTTGTAAATAATTGGAATCTGTTTTGGGAGCGTCCTAGGCTATACCGTGCTGATGGCTTACACCCAAACAGATTCGGATCGGATCTTCTGTCAGATAACATCTCCAAAATGTTAAATACCTTTTGACTAGTAACCAAAAGTCCAAATCATAGTCTCTGCTGCACCAAATTAACTGATATAAATACTAGTGTAGAACATTGCATAGAAACTGTGTCTATTCCTCGTTTAGTGCGATCAAATAATAAATCTACTGCAGGATCTAGGAAAAATCTAATTGTTATTAAAACAGAAAATGTTGCTATTAGTAAACAAAAACAATTTCTAAAGCTAGGTCTTTTAAACATTAGATCACTCACACCTAAGGCAGTTATTGTAAATGAAATAGTCACAGATAATAGCATAGATGTACTTTGCCTTACTGAAACTTGGCTTAAACCAAATGATTATTTCGGTCTAAATGAGTCTACTCCATCAGGATACTCCTATAAGCACGAGCCCCGTCTGATTGGTCGTGGCGGCGGTATTGCAACTATCTATAGAGATATTCTCAATGTTACTCAGAAAACGGGTTATAAGTTTATTTCATTTGAAGTACTTGTACTAAATGTTACGCTCTTAGATGATAGAAAAACATCCCTATTATCTTTAGCCTTGGCTACCGTATATAGACCACCAGGGCCTTACGCTGATTTCCTAAAAGAATTTGCAAATTTTCTCTCAGATCTATTGGTCAATGTCGATAAAATATTAATTGTTGGAGATTTTAACATACACGTAGATAATCAAAATGATACGTTAGGGGCTGCGTTTATAGACTTATTAAACTCCTTTGGGGTTAAGCAAAACGTTACCGGACCAACTCATCGTTTTAATCATACACTCGATTTAATTATATCACATGGAACCGATCCAACCGATATAGATATCATTCCGCAAAGTGATGATGTAACTGACCATTACATGGTAACTTGCATATTACGTACCCCGGTAATATATCATGCTGCGCCGCGTTCTCGATTAGGCAGAACAATCCTTCCATCCACCATAGATAATTTTTCAAATTGCTTATCGGATCTGTCTCAGCTGCTGCCTGAACCTAAACAAACAGATGAACTAGACGAACTAAACAGCACTATGAGCACCGTTCTCTCTGGAAAATGGGATATTGTTGCACCTATGAGACTAAAAAAGGTCAGAGAGAAAATTAAAGCACCATGGTACAACAATACTACTCGTGTTCTAAAGAGAGAAACCCGTAATTTAGAGCGTAAATGGAAACAAACTAATTTAGAGGTTTTTAGAATCGCTTGGAAAGACAGTACGTCACGCTATAAAAAGGCCCTAAAAGCGGCCAGGGCTGAGCATCTCCGCAAACTAATAGAAAATAACCAAAACAATCCTAGGTTCTTATTTAACACCGTGGCTAGACTAACAAATAAACAAGCGTCACCTGAACAAAATATTCCGTTACAGTTTAGTAGTAATGATTTCATGAATTTTTTCACTGAGAAAATAGAAAACATCAGATCCACAATTGTAAACGTTCAATCTTCAATCGCGCCTTATAATTCAGCCTCGATTATCACCCCGCAAGAACAATTACAGTGCTTTACAACTATAGAACAAAAAGAGTTAAATAAATGTATCATTTCCTCTAAAACAACAACATGTTTATTAGATCCCATACCAACTAAACTATTGAAAGAAGTGTTACCTATAGTGGAAGAGCCTCTCCTCAATATTATTAACTCGTCTTTATCTTTAGGTCATGTTCCAAGAACATTTAAATTGGCAGTTATAAAACCTCTCATTAAGAAACTGTGCTCGTTAAAATCACAAATGATTTACTCTTAGCTTCTGACCAAGGCTGTATCTCAATACTAGTTTTACTTGATCTTAGTGCTGCGTTCGATACTATAGATCACACAATACTCTTAGATCGGCTACAAAACTATACCGGTGTTCAAGGACAAGCATTAAGCTGGTTCAGATCATACCTATCTGACCGCTACCATTTTGTCTATTTAAACGGAGAAAAATCGATCATAACTCCAGTAAACTATGGAGTGCCGCAAGGATCTGTGTTAGGCCCTCTATTATTCTCAATATATATGCTGCCACTTGGAAATATTATAAGGAAACATGGAATTAGTTTCCATTGTTATGCTGATGACACTCAACTATATATTTCATCACGGCCGGATGAAAACGCTAAATTATCCAAATTGACAGAGTGTGTTAAAGATATAAAAGATTGGATGACGCACAATTTTCTTTTATTAAATCCAGATAAGACAGAGGTAATACTTATCGGTTCAAAAAACCGCCCACAAAACCTCTTACAATACAACTTTAACATAGTAGGGTGTCCTGTTACTTTATCCTCTACAGTAAAAGACCTGGGTGTTATATTAGATTGTAACTTGTCTTTTGAAAATCATATTTCATATGTTACAAAAACAGCATTTTTTCACCTTAGAAATATTGCTAAATTACGTAACATGCTATCTGTTTCTGATGCAGAAAAGCTAGTTCATGCATTCATGACCTCGAGACTAGATTACTGTAATGCTTTATTAGCTGGTTGTCCTGCATCCTCAATAAACAAGCTACAGTTAGTCCAAAATACCGCCGCTAGAGTTCTTACTAGATCAAGAAAGTTTGACCATATAACACCAATTTTATCATCACTACATTGGTTACCTATAAAGTTCTGTATTAATTACAAGGTATTGCTACTGACTTATAAAGCCCTAAACGGCTTAGCTCCAGTTTATTTAACGGATCTTCTATCGCCCTATAATCCATCGCGCTCTTTAAGATCACTAAATTCGAGGCTTCTGGTCATACCTAGGATATCCAGATCCACCAAAGGAGGGAGAGCATTTTCACATTTAGCACCAAAACTCTGGAATAGCCTTCCTGATACTGTTCGTTGCTCAGATTCGCTCTCCCAGTTTAAAACTAGATTAAAGACGCATCTCTTCAGCCAGGCATTCATATAATATTTTAATCTTACAGTTAAATCCGGTCTCTACTTCATAAACGCCAGAGGAGAACTGGCCCCCGACTGAGCCTGGGTTCTCCCAAGGTTTTTTTTTCTCCATTAGGTCACCTAATGGAGTTTTTCGGTTCCTTGCCACTGTTGCCTTTGGCTTGCTCAGTTGGGGATGCTTAAATAGATTAATCGATTCACCAGTGCTATTGATCTGCATTACCAAACGTGGATGTTTTACACCAGAAACAAACACTGATGTACTATTTTATTTAATACTGTGAAGCTGCTTTGATACAATCTGTATTGTGAAAAGCGCTATATAAATAAAGTTGACCTGACCTGACCTGACGTAGTGTAATGGGGACAATTTGTGAGAAAAAGGTTAAATGAGCCTTCAGAATGGTGCTTTCAAATATAAGTATCTCTCCAATCTTTGTATTTGTATTAAGTAACCCTAAAAAACACAACCTAATCTATCTGCCTTTTTTGTTCGTTTGTTTTTCATGGAATTTTTAGGGTTTAGAATTTCATCATTTAACTTTAAATGGGTTTTAAGGTCAAAGAAATAGATTTTTTTTCTTCTTTTTCTGAGAAGTATGACCCAAAAATAGGTCAGTGACTTCTTTTGCTGAGTGAACAGATAGTTCAACATACACAGCAAAATAAATGTCGCTTCATCACAGGAAGTATGAATGGGTTCATAGTGATGCATTGTTTCGATTTTAAAGGCTTGTTGCTGTAAAATATGAGTGCTGTAAATGCAGGCTTGGTGTGAATAGGCCTTTAAACTGTGTGTAAGTGTACTGGCATGTTGGAGAACAGCAGTGGGCATCAGGCGTGGGAGAAACAGAGGTAGAGAGCAGGAGGGGGGAACTGGACAACAGCTTTTACAAAACAGAGACTCATTCACCCGCCGTCCCACCGCTGAGGCCGCAGGGGCACAGGAAGTCATGTTAGATTTGCATCCACATCAGTTTGGCTTCTCTCTCCATAAATGTCCGTCCATTCATTTGTGCGATATTGTGAGTGGACGCAGCAGATGTTACTGGAGCCTGGTTGGGGTAGAAAAAAAATAAGAGGGGTTTATTGGTTTGTTGGGGGGGCGCAGTGGACAGCTGGCCCTTGTCTGTCCACGACAATGAACGACAGACAGAGAGAGAGAAAGACAGAGACAGAAAAGAAACAAGGGTGGGGGAAAAGAAAAGAGAGAGAGATGGATTGTGCCAGGGTCTGCTCAGGGCTTAAACAAGGATTGACGGGATGGATGATGCTGCAACTGGTGGTAACAAGATCTCAGTTCCTTCACCACACATGACGTGCATCTACTCCCAAAGTTTTCCTCATTCCTTCATACTTCTTTCCCATAGGAAAGAAGCATCAAAAATGCACTCTTTGATATTTAATATTTTAATAATTGTTTTTCTCAGACAGCATTGAGATTAATGGAGAGCAAATATTTTCTCAGATTGTTTCTCCTAATAAAAAGGCTGCCATTTTTGTGTATCAAACTTTTTTGTCGTAGGTAGCCTATACCCCGGCATTCTTGAAGACTCAAATACTTATTTTAATCTGAAATGCGGTAAAAATACAGTAAAAAACAGAAATATTTAGAACTGTTATTATAAATTAAAATAACTGTTTTCTATTTTAAAAAGTAATTTATTCCTGTGATGCATAGCTGAATTTTCAGCATCATTACTCCAGTCTTCAGTGTCACAAGATTCTTCAGAAATCATTCTAATATGCTGCTTTGGTGCTCAAGAAACATTTCTTATTATTATCACTGTTGAAAAGTTGTCCTGCTTAATATTTTTTGAATAAATTTCAGGACTCTTGATAAACAAAGTTCAAAAGAGCAGCGTTTATTTGAAGTAGAAATATTTTGTAACATTATAAATGGCTCTAATGTGATTTTTGATCAAGTTAATGTGTCCTTGCTGAATAAAAGTATATTTATTTTTTCTCAAGTCTTGCTGTACCAAAATTTTCAAGTTTAAGTGCACTAGTTTGAGAAATTGTGGAATCTGTTATTGAATTTAGAATTTAGACTTAATTGGATGAAAATTGAAAGTGGTGTGTTGTTGTGGAGGAGTGTGTATCCTAAGTGAAATGAGTAAAGAGCACTGTTCTGTTCTGTTCTGCCTCATTATAATTCCGTTTGCTTTCTTTAGTAACTCAATATGTTAAGCCAATAAAAAAAATAATAATAATAATCAATTTGACTTACTGTAATCTTCTTAATACTGTGTGAGTGTGCGTGTCCAATACCAAAGCATATGAGCTCTATACTCTTATTATATGTCAACAGTTGTCTCATTTGTGCCTGTTTTTATTTCTTCTGAGGACATTTAAGAGAAACATCTGAGACAAAGTTTATACTTCAATATAACAGAGAACTCCATTAAGTATATTAATACTCTGAGCAACATTTTTCTCTTTTCCACTACATATATATAATGTATGTTTGCATCTGAGGAAAAATGCAACCTTATCCAACCTTAATAGTAACTGCAGAGGTTTTACCCCCATTTTATGTAGGACACTGATGCAGCAATAAGCCCATTAAATATTTACATCCTTCTTCCCTTTGTGTCGGCTTTGTTGTCTGGCTTTCTCTCGTTCCATTGTTTGAGCCGTTTTCCTTTCTTCCCCCTATGTTAGGGTGTATTATTTAAAAAAAAAAAAAAAAAAAAACCTGGGCAGGCTGCCCTACTGAGTGGAGCGTTTTATCTGTTAAACCGCGAGGCATATCACAATCTGAATGCTGGCTGAGGTCCTATCAGACTGAGCTGAGAGCAGACGAGATGAGATGGTGAGGATGTGAGCCTCTGGCCATCTTAAGAGAAACTTAAGCTTGCACACGCTCGCGCACACACACCTCCTGAGAATTAATCTGTGTTCAGCTGTCCTATCAGACTTGGCACGGAGACAGTAATAGTTGTTAAAGTTATCTCAGCACCTCTTCCCCTGGCTCCTATTTCATGTCAGCCTCTCAGATCTCTTCTTTTTCACATCAGAAGTTAGCTTTTAGTGGGCGTTTTACTGGTATTTTGTATCAGGAATTGTTTTAAGTGCCTACAGATGCTAATTATGCCAAAGTCACGGCCTAGCGGTTAGTGCACATCCTCCAAATTGCAAACAACGTGAGTCTGGCTGTTTTCGGAATGGAATACTAGTGTAATGGTTCTCAACTGGTGGGTCACGACCCAAAAATTGTATGAAAGTCTATATTGAGTGTTGTGGGACAGCAGGGAGAAAATGCTAAACGCAAATAATAAAGTGCAAATACCCATATAATCGTGCATCGTTAGGCTTATTAGCTTTTTAAAGCATCCCATATCTTTTGTTGTTAGCATCAAAGGCCCTACTTCCTCTTTAAACTGTTTGATATTTTGCTGCAAATGATTGGGTCTCCATTCGATGTGCAGTGCAAAATCTTGGTCTCAATTAAGGCAAAACCAATTGAGAACTGCTCTACTAGCATACCGCTCATTGCATACTGCAGTTTACATTAAATACTTTTTAAAATGGTATGTGAAGCAGTGCACTTAAAGGTAGGGTAGGTAGGATTTTTATAAAAAACTTTTTTTCAAATTTGTTTAAACTGTCTTTATATACCAATACATAATTAAAATGTAAGTGCTCTGAAAAAGAGAGTATAAAAATCGAGTGACCGTTGACCTTTTAATCTGCAATAAACACAGCTCATTATTTCCATTCGGGACGAAACAATTGATTGGTTTGGGCGACTGTCACTCACTCTCGCAGCCATGGCTACCACCCCTGTTGCTAGATCTGCCCATATGCGCGCGCACCCGTTTGATTTGAGAGGCGCGGAACCTACGAAGAGTAAAATTATGACAGAGAAAGAGCATTCAAAATTCAAAGCACCTGAATATTGATAGTGATAAAGTTATCACTATACTTTATAGTGATAAAGTTAGGTATTTTATTACATGTGATTCTGACATGATGTCACTGCATGCACTGCGCTGCTTCCTCTCCACTCATCTCAGGTAAATAAATGCGTCTTCCAGCTGAGCCTGAGCGTTTGGCGTCGCGCGTTCATGTGTTTTGGGGGCGTGGCTTTGGAAGGAGCTCAGAAGGGAGGGGGTGGAGTGAATGGAAATAATTAGCTGTGTTTACAACAGTCGTGAGAGGTCTACAGACACTCGATTTTTATACTCTCTTTTTCAGAGTACTTACATTTTAATTATGTATTGGTATATAAAGACAGTTTAAACAAATTTGGAATGTTTTTTTTTTTTTAGAAAAATCCTACCTACCCTGCCTTTAATGCAGCAGCATGCAGTAATATTCTACATTGACTTTATGTTGCATGTTTTATTCAGTAAGCATTCAGTTATTATCAGAAATATAATTAAAATGTTTTCATTGCATGTAAATACTAGTTTCTGTAAAGATGTCTTAAATCATGACAAATGAAATCTATCTATCCATCCATCCATCCATCCATATATTCCCCATACAATGGAAGTCAATGTTGTCAAACATTCCATTATCTTCATTTATGATGCACAGAAGAAAGAAAGTCATTCAGGTTTGGAACGACATGAGTGTGAGTAAATGATGACAGAATGAAAACATTTGTTGAACTATCCCTTTAATATTTTTACATTTTCATAAAAGCAATTAGCCTATCTTGTTGTTAAAAAAAAATAAAAACTTTATTTGTGTTGCATACAGCATGGAATACAGCAAATTCACATACTGCACACACAGTATACGTATCGCATATACTTTGAAAAAATACTACTAGTATGGATGTTTGCTAATTGCAACATAGCCTGCAAGTTATTTTGATCTTTGTGATTTTTGTAAATTCTTCCTCCTGTAATTCAGTATCACTTAAAAAATAATTCCAAACAAATTACAAAGCGTTCAACATAATAAAACATCTCTCTCTCACTCAGACAAACACGCACATACACATTTTCCAGGCTTTCGTCGCATGCGTCCTGTGATCGGTCATACGAGTTTTCACATGATCTTCCGAACAACAACAACTGTATTAAGAAAGAGGGCATGTGAGGGAAAATGAAAGCAGAGTGCATGCATAAAACCCTAATCACCCTGAAGTCATCTAGAAGCTATTAGATAACACATCTCTGTGTTTCTCATTTGGATTTGTTTTTAGTGCTGTGATGTTTCAGAGGGCTGCCAGGCCCAGATGTGCTCAGTCTAAATGAAAACACAGTTAAGCCTCAGTCACAGGTCTGCTACTGCAAGACTGCAACAATTAGCCCAGTGTTTCTTCCTCCGCAATGCCTGCAGACCAGCAGCCAGCACAGCAGTCTCTCTCTCTCTCTCTCTCTCTCTCTCTCTCTCTCTCTCTCTCTCTCTCTCTCTCTCTCTCTCTCCTCTTTTCCTCACCACTCTTTCTCAAACTCTGTGCCTTTGCCTCAGTACCCTGAAACTACCTTTTTACACATCCCTCTAAACACACTTTTGAACATGTGCTCTTCCTCCAGGCTATCGCTGTCACTTCGTTTAAAAAAAATAGTGTGGAAAGTAAAAACATGGTGAGGGGGAGTGATTTTCTTCTTATTTGACTGTTTTAACAGTCAATGGGGTGAATAAAATAGGGCCCCATGATTTCCTTAATGCGGAAAATGAAGACAGAATTGCAGAATCCAGTCATAAAAATCTACTATATAATGCGGAATGTTACAGAATTTGGCAAATTCCTGGTGTCTCTGTTTGAATAAGATAATGAAAGTAATAATAATAAAATTTAAACTTTGTTTTTTAAGGATTATCACACAATTTTTATTCCATGTTTTAATTTTTACATTTTTTTTGTATTTGATTACATTAATTTGTTAATGATTTATGCCTTTTATTTGATTACCAACAATATATTTTTTTTAATAAATCATAAATCCAGAAAAAAATAAACAGAAAACAGAATGTTTGAGAAAATGTTTTTTAAAGCATTTATTATTGTAGAAATGTTAATTAATTATTAAGTTGCTAAAGTTTTATGAATTCAATTGATTAGACATGCTTTTTGATGACCAAATTTAATTTAATTATTAAAATGCAATTCAGAAAAATGAACAAAAAAAAAATGAATCCAGAAAAATTCAAATGGCATTTGGTAAAGTAATAAAATAAAATAAAAATACAACTGATTTCAATAGGGCCCTGTAATAAATGATGACAGATTTTTCATTTTTTGGGTGCACTGTCTCTTTAAGGTTAGAACACCCATATTTATAATTGTGAGGGAATTATCATTCAGTGTTTTCTTAACTTCAGGGGTTTATTACAGCTGGCTCGGAGTAGCGGTATGATAAAGTTCCAGATCTAACACAGCGGCACTCCTTCACATACACACTGTTAACAAATTTACCTTCAGACTTTTTTCCCTGTGAAAAACAGAGCATGACTATTTGAAGGAAAGGAACAGAACTGGTTTAAGGCGATAAAGTGGGGTGGCTCTGATCTGATTGGTCCTCGTTTGCTCTCATATTGCATTGAGGAAAATACAATGTATGTCACATGAACACTGATTCTGTCCCATATGGAATAGATTAGATCATACACCTCCCTCTTTCCCCCTCTTCCCACAGAGACGGATGAAAACAGTTTGTTTTGTTGTGTGTTTGTGACATTTGAGCCTTTACTGGAGCCTGAGCCGAACTACATCTGATCTGCCATGTTCATTGTTAACATCTACAGTTTATCCTTACTTGTTTCATTAATGTGACTCCTTTAATTCCCTAATTTTGTTGTGACATTTGTGACCTTTTATTTGATTATTTTTGTATTAAGTTTGCACAGTTACAATTTTATTTGTTAATATTTCTTGTTTACTTTTGATAATCCTTTCAACTTAACAAGTTAATTTAGTGCTATTGTTTATATAAAAAGAAAAGAAATACAAAAATAATGCTATATTTTTATTTTTTATGTATTGTTTGCACATTTGTTATTTTATTATTAATATTACTGGCATACTCCATTTGCACCATTTTTAGGGATTTTAACTTAAAGGGTTAGTTCACCCAAAAATGAAAATTCTGTCAGTAATTACTCACCCTCATGTTGTTCCAACCCCGTAAGACCTTCGTTCATCTTCGGAACACAAATTAAGATATTTAGTTTATTATTTATTATATAATAGTGAGCCTACGTTCTGACGTACAACCCAGACGCGCTGCGCTGTTACACTACGTAATCTCACTCAGAGGCCCACACAGAAGAAAATTAATTATTGAATAAAGTCGTTATTTTAGGGGGTTTTTTGCGCACAAAAAGTATTATCATCGCTTGATAAAGGTTGAGCCACTGTAGTCACTTTTTTAACAATGCCTTTACTTTTCTGGGCCGGCAGATCTAAATTCCCTAGCAGCCTATGGAGGACTGATCCAGCTCTCAGATATCATCAAAAATATCTTAATTTGTGTTCCGAAGATGAACGAAGGTCTTACGGGGTTGGAACAACATGAGGGTGAGTAATTACTGACAGAATTTTCATTTTTGGGTGAACTAACCCTTTAACATGTTAATTACGTGCAAATAATTGAAAAAAAATATATATACAAAAATTAATGCACTTAATTTTATTGTGTTTGTTAATATTGCTTGCTACTGTTATTTTTAGGGCTTTCAACATAACATAATAGTGTGATCAATATTATCCGTCTTAATTACAGTACTTGTTTAATTAATGCAAGGCCAGCCCAGTGCCAGTGCTAGGCTTATGTTCAGTGGAATGGAAATAAAACAACTGATTTACTGACTTTTTGCTACTTTTTATAACCGTAAAGTCAGTGCTTTCACCTGCCCAGTGTGAAAGCATCTCCAGTCTTTTATACAGCCGAGGCCCAGTTCCCTAAAAACATGTGGGACGCTGCCAGTTCAAACAAATCTGGAGTGAAGCTGAATCTTTTCAGTGAATACTTTGCCAGCACTCTCCCCTCACCTCTGTAGTCGGGACCGGGTTTAGGTCAGGTTTAGTGTGGTAATTACTACAGAGCTGCGTCCAGCCCCCCGGGGACCAGATTTGGGAGTGTTTGAGCAGTCGTGTTTTCTTTTGTGTGGCGGAGTCCTGCTATCACATTACTGCACACATGCTGATGCAGCAGTGCCACATAACCCCCCACCCCAACCTACCATCCCCCTCTTTCCCTCAGGACCCCGATTTTCAGACAGCCACAAAACGCCCGCTACACCTCGTTACAGTTCGGTTCCAGAGCGGACTGTTTGTTCTAACTCAAAGAACAAACGCTTTTTGTTTTCTCTTCCTTTCTATCGGCATAATTAGCATTAGGATTTCCTTTTTTACATATCGTAATGGACCAGATTTGCCACAGATCAAACGGTCTGACTGCAACTCTCTCACGCTTGTGATGAATTTTTGATCAGTAGGCATAACCTGCGTGAGGCCCTTAAATCGGCCGAGGCACATGAGATATGAAGTCGGAGGCATTGGAAAAGTCTAAAAAAGAACTGTTGAAAACAGGAAATATTTCTGTGGGCTTCTTTTATTTTCCTCCCTGTAGAAATACGCTCATTGACGCTTTAGGAAATTGCTCCTCTGAGGTACGAGAAAATGTATTATGTGAGTATTTCAAGGGGGAGCCTGTAAAGTCAACTGCCGCTGCCGTTGTACATGATGATTTTTGTAATAATCCTGCTTTTATTAGTGGGAGTAGCGAGGGGCGGGTGCTCTGTAGTCATAAATGCACAATTCATGTTCACACAAAAGCTGAACTGTACTCGCTGATACCGTACTGTCTGTTTCTGACTGCCAGACACACATGCTGCTGGAAAAGTGGCTGTGGTTGTGTAATGTACACAGTACAAGGCATATGAGAGGGCGCGTGTGTGTGTTTTCAGTCAGCAGAACGGTATATGTGAATATATGAGTGGGGGGTCTTTCATGACCTGCTGGTGTTTGAATAACTTATTCACAGTTGATCTGGAGTTTCTGTTCGGATTTTTCAACAAATAATAAAAATAAAATAAAAACATAATGTGGTTTAGCCAAGTAGGTCATGTTCATGGACCAAGATCCGGCATGGATCAACCAATCAGCTTTTAGGGTGAGGTTGGTACTTGGACAATCTGTTATTTTCTTCTAATTTTAATGGTAGTTAATGGTAATTTTCTTTCCTTTTATGCAATTGATATTTTAATGAATAAATGTATTGGTTTGTTTTATGTTTTATATAATTTGAATATATTGATATAATACGTTTAATATAATGATTTTATTTTAGTGCCTTAATTCATTGTACTTGATCATAATAAAATAATGAGATATTATAAATTTATTTATAATATTATATTATAAATAAATTATATTCTTATTTATTTCTTTTCTTGGGTAAACCAATCAGATTTTAGGCTGCACATTTAACAACAGTTGTGTCAATTTATTATTATAGGCATAGTTATTGGTTATTTATTTTATTTTATTTTATTTTGTACTAATAATATTTTATTTAATATTTGTAATATGTTATTTTTTAATATTACATGTTTGCTCTTTTTTGGAGCCATCGGTTTAACATATTAATTTATTGTGATTGATCACAAGATAAAAATAATTATATTATTATACATTTTTATGGATTTTAGATTTTAGCATTAAGGTTAGAAGGTTAAGTTCTTGAGCAACATTTGTATCATCCTATTGTTTCAACAATAGGTTTTCATGGGCTAATGTGAATAAATCTAGGCTTAAATTCAAAGAGACAAGATAGTCTATGCATGACCTGATGTTTTATTCTTATTCAAAACGAGGTCATATGAGCATTATGGCGCTAAACACTCTCATGTAATGTATGTTCAGTTTCATTCATACTCGAAGCCGGAGGGAAAATCCAAGAAATCCCTTATATGGAAAAGCCATCTCTGGGTATTTTTATAACAATAAAGTTAATGAATAATGCAATTCTAATTGACAGTCTTAATTACAGTACAGAGGCTATTAAAAAAATATTATTTTTTTTTACATAAAATCCATAATGCACATATGTTTGCAGTACATAAACCTAATCATAAAATTGTCATAATGACAATATAGAGAAAAAAAGCAAGAGAAGAACAAATAAAAACCTGTCCATTAGACAAAGAAAATAAAATTGGTATTACACTTGACATTTCTGTCCCCCTCACTTCTGAAATCATGGCTATGCCTCTGACAATAAATAATAACTTCTTAGCATTGGTTTGCTAGGAATGTTGTTCCAGAAGAACCGAAAAAAAAAATGTTGAGCCAGGATCATGTCTGGCTAAATCACATCATTCAAGCACTCAAAATGCTCAAAGAGCAGCCAGGTTCTAATCCATCTAGTTAACCAGTGAGGTTTATTGCAAATAGCCTGGCTGATTTTGAAGATGGAGGACCATTCCGCCATATGAATATCAATATTGCTTTTAATTCCAACAGGTCAGCAGAGATTCCTTTGACCTGCCGAGGTGGATATTTAAAGACCACACAAATCTGAAGCTAAAACACACACGGGGGAGGATTAATAAAATGAAAATGAATCTTTAAGAAGAACACCACATGATGAAATTAAAATAAATGTTTGCCTCCTTTCTCAGATGAAATGAAAGGCCCGCTGCAAAACCATCACATCTCTGAGTGACGTTTGGAGGCCAGAAATGACACTCAGGCCAATGGGTGTTTAGCAGACATAGATGAATTCTGGCTGAACTTTCCAGAAATGAATAATTTGCCCTTTAGGACTATGTGCATGCCAATGGATTCCAGTGGACCCTGAATGTACAGCAGAACAGTGTGGTATTAATATGAAAGTGCAGTGATGGGCATTGACATTCCTGGACAGGACTATGCCAACAACAAAAAAAAAAAGCTCTTTCAAGAAGTGGCATGTCTGTTTTTGAACAACTGGTGCCATATGAACGCCTGGCATCTGCTGGCATCCTTTAAGCACATTTGCTTGCATATTGTGTTTGCTCTGAGCACATGATATCAGTTGCCTTAAAAGCCACAAGTGTGTCTGGGGCAACAGATATGAGGCGGGTAATTGATTAAATCACATTAAAGCAGATGCATTATGGGAATGGACATTAGATTAGCTGATTCTGAACACTGGGTGGGGTGGCAGTTTATTATGGTGCTTGTTGCAAGGTGATCACAGCTGTCACAGGGCAATTGTGCAAAGACAGCATCTGTAAGATCTCAGACTGGAAATATATACAGTAAGACTGAAGACTAGACTGAAATATATAATCCTCAAATGTACTTTAAAGAAATTCTAGGATATATAAAGCCCATTTCTAAATGTGCACCTGTTTCTGCAGATCAAGAGTGTTTGTTTTATCATCTCTAAAAATGTTCTGGAAAATGTCAGTTGCTTGGGCTTTTGCACCTACACAATATATGCATTTCTCAGATCTAACTTTAGAGATGAGAGTAATTGGTTCATATCAGCCTGGTTACTAAGCAATGTGCAATGAAGCCAGACCTCTGTACATTTCACAGTGGGGACCAGAGGCATAATGTCAGCTTCAGAATAATTTGGATGTCTGACCAGGCCAGCGTTTGATCAGCTTAAGTAAAAAAAAAAAAAAGTTTAAGAAAAAACTGTTTAAGATCAGTTTACCCAAAAATGAAAACTCTGTCATCCCCCTTATGTTATTTTCAAAACCTGTGTGACTTCTGAGTTGAGCACAAATGCTGAAATGTTCAATAATATACTAGTCGCTCATTTCAATGGAATTATAATGAATGGTGCCTGGACATTTCAAGCTTAAAAAAAAAAAAAAAAAGAAAGTATCCTAGAATCAGTCCAAATGACTTGTGCACTATATTCCAAGTCTGAAGATATAAAATAGCTTTGTATTATCAACAAACTGCTATTGTTAATCTATCCCTCCAATGAGCTTTCGGATCATTGAATTAGTGAGTCAATTTTGATTCATGAATGAATCATTCAGACCAGTTTGATTCACTGAAAAGTTCTGACTCCAAAGAATAATTTGTTCGGTTTCACTTTATTTTGATGATCCCTTTAACACATTCTGTTGACTATAAGTAACATTGTACCTATGTCTAATACCTTTTATTAGAGTGTTAGTAGAGTATTAGATTGGTAGGTTATAGGGTTAGAATATGTTGACGTACTTTCAAAGTTACTTACAGTATAGTCAGTGGAATGTCTGTTGAAGGAGCATCACAATAAAATGTTTGCAGATATTAAGCAGACAGTCTACTAATACTCTAATGAGAGTTATTTGACATGTATAGCAAATTGACTTATAATCAACAGAATGCTCAAAAGAGGCCATCAAAATAAAGTGTTATAATTTGAGCTGAACTAGAGATCCGAAACATGTTGATTTATGAATGAATCATTCAGACCAGTTTTGTGAACTGGATAAATTGATTTATTTAAAAGATCTGACTCTAAAGAGCAATTCGTTCTCTCTGCTAAGGAAAACTAAGAAAGATTTTTTAGTGAAATGTCAAATTAATTTCAGTCTGTTGTATGGTTTCACAAGTCACATGGACTGCTTTTTCAGAACTCGACAGCCCCAGTCCTCATTTATGTGCATTTATGTTGAAACAACTGACTGGGATATTGTTTAGAAAAATGTCCTTTTATGTTCCAGGGTAAAGAGTAAATGATGAGTGAATTAGCATTTTCATTTCCTTTAACATTACCACCCAGGTTCACAGGTGAAATTTCGTCTGGCTTGACATCAATGGTCCCCCTCTATCACGGGGAGAGTTCTGGAATTAGAACATTTTCTCTTTGAACTACCATTGAAGTTCTAATAGAACTTGTGGGCTTAGCTGAATTTTAATGGATTGTGCTATCATCAGAGTGCTCTGTGATGTGAAGCAACTGTTCGTGTGTGTGTGTGTGTGTGTGTGTGTGTGTCTGCTCATTAAAGTGAGCAGACAGCCAGAGACAGGCTGGCTAGGGAGGAACAGAGAGCCGGTATAGTCCCCTGAGTCTACCCTACATGCCTCCCTCAGCACTTTTCACTGTGCTGCACAATGGAGCAGCCAAAGGGGATTCAACCCTGTTAGTCTCGAACACAGTCCAAATGTGCTCGCAACTTTTCTAGTTGTGTCCCACAAGACATTTGCATAGCACAACGTGGTACCATGACTTCAGCTGAGCACTGGCCTTGGTTGGAGTCAAAAACACGAATTCTCAGTTGCGAATCTGTGATACGTCTCATCATCTTCTGTGATGAGCGAATAATCCATCCCAGGCGACTCCATCCGAGCTGCTCCGAAGAATGAGAAATGGCACATGGTGCGGATTTATGTTTTTATCTGTGAATGACTGACTGCACCCTCGCACAATATTTAACTGCGTCTCTGCATATTCAAATCTAATTAAACATTATCAGATGGAATTAACATGCTGTCATCAATTTGTAATTGTGCAAATGAATTCTAAACACAATCTTCTCCTTTGAGCCTCATAATTCTAGGCTTACTTCTCAGAATCATCCCGGAGCGGCCACCCAGCTGAGTGTTTGTACGTTTATTTAAAAATTCTGCTGCGAAAATGGCTTTAAAGTTAAATGTGCCTTTAAAAAAATGGATGTGCCACTCACGAGAAATCGTGTAGCATGGGCATGTAATTTCCTGCTGGAGCCACAGAGAAGCGTGTAACTCATCTCCTTCCGACGTCTTTTAATGCCTTTCTCAGATGTTAATGAGTTTCGGTACTTTATGCCAATATTGAAAAATACCACCCACATCTCAAATACATCAGGCCCCTTCCTGCGTACCCGCATGAAAAAATCACTATACACTTCAACCGGTTATGTAACGCCGAGTGACAGCTCGTCATTTTAGGAGACCTGGGTTCCTGTCAGACAGCCAATGTAGCGATAAAAACTCGCAGACGATCGGGGAGATGTATCTGTACACAGCCTCAAACTTCACAATTCCATTTCACTGCTCATAACTTCTCATATGGTTCATCGACGACGCTATAACTGTTAATTGTATAGTCGAAACTTACTGTAGATGGAACATTTCTCTTGTGTTTTATTAATTGCGAGCGCTGATGGAGTGTGAGTCTGGTGTTTTGGTGCATGAATGAGTGATGAACTAATCCAAAATGACACTTCAAAATGCTGCTGCAAAAACAGAGAGTAAATTGGGCACCTGTGAAACGCTACAGAGCCATTCATCAAGATGTCTCGCAGGGTTAATGAGAGAGGGCAGGAAGGAACAAAATAAATAAATAAACCGTTTATTTATCTCCTTGTTACATCTCTTCAAAGATTCGCCTCGTGTGGCAGATGACCTATTCACAGGTGCTGTATGTCAAGATGACAGGAGAGAGTTTCGGTCTGTTAGATCGGCTGCACAAAACCATCACAAAGTCGGATGGGGTTCAATATTTCCCTAAAGACTTAAATAACCCTAAAACCTATGGGTGCCGTGTGTGACCTGACTAATTTTGTGGACTGACATGAATTGTAGTGTTTATTGACAGAATGCTGTTTTATTGCAGTTTGTACACAGAAAAACAAAAGCCAGTTGGATATGTCAACGGAAATGTAAAGTCAGCACTATGATCTCCAAAGAACGTGTATTTGGTCAAAGAAATGCATACATAAAATGAAGTGCTGATCGTACATTTTTGTTAACAAAATGCTCCTGGCTTTTCTTGCTTTTTATGAAATAAATTGATATTATAACTGCATTTTGTTTTGAAATTATGCGTTTTGCACACTGTCGTTACAAAGTTTGGGATCATTTATTAATACTTTTATTCGTCAAGGATACATTAAATTGATCAAAAGGGACATTTATATTGTTAAACAAAACATTTCTATTTCAAATGAATGCTGTTCTTTTGAACTTTCTATTCATCAAAGAATTCTTAAAAAATGGTTTTCACAAAATAATTAAGCAGCACAAATGTTTTTAGCATTGATTATAATCAGAAAATCAGCATATTAGAATGATTTCTGAAGTATCATGTGACTGGAGTAATGATGCTGAAAATTCAGCTTTGCATCACAGGAATCAATTATTTTTTGAAAATAAATTCAAATACAAAACAGTTATTTAAAATTGGAATAATATGATCAGATAAATGCAGCCTTGGTGAGTAAAAGATACTTTTTTCTGAAACAAAACCCAATGTTTTTAATGGTAATGCATGTTTTGGGGGGTTTCTTTTTATTTAGATTGGACCGTTCAAGAAGGGACAAGAAAATATTGAAGAGTAGAGAGGGTAATGGGATCAGGACAGAACCATGAGATGGGATGCTGTTACAGTACATCATTTTGCTCAAGAATATGGCCCTCAAAAGTCCCAAATACACAGTCTATATTGCTGTCTGATCGACTCAAAGTTGATGTGTGCTTTTGGATGTTAAAATCCTTGTCCAGGAAACCTGTGTGAAAATAGTCACTATTTCTGATGCGTGTGCCAAAAAATGAGTCGTTTCACCTTTAAGAGCTAAGATTGAGTAGTTCGCCCTTACTTGATCCAAGGACCTCATTAAAGGGTTTCATTGCTCTGACATGATTAGATGCTGTTGGCCGGCGTCTCGCAACTGTAGATGCTTTGCAATCCATCATGTTATTTTTCTGCACTTCTAACATCACAGTGCACAAATACCAATTCACAGGGAAAGATAAAGAGAGGAGGAGAAGCAAAGAAAACCACATATCGGATGTTTTAACATGGCATCATGGGACATTGGTCCTTAGTTTCAGCTTTCACTGAAAAGGGCATCTGTTTCTTTTCAGGTGTTTATAAGGTGTTAACTCAAATGAGAACAAGCTGTTGTTGTGAAAGAGAATCCATCTTCTCACTTCTGTTGTCAAAGTTTGAGGTTATTTGAACTCTCTGTACTGTGAGCGCTACAACGCCTTTAGCAAAGATGCTATCATGCTTAATTTTAAATTACCCTTCTGGTTGGCCGTATCTTTAGATGGGATGTGGAGGGAACAGATTTCACTTTCTTGGAAAGCCCTCACAGCGCTCTCCGTTCCGAGATTATGGACGACATGGTGCCAGTGCAACTTTGTGCATGAATCTTCAAAAAGTTGGGCAGGGCTCCATATGTGATCTGAAAGATCTGAGCTAGTTTTTGGTGCAGGATGAAAAGTTGCCAGAACATCTCAGGCGGTTCTTTCATATCTGAACTTATTCAAGCATTCAATGAATTCATCACCGCTTTGGCAGCAAGTGCAGTGCCAGACAGAAGGAATTACCACAGCTGTCCAAAGTATCCGTATCCTGTGAAACCTCCCAGCTTTCAGATGATGCACTAGTGATAGCAAAATTCTCTTTGCAACACGCTCTTTCTTGCATGCGAAATTAGTGGCTTGGTGATTTCAGCATTGGCCAAAGAGTTGTGTGAATAAGCAAGGCTTAATTAGGCCTGTACATGCTGTGCCAGATACTCGCTGTTTACCTAAACCCGATGACTAAAACAAGTTCTCATCAGCATTCATTCCGTTTGAAAGTGTGTCTCTGCATCAGTATGATGCCAAAAATCTGCAGCAACCATTCAACATATTAAAGCCACGATAGGATTTAGCTTCCTTATATCCTGCAGTGGTATGCAGTTCTTGATCTTGTTTTCTTCCCAATTTCCATCTAATTCTGCAGCGCTGAGCATCCCCCCACCCCCCACCCTTAAAACCATATATTCAAGCTTTCTTGCGCTATTTTCTTGTTTTCATTTAATTGCTCTAGATTAGCTTATAGCAACGCTTGCAATAGCTCTGCTATCATCTTCCTGCTGTGCTCTAGTGCAAGTCAATTCCAGGCCTGTCATCCAGAACTGAGCGTGTTGGCTCTCTCCATGAACTGTAGCTGAACCTGGCAGCGTTTCTCTTTCGGCTGCAGGTAAATAGAGTTAGACTACAGACACGGCTAGCCTATCCACATCACTCCTGGGAGTCAGGCTGCAATGGAAATGCTCTAGTCGCTCTAGATTTATTTAGCTGTTGGGACAAAGTTAAGACTTGAAGTTAAATCTACGCTTTTAAGATCATGTGCGCCCATGATAAATGATGCATTTGATGAAATGCATGCATTTATGATGAATGCAGCCATATGGGATTTTGGTAGATGCCAATAGATGATAATTAATTGATTTTAGTGTTATGGTCGGAAAAAAAAACAATATGAGGTTCATACTATAAATTGAAATAGATAATATATAATCCTTTATATCGTCAAGAATCTGGAGTGTAATTTAAGTTTTTAGAGGGCAATTTTGCCGCTTCTTATCTTTCTAGTATGCTGACATTTTATAATCCATCTAGATCTTTGAGATCCGAAAATCAAAATCTACTTTGTGTCATCAGAACAAAATACAAACATAAGGGTGACCCAAACTTCGGAATGATCTCCCTCTTTCTGTAAGGTTAGTAAAGTCACTACCGAAATTTAAGGCCATGTTAAAAGCACATTTTTTAAAGACTTCCTGGGCATCTTCATGATTGGTGTTTGATCATTACCTTGTCTATGTTTTGTGCATTTGGGTTTTTTCTTTCTTTCTTTCTCTGTACTTCTCTTATTTTTTGGGATTTTTTTAGTGATTGTTAAGGACTTTGGGCAACAGTTGTTGCTTTAAATGTGCTATATAAAATAAAATGAAATGTACCAGTTAATAATAGAATAATAATTTTAAGTGGGATGACATTATTTGAAAACATATTTTTACTAAATTATATTGATCAGCTGATGCATTAAACCCTTGATTAGATACATTGAATAATGTTCATTACAAAATTTAATTTAAGTTTAAATTTTGATACAGTTACCCCCAACATGATAGCAAGATACAATTGGTGTAGTTTGGGCCAAACGGTTTCTAACAACGGTGAGGAACGGGTCCAGTTATGTGTCCGCTTGAACCTGGTTTTGGCACGGCACGTTTATAAACCATTCTCGGCCCAGAATGCGCGTAGTGACGTCACAACTCTGTCACTTGTCTGTTGCCTGGCTACCAGTTTCTCTGTAGTTGGGAGCTCTGTAATCGAATGCTTATCAGTATATCAGATCTGTGCTTTTGTGTCTTAAAGTGACAGTAGCCTAATAAACCTGATGCTGTATGTTTTAATAACATTTAATGTTAATCAAGCAAAAAAATAAAAAGAGAGAATCGTTTACTGCTCTTCACTGAATAACTTTAGTAACTTTAATAAGAATCAATGTAATATGTAATTTATTTAATTCATGCGGTGAAGACCACACAGTTTTATTTTTATTTGATTTCTGTATGAGCGGCTAAGTGCTTATGTTTGGCAGAATCGTTCAGTTTATGATACAAGCGTGAAAATTGGCATGAGCAGTCTCCATGGGTCACTTGAAAAGAAAATTGTCCGAGCCACTTGAAATTTCAAGATGGCACCTTAGTGGAGCAGTTAAGTGATATAGTGGTTTATTTGGTGATACAAGCATGAAAATTGGCATGAGCAGTCTCTGTGGGTCACTTGACAATAAGCCACCTACAGCTACTTGAAATTTAAAGATGGCGGCCATTTTTCAACTGCTCTACTAAGGTGTCGGCCATCTTGAAAAATGGCCGCCATCTTGAAATTTCAAGTGGCTCGGACAATTTTCTTGTCAAGTGACCCATGGAGACTGCTCATGCCAATTTTAACGCTTGTATCATAAACTGAACGATTATATCACTTAGCCGCTCCACTAATAGGCTAAATTTTTTATTTTATTTGTATCTTTTTTTCTATTGTATTTATCCCATTGTTTGTCATTTTATTTACTGACTGTTTCAACTCACTGTTGGTTGACAGTGAAACTGCTCTGAAAGAACATAATGATGATCATAATCTTTTTTTCTCTTTCTCTCTCTAAAGCAGAGAAAGAACTTTAATGTAGTGAACATCACTTTAGCTTATTTGTGATTAGAGACATTTAGTGCATTACTATTGCCCAAATGTCAACAATATACAGTATTGTGCATCGCAAGGTTCTTCACTGATTCACAGTTCTGAGTACTGTCTTCTCGTATGTACATTTCTCTACATTCACCTAAAGAATGAGTAAATCTAACCTTGTTAGTGAAGTTGTGTGGTCATATACTGTATTTTCACTATCATGACTGTGCATGCTTTCAGCACTGTGGTTTGGGCTTAAATTAGAACATATGAACAGTAGTAAGATATATATATAGCTGTAGCTTTGGGGATGGGACCTCTGCACCCCATCCTAATGAGTGTACACCTTACCTCTTTGTCCTGGCCTAGTTTCCACATTTGTCTGCTTCCTGTGCTATATTCCAAGCTGTGCTTGTTCCACATGACTAATACAACCTTGCTGAAGCAGGAACTGTGAATAGATACAAAGTCGGCTCTCGCTCAAAAAGTGATTCTGCATTTCAGTGGAGTGCTGAAAGGGTTTTTTTTTTTTTTTTTTTTTTTTACTCAAAAGGCAGCATCTCCTCAAGATTCAGCGTGTATCTATAAGACTCACCCTTGTCCATATCTTGATCTGAATTGAGAATAACCCCTGATAATCCTTCCATCAAGGGCAGAACCTTCACAAAAATAAAGCCAGGTATAGGGTTTGCATGTAAATCCTTTGCAGTGATGCAAGCGACAGGGTTGTTTCACTATGTATTGATTAATGCTATTTATTTAATGATATTCCATAAGAAGCATATAACATTGCAGCACTAAGAAGGCAAAGGGTAATTGCAATTAAACATCTGCACTTTGCATTCAGTTTATCTACAATATCTAAGAAATGGCATTAATTGTGGTCAGAGGAACAACTTTATGGTCATAGCAGCAGTGTTTATTACTGGTACGCCGTGTCTTATCAACATAAATATTCCCAGCAGATAATCTATTGAAACATCTCACGATGCAGAAATACTAATCAAAACCTTTTTCTCATATCAAATTAACCTTTATAGGTTCTCCAAATACCGTGGCAATTGTACATTTCACCATGTGACTTGGCATTGATGGAGATTGTTTTTGTTATAATATGAAGGGTTTTCTGTGTGGTCTCCTGGGTCCCGCTGTGGACCGGTGTCCATTATCCATTAGATTCGCCTCCCAGAGTAAATCCTCATCCAAACAGATTCTAAATGATATCTATGCCTCCTCCGTTCCCAGCACCTGCACTCAAGGCTTTTATTCGTGAATCTGAGGGGCCTCTGGGGCAGGACGCTTTTATTTAAGTAGACTCAGAACTCAGAAATATAATGAAGATTTCCATTATGATTACACTAGAGGAAGCACTGCCCATAATTGAGTGTCTCAACTGCAGTTATACACATTTAGTTTGTGAGGTATAAAAGGCTTCGTCTACTCAAATGAAGCCAGTCCAAATGTTCTAGAAAGACCCCTCCTCATTCAGGTCTGCTGCAGTCCCTTGACTCTCATGCAGGGTCCACTAGTACAGTTTAAGATGAAGTATAATTGGTTATGTGCTTTTCTAAAGAAATATAGAAAAGAGACACACAAGGTTGAGAGACATTTGAAAACGCTTTTCTTTCAGTGCGATGTCTAGATTCACATAATTTAGGTTAATCTTTTGGAGATATTTACTTTGGCTTTGGCAAAGGCAAGATGCTTATCTCTAAGTATAGTGTATATTACGTGGGAGGTTTATTAAAGTGTTAAAATGCAGGCCATAATCCATTGAATCTACTAAAATGAGAATATACTGGATTATCCTAGGGCTGTTGTTTTGCTTCCTGTTGCTGCATCTCTAATGTTTTAAACATAACCCCAGACATGCATATCTATCTATCTATCTATCTATCTATCTATCTATCTATCTATCTATCTATCTATCTATCTATCTATCTATCTATCTATCTATCTATCTATCTATCTATCTATCTATCTATCTATCTATCTATCTATCTATCTATCTATCTATCTGTCTGTCTGTCTGTCTGTCTGTCTGTCTGTCTGTCTGTCTGTCTGTATGCCTGTCTATCTATCTATCTATCCGTCCGTCCGGCCGTCCATATTTTAATTCATAACTGTATTTACATCAAACTATATATTGAACCATATCATTTAAACTGATATAAAAAAGAATAGCAAATTTAATATTATTATTATAGAATATTATCAGATGTGAAGCACAAATTATGTGATTCACACACACACACACACACACACACACACACACACACACACACACACACACACACATATATATATATGAAGTGCCATCTGAAATTTCCTTCTAGAATGATCATTTTTATCAAGCTCGTATATTTAAGTTCAATAATTTCACTTAAATGGCAATGCAAATTACATATTAATTGTCATTTAAGTGAAATTACTTAACTTAAATATATAAGTTTTATAAAAATGATCATTCTAGAAGAAAATTTCAGATGGCACTTAGAGGCTTTTGCATCTAAACTCTTCATATATATATATATATATTACAATAATTTACTTATTTTAAATGTAAATTATTCCAAAACTTTAAACATTGTATTGTAAGATTTCATGTTTTATCATGTTAAATCGAATATTTTCACTGTAATGGTAAGGTAACTTAAGACTGTAGCATTTTGAAAAAAAAAAAAACATTTTTTTTTTTTCTGTTAGAATTTATAGCAGTTTTACTGTGCATCTCTATTTCTGGTTAAAAGGAGTTTGTATTACAGTGCTCATGTTAAAATATAAATAAGTACTTATGTATAGGCCTACTTAATTCGTATTTTTTACATTTACTATATAACAGCTTGTATGAAAGGTAACTGTAAAGTGCTAGAAAAAGTCATTAAAATAATGTAGTAGGCTACAGCACAGAAGCCCACTAGAGAATGACAAATACTTCACTTCGCCTGATTATGATGATATTCCGGGCCCGTTCCCGTACAGGACAGGGCGATTGGGGCGGAGACCTGTTTGTACTGCTTTTGTGAGCCACCGGTCCGCCTCATCGCTTTCCCGATACCCATCAGGAGGCAGTATATCCTCCAGTGCAGTGTGTGTGAGTGTGTGTGTGTGTGTGCGTGTGTGGCGTACTGGAGCTGCGCTTCCCATCCGCTACCTTTGTCTCTCTCACAGAGCTTCACTTTAGCAGGGCGCGGGGTTTAAGTTGCTGAGACGGAGGGGAACCGCTTTGAAGAAGTGGATCTGGACGGGTTTAATACACCCTCCCTCTCTAGAACTACTACAAAGGGAGTGAACGGAGAGAGTTGCGCTGCGTAAACCGACACCGACCATCGCGCCGCTCGCTCGCTCCCCTAGACGTCAAGAAAGCAAGCATGCGGGAAAACACAAGGAGCTGAATCTTTCTTGTGGAAATGTGGATTTTGTTGGGCTCGTTTTGAAATGCTGGTTCTCTGAGACCAAGCGTTGTGTGCGTTTTCATGCGTTTTTGGACGCGCTGACAGTCCGTGAGCGTTACGCACTGACTCGCCAGAGGTAAGTTTGACGCCTCCAATACAAATACAACTGGATTATTGCAGTGTTCTATTATTGCAGCGTTCCGTTGTGTTATAAATTGACGTCACAACGTCACGTAATTAGTGCTTTTTGTAAATGTCGTTTATTGTTAAAAGCGATGGGGGTGGAAAGGATATTTGATACCGTCATTAAGTCAGCCAGTCGTTCAGTCGGCGGAGCTCCAACTGTTGCCATATTGTTTAGATAAGTTTTAAACCCTAACTAAAGATGATTGTAATACATGTAGATGTCAGTTTGTGTCACTTTGGCGAAAACGCAGTGCGGTTTTGTTTGGACACGCATTTCAACGTAAAAACAACTAAGATACTAACATCTTTATGTGCCAGATTTAAGTGAGTGAACAAACGCTGATTGTTTATTGCATATGTGATGGGATTGTATATATTTAAAGCCCAACATCAGCACTTTTTTCTTAATGCAATTACAACGTTCCTGCCACGTTCACAGCACAATAAAACGCTTCTCTCTGAGGTTGACCATTATTTAGTGACAGGTTTAAGCGATGATGGTATTTTCTGGAAATTATATATAGCCTTAAAGTGATGTTGGATATTGACCACCACCAGCTGTGACACATCTTACAGAGTGCGTTTTCCTTCATTTCAAATACTGGTCGTCTGTAATGAAATAAGTGCGCGCTGCATACTGGAGATTACAGTAATTACATCATGAAGTGGACACTGGTGTTTTCATATGGCTGGGTGCTCATTCAGGCAAAGAAATGGTCAAAGTAAGACCATTCTAAAAATAAAAAATACTGTCATTATTTACTCACCTTTATGTCGCTCCAAGAACTTATGACTTTCTTTCCACTGTGGAACACAAAGGAGACATTTTGGAGAAACCCTGGTTTTCCATGCATTGGCAAATTTGGCAATAAAACGTGACTGAAGATGTCAAGTCTAAAATAAGATGTAAAATCGCCATAAAAGTTGTGCACATCCCAAGTCTTCCGAAGATTTACAGTAGCAGTCGTGTGAGTCGACGCAGAAATGTAAGTCATTATTCAGTGATCTTCCCCTCTATTGAGCTGTTAACAGCAAGTTGATCACTTGAACTCCAGAATCAGATCCGTCTGATTTGTAAACAAATCATTTAGATCAACTTTGTAAATGGAATTAAACTTTTTTTTTTTTTACAAGATCTGATTACAATAAATTATTTATTCATGAATCTGACATAGGTAGTTCCCTTGTGTACACTTATGAATTCATCAAGAAGTGTGAGGATGAATGTGAGGACTTCATTTTTTGCCTGTTTGTCACATAAACCTATTGGTATTGTCTGAGTCTTTGAAATGATGACTCTTATGATACTTTGTGGTGACCCTTATTTGTCATTTATTTCTACTGCATGGAAAAGATCAATCAGTCATGGGGGTTTGGATTGATGGTGAGTTAATGATTACAGAATATTCTTTTTGTTTTTGGGTGAACAATACCTTTTTTCAGGGAGAAGTGTGTGTTTGTGTGTGCGCACATTTTGTGAGGGGTCCTCTTATGAGGTTCAAATGATCATGTCTTGAAGGTATGGTTCACCCAAAAATGTACTCATGTTGCTCCAAACCAAACCTGTATGACATTTTAACAAAGATATTTTAAAGAATGTTGGTAACCAAACCGTTTTGACCAAAAAGTCATACAGGTTTGAAATGTCATGAGGGTGAGTAAATGATAGAATTTTTATTTTTGGGTGGACCCCCCAAAAGATTTAAATGACAAAAGGTGTATACAGGTTGAGAGCAATGGATGTCAATAGGATTTTATAGATTGTGGTTTTGTATATGTGAAATAGTGAGGTCAGTGTGTATCATCACATCCAAGAACAATTGATTGTTTATTATAATGGTTCACACAGTTCTTGTAAGCAGAGGATACTGGAAGCCTCGAACAAAGCTCTTTATTATTGTGACGTAGGGCTGTCATACGCTCTCGTCATTGTCTGTTAATGGACAGTGGAAGGAGAGGAGAGCAGTAACTGTATAAATGTGCTCCATTCATGTTTGTTTCCAGCCTGTCCTGGACAGTGTTCCGGCATTAAATGCAACTGGCAGGGAATAGCTTGCTGGGGGCCCATACACTGTCACCCCTTCAGCCCAGATGTTCCTCAAATCCATTGAGAGTCAAATTGGGCTCCTGGAGGGAAGATCTTCTCATTGTTGTGCCACAATAGACTCGCATCCTTCCTTAGTCAATAGTACCTAAAACTGAATCACACACACACACACACACACACATTGACATGAGGGATTCACAAGGACAGGAAAAGCTATTAGTATTCTGATCATCCAGTTTGGAATCTGGAATGTTGAATTCCAACTCCTAAAATTCAGACTTTGATCTCCGACTCTTTAAAGAGAGGTCAGTTAATGTAAAAATGTTCTTCATGGAGTAACATCTAAATTAACCGGTTTGATCCAGTTCAAAGAAATGATTTATAATGACTGAATAATAGCGGTTTCTCCAATGTAAGAATTTGAAAGGCTCAGATCAGGTAGAAATATCTACTAGTCTTTTTTTTAGCTACATGTTCACGTTTACAGTGCTATCCTTGAGCTTAAAAAGCTGTTTGACTAGATCCAAACCACAATTTGACATTTTATGCAACTGTAAAGATGCATTCATGGTAAAATGCCAGGAATAAACCATCCATATTAATTGGATCATCACAAATGCGGTCACAACTCTCAGTTGAAGTGCATCAAAAACGCATTATAATGTCAACAACATGCAGATTGCACAGAGCCATCACAAGTACCTGTATGGAATTCAAAAGCCTCTTTTCTAAGTCGTCCTGAGTGCTTGCTATCTGCCCCTGCAGGAACTCACATCACATGAATGAATTATTGGATTACATCCCTGACATCTTGAAACAAATGTTCTGGCCTTGGGTCTTGTTAAAATAGTGCGGTTTTGCGGACACTGTTGTTCAATTAGCGTATGCAGCGCACCATCATAACCAACGTGACTGTGTCCCTAAACCACCTCTACGCCGAATGAATAGAAATCAATTGGCAAGCACGAAACCTCGCCTTGCGTGACACCTTCCGTCCTCTGGCTTATTGTGAAGTGTGTTCCGTATATAAGCCCGTACAAGGGTCATTTGTCCCCCTCTCTCTCTTCTGGGAGTTCATGTGTGGTGGTGGTTCGTATTGACGGCGACCCCTTCGACTAGAACCCTCATTATTCTCTATCAGTGTGCGCTTCTATATGCCATTTCCTCTCTGCCTCTAGTTAGTCTCTCTGTTTTCTGGCCTTCACCTGTATTTGTAATGAGTGCAATGGTACTGTGGGAGTCTCAGGAGTGATGTGTAAAAGTGGAGAGAGGTCATGCATTCAAGGCGAGTCCGTGATCCTGAGTGGACGCAGGCGGATGGTGAGACGGGAGAGTGAAAACAGCAGGGGCTGGGGATGGACATGTGTGATGTTTAGATAAGAGGATGGGGAAGAGTGTTTTAAGAGCAGCACTGCAAATATAGAAGAAATTGCGTGTGTTTGGATGGAAGGGCCGCTTGTGTGCATTTGTGTTAAGGGTAGTGCATTTGTCCACCATCCCCCAGTGTGTTTACACATTTTGGAACGATGTTTGTGTGTGTGTGTGTGTGTGTGTGTGTGTGTGTGTGTGTGTGTGTGTGTGTGTGTGTGTGTGTGTGTGTGTGTGTGTGTGTGTGCGCAGCTGTGGGCCAGAGGTGGAGAAACACATCCGCACAGAGCTGTGAGAGTGATTGACTGTTTTAGAAAAGTCAAGTTTCGATAGACAAACATTTGAACATTTGTCATCATTTACTCTCTTGTGTCATTCTATACCGCTGTAACTTTCTTTCTTCTGCAAGCCAGTGTTATTTTAGTATTATACCTCACCGGCCCGTGAATTCCGTTTTCGGTAGGGTTCCTTCACCATGTTTTTCCTTCTTCCACCCATGGGCTTGTTTTCCTGGTGCTGAGATGGATCCATCAGGCCAGTTGTGCATGTCTTTTATGAGCTGCATATGGAGGCCGCGCAGAGGGGAAAGGTGGAGAGCGTAGGCCCTCTCGTTTGCTAGCAAATGACCGGTATCGACCATCTGCTATTTTAGTGTCCTTCCCCACAGGCTCTTCTAGTGATTTTTTCAAGCTGTGCATTTGTTGTATATGCATGAGAGTGACTGTATGCGTTTGTGTTTGCAGGGCTTTTCTTCCAATCCATCCTAAAATTAGGGTCGTATTTTTGTTTTTCGCCATTCAAATCCTGGCAGCCACAGGTAGGAGCTGAACTGCATTAAAACAACCCGGTCAATGGTTTCCTTGAGTGTGAGCCAGTTCCAAATGTCCTTTTGGAAATTGTGTTTATAGAAATGTAATTTAGAGGCGCAATCACATGTCTGTGCTTTTGCTTTGAGCAAGTGCAGCTTTTCTCCTCCCTCGCTGCTCTTTTCTGTCTCTCGCTCTCTTCTACTCGTGCGTTCATAACAGATGTTTGCCCTAATGCATCTCGGGCTCAGGTTGTTTACTGAGCTTACATCTGGTTTGGGTGCTTCATATCCCCCTTTGCCTGGAATTAATGGGTGTTTTTTTCTCCCCAAAAGCCAAATGTGTTTGCTTAAGTGTATTTTTGCACACAATGGAGTTGGAACGGTGAAATCTCTGGTCTCAGAGAGTATTTGGTACTCAGTTCAGTTCAGGTTGTAATGTGAAAATTGCAGTGTTTTAAACACATCTGAACAAATAAGCAGTTGGAGCCTGTTCAGCCTTTACAGTTCATATTATTAGTGGTGCTAGAATTCAGACAACCCTTAAGCCTAGGCATTAAATTGAAGTACATAACGCGTCCCACACCATTTGTGTTTAGGGCTGCATGATTAATGATAATAAATCAGAAATTGCGGTATGACTTAGTGCGATTAACAAATTGCGAAGACTGATTTAATTGCATAAATAAATGCAGTGCGTGTTTCAGAGTGAAGCTTATTACCCGCCGGTGTTTGCAGCGTCTCAGAGCGGATCAGTTCACAGTAAATACTGCTGGACAAGTAGCTCTGTGTTTGCTCAGAGGCTAGTTATTTTAGTTTATAAAGCTTTAAATATGGATATTTTTCTTACAAAAACCCATTGCTTTGCTTCAGAAGGCCTTTATTAACCCCCTGAAGTCTACTTGGAGATTACTTTTATGATGGATGGATGGATGCACTTCTGTGGACTTCAAAATCAGGAGCGCCATTCACTACCATTATAAAGCTTGGAAGAGCAACGATATTTTGTAATATAACTCTGATTGTGTTCGTCTGAAAGAAGATAGTCATATACACCTAGGATGGTTTGAGGGTGAGTAAATCATGGGATAATTTTCATTTTTGGGTGAATCATTCCTTTAAGGGCTCCCAGAGGTTTTCTTTCAAAAAATAAGTTTTATGGTTTAACGTTTATAGTGAAATATTACTATGGTAATATTTATTTTGTTTTTATTTAGTAATAATGATATTGGTAATAATAATGCTAACATTAGTATTAGTCTTATTTTATAGCCCTATTGATATATAAATTGTAATTATTATAAAACATTTTAAATAAATGATAAAATTATAGACGTATTGTGCAGCCCTACAAACAAGCACAACAAAACTGGATTTTTTTATCGCATTTAAATCGCAATCACAATTTTTATCAGAAAAATCACAGTTTGATTTTTTTTCTCTGAATTGTGCAGCCCTAACAGACATGAATGATGTGTCTTGTTGAGATGTGCAGTACTTTGTAAAGGTACAAAAATTAGAATCATCATTTACTCAACCTTGTGTTATTCTGTTACATATCAGTGCTTTTTGTCCATAAAGTGAGTGGGATCCATTGTTGTTTCCAATGTTGTTTCGTTTAAGAAGTTAGATTCTACATTGTTTTTTTTTTGTTGGAAACCACTTAGCAACACCCTAGCAATCTTTGCAATTGCATAGCAATGCCCTTTCAATCATGCACAACAGTGCAGACGTGTTGCAGTGTAACAACATGTTCCGATGTTCTTCAGAAAATGTAGCAATCTAACTCATTTTGGTTTTGTTTTGCCCTTTAACATAATTCTTTCCCGTGTGACTTGAAGATTGAACTGTTAGCAGCAGGAAACACCAGAGGAACAAATAGTCAAGCACACCAGCATTCACACACAATAAAAGTGGCTGTGTGTTGCCATTGGGGCAGAAACAGCTCCACAGCTGGGCTCGGCCCCCTTCCCTTAACCCTCCCCCCTTCCCTCTGGAAATACGTCCACAAAAATCTCCCCGCACAGGCCCGGACCACCCCAACACCTCTGCCTCCTGGTGTAAGGCGGCGGGTTCCTCTGCCCGTTTCTACAGCTTGATCCCCAAAGCAGATCTCCCCCCAGATGTGCAAGACCCACAGGATGGAGTAACAATAGCGAGGCTGTTGGACCATTAGACCCTGGTGAGGCAGTGTGTGCGAGCGCTTAGCCCTTCACCCTCCCCCATCTTCTGCAGGACGACCTTTAACCCTGGTTCGCTACATGCTGCACACCTCCTGCTGCGCCTCTCACACGCAGTCACACTAGCTCTGTCACTCAGAGAGAGAGACTAATGCAGATAGAGACAGCGTGCTGATATAAAATAGCAAGAAAGAGAGAGATCAAATGCAAATGCTACTGGGGGAGGATAGATATGCATCTGCAATATTCATATTTGAGCTGCACACCCTCAGAAACCACTGTGATCATCATATTCAATGTTGTCTGTGCAATAGAGTATTCTTAAAGCAATAGTTCAGCCAGAAATGAACAAAAATCTGTCATTATTTATTCACCCTCATGTTGTTGCAAACCTGTATGACTTTATTTCTTCCATGGAACGGGATACTTTTATGGTGCTTTTTGTCATTTTGAAGTTTGACAGCCCCAGTCCTTATTCACTATATGGAAAACAGTGGCCTGGATATTCCTCATAAAGTCATGTGTTTTGTTTGGAATGTAATGAGGATGAGTAAATAAATAATGACAAAAAGGACTCTATTCCTTTATTCTTGTAATGTTCATTCTGTCTTTGTTTAGATGCTATTTTTTTTTATTATTATTATATTTAAATTGTATTTTATTTTTGTACTTTAAATGGAAACTGAGAAAGAGAGAGAATTTCTTTCCAGAAGAGACGAAAGAGAGAGGAAGATAGAGGAGCAAAGCATGGGAGCGCCCATAAACTCAGGACCTGAGAAACAGAGATAACGGCAAACCAGCAGACAGCAAATACAGCATCAATCTCCTCAGTCACTCCTTCTCTTTCTGCTCCTCTCTCCATCTCTTTTCCCTCCAGTGAGTCTTTTTTCCCTTGGATCCTCATGCCGAGTGCTCCTGTGTGTTTGTAATAGACCCTTTCCACGTGCTGCCTGCTCCTTCTCTCTCTCTCTCTCTCTCTCTCTCTCTCTCTCTCTCTCTCTCTCTCTCTCTCTCTCTCTCTCTCTCTCTCTCTCTCACCTCTCCAGCACACATGGAACAGTTTATCTAGGAGCTTATTTTTTGCGCCTATTAAGCAAAGTTCCTTCTCAGACACACACAAAAAAGGCAGCCATAGAGAGAAAAACTTTTTGTATTATGATTGTATAGCAGCAATGCGACTAAGGCGGAGAAAGAGAGAGAGAGAGAAAGAGAGTGTGAGAGAGAGAGAAAACACCCCCTGGTAAGCCATGGCTCTACCACGCATGAGAAAATCAATAAAGCATCTCTTAAAAAGAGGTTGACGGATAATGGAGAAAGACGGGTGGGAGAAACAGACCAGGTCCCCTGGATACCTTTCTGCCCTTTCTCTTTTCTCTTCATCCCACAAATACACCATCCACGCTGTGAAAGAGCAACACAATTGTATCGCTGCCATCATTTTTTCACAAATGCGTGTTTGTGGCGTAGGCTGTCTTGTCAATTGCAATGGGACCAATATAGTTGTCGTGTCACATCACTACAAGCAGTGTCAAGAACATTTGTATTTTCTGGAGATAGCTATCTGATAGCATTCCTATTCTTCTCAATGGCAGTTGCTCAGCTGGTATGTAACCAAAGTGGTAAACTTGGCATAAACATGCAGGATGTCTATATGATGCTATCAATCAGATTTTGTTAGAATTGAACACAGGGTGGTGCTCTAATGTGCAAATGTACATTTATTTGTATATGTTTCTGGACCTTATGGACCAGAATGTAGATCTTTCATCAGAATTCGTGCGTGTCTACATCTAGATTCAGTTTCACACTCCTTCTTTGCCATTTGACTGATTTTGCCACTTGAAATTTGGTATAGGCTACGTCGACTACAAGCAGACCTGGTAAAATATGTATCAAAAGAATTTTGATTTGTTAAATCATTTCTATGAACCAGTAAGTTTTTGGGGCATGACTATTTGACCAGGGCTGCATTTCCAAGATGCAGCGCAAACCTAATCTTAAGACTGTATCTGATTTTGTCTCTGTATCTTGCATTCTTTAAGGTAGGGTAGGCAATTTTCGGAGCGGCTAGCAATAGCAAGCTAGCTTTGAAAGCATGAGATCCCCCCTCCCTTCAGAGCGTCTCCAAAGCCACGCCTCCTACAAAACACATGAACGCACACAGCAGAGCTTGCAAAGCGTCATGAGACGAGAGACGGCGTTAAACTACCGCATGTCTCAAAGCACATAACATCACAATAACGATGAACATAAACGTGCACTGACCTGTATCACCTGACTGCTGCAGATTCATTTAAGCGTTGATAGTGTTGCCATTGAAACGCATAAAATTGAGTCACAAACCAAGTATATAACGTCACAGGTTTCCATCTATTTCAGATTGCATTTGGACCAAATGCATTGATTGGACATTTTATGGTCCCATGCCTTCCACAGACAGTATATACTGTACAGTATACATATAAATACATGTAGCGATTGCTATCAGGATGTGAAGAGACTTTCACCCAGCATAACAAAAAATGTTTCTGGAACAAATCCCCTCCCTTGCCTTTAAGTATGCATGCTAATTTTCTCTATCTTTACATTAAGATACTTTTTCCGTCATCTAACATTATTGTTACATGTTGTCGAAATTTACTTGTGGCATTTAAAAGGATTTATTTTAGTTTTTAGTGCTTTATTTTTAATTTCACCAACCCTTGCTTGCTATATAGTCTACTTTGTTGATTATAAAAGGTGCGGTGTAGTTTTGTTGGATTGCACTGCTTGCTTGCAGTATGGACTGCATTGTTGATTATAATGCAATGTAGTTTAAACCACTCATTATGATTTGACTAATGTGATCAAGTTCTGTTGCATCGCATCGTGCCACAAGCTGAAAGAGAGCGCTACGGCAACACAGCGTGTCCCCTCTCTCTCTCTCTCTCTCTCTCTCTCTCTCTCTCTCTCTCTCTCTCTCTCTCTCTCTCTCTCTCTCTCTCTCTCTCGCTCTCTGCCCATCCAGCCTTCTGATGCTGTTATTGAATGTGTGTTGATTAAATTCACACAATCCACACACCCCCTCCTCTCCCTCAGGGAGCTTTTATTTAATTAATAACGCAGGCTTACCATTAAAACACTTGCTGTGTGTGTAGGTGTGTGTCTGACAGAGCGAGTCTCATGGCTGTTGTGCTTGTGATCGCCGTGTGACGCTGTGTGTGCACTTGTATTGTTGTGGTGGTGGGGTTCCCCACCCGGCATTAACAAAGCAGTATTGTGTGTGTGGTTATTGTCGTGGGTTAAGCTGTGCTTAGGGCTGTCATGGGTAATCTGAAGCTCTTCACTCCATTAGTATGTACCTGGAGAGATGCAGGTATGACTTACATATTAGTGCTGGATTGCATATCACAGATATGATGTGCATTGACTGAATGCATCATGTGTCCTGGAGTATTGATGGAATGGAAGTGCCGGTGTTTTTGTAGGGATGCTGCTATTTTTAGGAATGCACAATAAATTGGTTAACCTATTGATGTTGATAGATAGATATGTCTGTCTATATATTTGTCTGTCTGTCTGTCTGTCTAGAGAGTGAGAGATACACTGCCTTTCACAACATTGGGGTCAATTTTTGTTTTTGAAGGTATCCTTTGCTCAACAAGGCTGCATTTATTTGATTACAAATATAGTAAAAACAGTAATATTGTGAAATATTATTTCAATTAAAAAAATATTTTTCTATTTTAATATATTTTAAAATTAAATGTATTCCTGTGATGGCAAAAGCTGAATTTTCAGCATCATTACTCCAGTCTTCAGTGTCACATGATCCTTCAGAAATCATTCTAATATGCTGATTTAGGGCTCAAGAAACATTTATTATTCGTATCAATGTTGAAAACAGTTGTGCTGCTTAATATTTTTGTGGAAACCATGAAACATTTTTTTCAGGATTGTTTGATTAATGGAAAGTACAAAAGAGCAGCATTTGTTTCAAATAGAAATATTTTGATTTTAATGCATCCTTTCTCAATGGAAGCAGTAATTTATTTCAAAATGTTCTATTACATTGCATCCTTAAGAGTTATGTCCTGTGTCATGCTGTCTAAAGGAGTTCATTTTGTGAGTCCAGAATGATAATTGTAATAATATACATAAACATTTATAATACATATCAGTATCTCATTTGTATTGCTTCACCTGTTGCAAAGCTCACAGATTTTGTTTGGAGAATGACTTATTTGGATTTTTATCCAAATAAGTCATTCTTCGAGTGTGTGTGTGTGTGTGTGTGTGTCTGGCTTCACTTTTTACAAGTGTAATCAAGGATGCTGCACAGGTGGCCTGCATCCTCTCAGGAGGAGACCTGAAGTGCTCTCCTCTTCTCTGCTGGTTTTTCACTTTCTTTTGTTTTTCACTTCATGCCACTGACCCCAGGCCAGCCCGGTGGCGTACTTCTCCCCATCTTTCCCTTCTCTCTCATCTCGCTTTGTGTGTCTTCGTGCCTCTCCGAAATGTTATTTTCATTGCTCCCCTTAACGGAAAATATATTCTCATTTGTAAGTGCCGATTCGCCTGTAACCAAATCACTTTGCACCCTGAACGTATCAATTTAAAGATGCGTGCGAAGCGCGATGTGAGCTAGCTGCACTGAAAGATTTCACAGTCGTTGATTGCCTCTGGGTCCGTTGCGTATTTTAATAGCAGCTTTTAAACTTAGCAACATTTACCAGCAGTTTATTAGCTAGCCGTTGACCGAAAGTGGTTCTAAATGAATTTAGACCGAGGCCAGAGAGGGTTTGAGAGCGTCTGCATGAGTTCCGCTGAGTAGAACAGAAAAGGGGCCTTCGCTTCCTCTTTCTTAGCTCTTTACCTATTACAGATCCATTACCAGAAAGAAGTCAGGACTAGCAACCCTATAGAGCAGAGAGATAGAATTTCAAATCTTGTCTTCTAAGAGTCTCCTGAAAACAAAAAGAGTGAGAGAGTGATACACAGCCTTTAGTAGTAGGTTAGATTGATTTGTTGGTCATTCTGATGGCTTTGAGTAGCTTGACTTCATATGAACTTGCTGGAAATCTGATGAACTATTGGTTGTCATGATACCAAAATTGCAGTTATCAATACCAGGGGAAGAACACTTGAGTCTGAACCAGTGGTGGCATCGATGTGTGGCTTGTGTTCTCGTGGACTTCACAGACATCCTTCAGCAAAGGCCCCAAAAGTGCAAGTCAACAGCAAGGGCACTATAGTGAATAGTGCAATTAGCAAGCATTTTTAGAGCTATAATGTAAAAGCTATAATTGTAAGTCCATTTAGAAATTAATTGATAATCAAATAAAATAATTGAAAAAAAAAAAAAGCTGGCAAAACATCTGCTATAATATGATTAAATATTTGTGTTTGATTTGTAGCTTGATTTTAAATGTGTGTGTGTGTGTGTGTGTGTGTGTGTGTGTGTGTGTGTGTGTGTGTGTGTGTGTGTGTGTGTGTGTGTGTATATATATATATATTTCTTTAAGTACATTTTGTAATATATATTTTGGTATTTCAAGGTTTGAACAAAATACATCTTCAGTTTGAAAAGTATATTTCCTTAAGCAACGTTATTAATAATAAATATTAAATGAACTGCTCGTTAATGCAAATATCTAATCAACCAATCACATGGCAACAATTCAATGCATTTATGCATGTAGACATGGTCAAGACGATCTGCTGAAGTTCAAACTGAACATCAGAATGGGAAAGAAAGATGATTTGAGAGACTTTGGCAAGGTTTGTGGGTTGATGCCAGATGGACTGCTCTAAGGATTTCAGAAACTGCTGATCTATTGGGATTTTTTCAGCACAACCATCTCTTGGGTTTACAGAGAATGGTCCTAAATCGAGAGAATATCCAGTGAGCGGCAGTTCTGTGGGCGAAAATGCCTTGTTAATGCCAGAGGAGGCATGTCCTGTCAGAGGAGACTGGTTCGAGCTGATAGAAAGGCAACAGTAACTCAAATAACCACTTGTTACAACCGAGGTTTGCAGAAGAGCATCTCTGAATGCACAACACATCGAACCTTGAATTAGAAGAGCAGCAGAAGATACACCAGTGACACTCCTGTCAGCTAAGAACAGCAAACTGACTTTATAATTTGCACAGGCTCACCAAAATTGGACAATAGAAGAAATGTTGCCTGGTCTGATGAATCTCAATTATATATTTATTTATAACATACAGTGCAATGCATAAGTTAATACACCCATGCTAAAGTTGACTAAAAAGAGGAATAAAAAATCATATTTTGGAAATTGAACTTAATGCCTTAATTTAAAAAATTAGGAAAAATCCAACCTTTTAGGACACCAATTTTCTTTGTGAATGAATAATGTATCGTAAATAAATAAATGTTCTTCCTTAAAATACATGGTGCATAAGTGAGTACACCCCTATGTTAAATTCCCATAGAGGCAGGCAGATTTTTATTTTTAAGTATTTTTTTTTTATAAATTTTTAGGATACTATGCATCCTGCTAAAGTTCCCTTGGCCTTTGGAATTAAAATAGCCCCACATCATCACATAGCCTTCACCATACCTAGAGATTGGCACCATGTATTTTAAGGAAGAACATTTATTTATTTACGATACATTATTCATTCACAAAGAAAATTGGTGTCCTAAAAGGTTGGATTTTTCCTAATTTTTTAAATTAAGGCATTAAGTTCAATTTCCAAAATATGATTTTTTATTCCTCTTTTTAGTCAACTTTAGCATGGGTGTATTAACTTATGCATTGCACTGTATATACATATATACATATTTAATGAGTTCTCCCAGTGAATACATGCAAGTGACTGTTTGAAGTCGTTATGTGGTACAACAGATACAGTAGAAAGACTAGTGTCTTTTGTTTTATTTTTGTGTCGACGTGGTACAGAAGTTACGTTACTTTTGACATTCCTAATCACAGCGGTAAAATGTGCAGTTGGCAGTAAGTCAGCAGTGTATGAGTTACTCTCTCTCTCTCTCTCTCTGTCTCTCTCTCTCTGTTTCTGTTAGCTTTTGACAGATGTGCCTCTAATCCATCCAAGCTCCCAACCACCACCATGGCCCTGTGTAACCTCTATTTTTCTGACTCTCTTGGTCTTTCTTTCTTTCTCTTCTCTATGCAGTGTTCTCTGACAGATCTGCTCTGCTGAGATATATCAGGGGCAACATGTCCTACTAAACAAACTTCTACACACACATACACAGGGGAACACAGGCACACACACATGCTTACATGTGCATATTGTCCCATTAAAATGATCCTTGTCTGTGCACACTCTGTGCCTGTTTGTATTAGTAGGGGTGTTATTAATAAATATGACCTCATCTGTGTCCACAGAGAACTTCCTCTCCCTTCCCAGCTCTCCCTCTATGGACTTCATGTGCTTTTCCCTTCTTTCTTCGCACTGTCCTCAACCCCCTTTCTATCTGTCTCTTAGTCTCTTTAAATGCAATACGTCTTTCTGCATCTCCACTATGTCTTGCCCTCTGTCTCTCACCTTTTCTCTGTTCTTGTTCTGTTTCCTCTGCGTTTTTTTTTTTTTTTTTTTTTTTTTTTTTTTTAAGTGTCATCCATCTGCCCACCCTCTGTCTCTATTTACTCTAGTAGTCTGTTTCTGCCCTTCATGTCTGCTCCTTGTCACTCTCTGGCTCTCACATGCTCAGCTGTACTCTCATATTCTGTGTGTGTGTATGAGAACACAGAGAGACCACTTCTATTTACCAGGGTGAAGCCAACAAAAGTATGTTTCACCCTAAAATCAAAAGAGAAAATACATATTTAAACTTTTATAAGGTAATTTTGATGACAGTTAAGCACCCTTCCTCACTATGTTTTCATTATTTTAATCCATCTATATATTAGATTTGAAATATAATAAATATGTAATATTTAATAAATATGTAATATATTTTAGCAATAGAAATGAGGTATATGTTCTATATTCTAATTATTTCAAACTGTATGAGTGTTGTACTATTTGGTTAAATGCATTATTTACTGCAATGCATTGATTTAAATGTGTATATATATATATATATATATATATATATATATATATATATATATATATATATATTATAATAAAACATTTTTAGCAATGCAGTAATGATGTTGAATTTAAGATTGGCTTCGACCTGATAAAAATATTTTTATCATCTTTCTGCGCATTTTGTGTGCAAGTAGTATCACATAGCAAAACAATGAAAAAATTTATTTAATTTGAATTATTAGTTAATTATTTGTTCCTTTTGATTTTGCCGTGAAATTTTGACATGGACATGTTTTTGACACGTTTGATGAGATTCACTCACCATCACTGTCAGCCTGAAATCCTTTAATGCACATGAATGATTCACTCTGGTTGTTGTTCTGTTTTTTGAGAATTCCAGCTGCAAATCTGCATGAATGTTTCGGTTCAAGATGTATCATAATTAACCTTAAGATAGCGTGTAGCTCAATTATTTTTTTACGATAAACAACTGCCAGCTGGTTTCCTTTAATTTAACAATCACAGAATGCATTAGCTAATTTACAGTGACAGACTGCCATCAAACTATTTACCTGATGTTTAAACAGAAACATTGATTCATTTTAGAGCACCGGCCATATGTGTGAATTATTGCAATTAGAACCAGCATGAGAGGCTTATCCCAAAGGCTTGATGTCATCACGTCGTAATTAGGGACAATGATGTTTCTTTTATGATGTGATGTTTTATACAGGGTGAAAAGATATATTAGGATGCATCAGAGACTGCAGTAATCATCTGGATACCATAGTATTTCTTCATTAAAGCGTGTAGCAGCTCCACTATTTCCTTTGGGATGGAGTCTGAGGTAAACATATGAGCTCACCTCAACCTTACCTCACCTCTGTGTGTCTATGTGCGCAAAGGTGAGCCATCAAATTTTTAACGGTCAATAAAGCATGTCAGTATGCACTTATTTGAAATGGATATGTGCATTTTTCTATTATTCATATCTCATGAATAAAACTCTCCTAAAATATTCCGTTTTCTCCGGTCTCATCGAACACAGCTGAGATATCGGTAACCTTTGGAAAACTGACCCACAAGCTCTCCTTTCTCACCCTGCGTGGACGTCTGTAGACCGCCGTAGGGCTGCTGTTGAAAACGGAAACGTCATTAAGAAAATATTATGTATTCAACTGTCAAAAACAGATAAATGAGAGAGCAGATTGTTTTATAGCGGAGCTGAACTAATGCGGAAAGCAAGACAAACTGATTTTTAAACAATTGAAAGTAAACCAAATTACTTAATGTTGTTTTTCATGCACCATACAAAGTCACCATCTGTCGCTTTCGCGCAATCTCTTTGCAGTATACAGCAAATTATAATTTCGGCCATTGTGAGAAAGGTCCTTGAGAATAAGGTGGTAATTCTGGGTCATAAAGTTTACGCATATGAAATGTCATCTAACAAGACAACTAGTTTTGTATTGTAATAATGCAAGATTTTCTTTATCCTTAGCGCCCTCACAGCAGGACAATATAAACAGGAACACTTAATTATGTACCCATAAGAGAAAGAAAGTTTGTTTGGTGGGGGCAGGTTTGAATCCAGTGCTTCAGATCGGCTGTTTATATCAGTGGGCGTCTCCTAACATGGGATTTGTTTGGTTTGTACTTTTTTTATGAGAAAATTTTCAGATAAATCTGACAAAGCCCTGGGGTTTGTTGTGAAAAGGCTTGAAATGAAGCCAGAGCATTACTTTGTGATCCTCCCACTTATATAAACACAACACAACACTCACACACTGAGCAAAGGCACCCAAAATCTCTCTACCTACTCTCATTTAGCATACAGATCCTCTCACATACTTTATAATGAATATAAGCATGACTTATAAAAACTCTCATCAGTGTGTATAAAATACACACCCAATATGGCAAAAATACATTTTCGGATATATTTGTAATATATTTCAAAATATATGTCAAACAATACATTGCTAACATATTTGTAAAAAATTATATTTACATTTTACACAATGATATTTTAAATGTCCTCGTATCTTTTTAAATACACACATTTATATATATTGCTCACCAGCCACTGTGGCTAGTGGTTTCCCAAAGTTAGCCACTCAGGATTTTCACTAGCCACAATTTTGAAATTGATACCATGGGAAAGACCTGCCAGATATATTTAATATTAATCCATAATTTGGCAGCTGGTATATTAGGCTGCTGCCACTTTAAACCCTGACACATGGATCCATTATACTGTTACACATGTGTTTTCTTTCTCGACTGTGTCTACGTAAATACTCGCTAAAACTGGAATTTTGACATTATTTTGTGTGTATTGTTTAAGCTGTTAAATCGCAATAAGCAGCAAAAAAAAGAACTCAATTTAGTACTGAGAGGCGGCTTTATAATCTGCGGGAATGAGTAAAATAATGTACAATACACTCAATCCCACGGCAAATTTCAGGCCCATTAACACCAACAATATTCATCCGGAGCAAATGAAACGAATAAGTGAGGGGAGGTGGGTTTGTGTGTCAACTCACTGTCAGAGAGATGAGAGAGCGAGAAAGCGTGGCTGGTCTCATGTACAGTATCTATTCTGCGGAAAATGAGAATTGGAAGTGTTTCAGATATTTCAGTATTAATTTGTATCGGAAAATTGATATTTTTGACAACACTACATTGCACTTAGTTTACTATTTCACAAGTGAAAAATGTAAAAAAGATTACAAAATTCACCGGGTTGGTGGATGTTAATGTCAAGCCCTGTAATATATACACATATATGTAGGCTATATCATTTTTAGCACTTGAACTATATTTTGGCCACAAAACAAAAAAATGTTTTGCCAAATGGGAAACACACGTGCAGTTCAAAGCTCAAATAAAACACATTTGCACCAAACACTATGTGCTACAGTGAACTTTTTAAACACATCACGATTTCTGGACAGAAAAGTTGCACAAGTTCTTTCAAGGTCACGGACCTCTTAAAAGGTGCCGTATGAGTGAAACTATTTTAGCACAGAAGATTCTCTAGACTGACTCTCAACCGTCTCCGAAAGGCCGTCCTCCCACACACTGTCTAGTCATAGAGTGTGTGTGTGTGTGTGTGTGTGTGTGTGTGTGTGTGTGTGTGTGTGTGTGTGTGTGTGTGTGTGTGTGTGTGTGTGTGTGTGTGTGTGTGTGTGTGTGTGTGTGTGTGTGTGTGTGTGTGTGTGTGTGTGTGTGTGTGTGTGTGTGAGCGTCTCCATGCTAGCCTTGTTGGCGGGTTGCTAATTTCTTGCCAGGCCCAGCAGCAGGTGGAGGGTATTACATGGTTCTTTCCCCACACATTGGCATAGTTAAAGAAATAACAAAAGCAACCCACGGCATTTTCTCAGACAAGCTTTTATCGGCTCAAACACACCACAGCCAAAGCCCACTCTAATGAACGCGGCTCTAGCTATGTGACTGTGCTAAATAGTCATATTTGTCACAACCACAATCATTGCTTCTTTCCTTCTTTTTATTCTCTTCTTTCTTTCTATTTTTAGTGGATGGAGGGTGAAGGTCAGCGTGACAACAGCTAATTTAAAGCAAGGGTCGGCCATCATGACCCTATGAATAATTGGCTTCTAGGGGTCGAAGGTCAATGCAAAAGTGCAGTCACTCAACAAAGAGGGCACACACACGGGCCGACACTTCTGCTTCACTGACCCACACTGCCCCTTTTATGTGTGGACAGACTTTTATGGCCTTACGAATGACCTTGCAAATGGCCACTGGTAGAATTAAAGGACACTTTGATCAATACTAGTGCTTACAAGCATGCTGATTTCCACATATGCTTTTACATACTAAGCTCGTTTCACTTCATTTCACATACCATCAAGTATGCACTACTGTTGCATTTCCAAATTCATTACTAAATTTTTTTTTTAGCATTGCATCATTCTCAGTTTTGACTGTAGAGTGTCTCAGTTGTCATTTCATAATTAGAAATGGTGCTTGAGCTTTGTAGTTGATATGCAATGCACACTTTGCTGAGCATTTGTGGGATCTCCTTTTCTATTCTGCAAAGGATTTTGGGTAATTTTATCAAACCATGCACAAATCAAAAATTATACCATTCAGGCAAACTATTTTCAACATGCTAGGGTTTGGAATATGCTAATTAGGATGGGTAATATGCAAATTGAGATACAGAGCAAGACTTTTTACACTTTGAAAAGTTCCAATGAAGTCGAAGCCAAAACCACAGCTGAACGAATGACGTCCGATATGAAACTCACGCAGTAAGCGCTAAGCCAATCCTCTCATAACTATCACTGCTAGCACCAGCGTCTTCACCATACTCAAGCCAGAGCAGGCCTCAGATAAGCATCAGAGAGCATATGACTCAGCAGTGTCTCCCAAACGCTCTGCACGGCTGTGATTAGCGTTAGCGATGTCAGCTAATGAATCATCCGTATTATGCCGCTGTCACGCTTGATTTCAGAGTTTAATAAAGGGATGTTTTAATTTAGCTCTGACTTCTCTGTGCTCTTCTCCATAGGTGAAAAGGTGGTCAGATTGGTTTGAATTTATTCATGGCCGATGCTTTTACAACAGTACTGTTTCCGAAACTCATTACAGTTTCCCTTGGTCGATTTGCTATTAAACGAGAGGTTTTAAACAGCATGCATGGGCTACACATGTCTAATTCATGAGGCCGTTGAAAGGGTTTCTGAGTGAGACAGAAAGTTTGCTGAAACTTGTTACTACAAGTTATCTGGATTTGACCAACAGAGTATTTTTCAAGGGAAAAACTGGTTCATAAATAAACAGTGTTTTTTGGATTCTGTAAATTAAAGGGGTCATATAATGCCATTTTTGTACAAGCTAATATGATTCTTTAGGGTCTAAATTAAAAGTTTGTAATATACTTTAATTAAAAATTCTCATTAGTATTGTAAGAAAACACTAATTTTACCTGGTCAAAAACAGCTCTGTTTTCAGCACGCCGTTTCAGTGCATGTGTCTTTAAATGATAATGAGCTTTGCTCACCCCGCCCCTCTGTTCTGTGGGTACACCGTATTAGACATTCTCTGACCGTATCTAACACAATAACCACGTGTTATTCGTTATAAACGTGGGATTATGAATTATATTGAGAACGTCGTACATAGAAAACATGCCGTAATGTACCCTGAGTGTAAACCTTAGACGCATTCATCGTGAAGCCTGCAGCAAGGTTTGCAAATTTCGCAAAGATTAATATAAATACTAATATAAAGGTTAATAAAACATTACACTCACATTTTCTGGAGGTTCAGCAGGAACACGTTGGTACCGATCCGTTTTTTCTCGTTTGTGAAGCTGTCTGGTGTGAAATGATTCGCGCAAACATGAAAGCACAGACGATCGTGGGGAATCCCCGTGAGGGAATCCCCGCGTCAATCCTTTGGGCATATCGCTTCAAAAACAAAACTCAGCCACTGCTTTTTCAACGGCTCGGATTTAGGAACATCCAAATGACTGCTGTGTTCCTTATTACATCTAAGAACAGAACACCACAATCGCTTAGACGCCATTCTACTCCAGCATATCAACAATGGCGGACTACTATGACGACGGCTGTCACAGCTTGCTCAGGGCGGGTCTTGTGTTGAAACACGGCTGTCAATCACAATAGCGGGAGGGGCGTACGATCTTATGACGTCACAATATCGAACGGCTTGATTTCAGAGATGGTCAAACATATAAGGAGATTAAAACAAAACCACTGGATGGATTTTTATCATGATAGGATGGTTGTGTACAGGCACTGCCAACAGACATTTCAGTGCAATCAACTTGTAAAAGTGCATGTACCATTATATGACCCCTTTAAGATTTAATAGATTACTGAGCAGCTTAAAATTCAGTTCAACTTTTAGTGCAATAGTTTGGGTTTTTACTGTTTATGATAAATACTTTGATTGTCACATTTTAGATTATGTTCACAACCTGAGCGATGTATGTTGCGCCAAATATGATTATCAGTCATATTGTGCATTGATCATGATCACACAATTTATGTTTCATGCTTCAGAATTTATTTCAAGGCAACATAGTGAGCAACGATGGTCCCTGGTTTTCATGGTGCATTATGGGACTTTTTAGGGAGCAACTTTTCTGTGCACAGTGATTTTGCGATTATGACAGTCCTTAAAATGGCCTATTCCCTGACTATTGAACTAGCGGGCTGATTAAGATGTACCCTAAGATTAGAATAAATACTGTAAGTAAAGTTTAGTTTCTAGTTGATAATATTACCTTTTTATCACGCTAGCATTAAGATACAGTATGTAAATATTTGTGTGTTTTGAGAAGCTAAATACTCAGATGATCAACTTTTAGTGCAATAGTTAATTAAATTCAGTAAGGTTAGTTTTTAGTAGTTATAATTAACTTTGAAAAGCTAGCATTTAGATAGCTACGGTATGCCAAAGATTATCCGTGTTCTGAGATGCTTAACACAGGAGTTCAACTTTATTATGTGCAGGTGTTTTTCAGATCCTACATTCTCCACCAGAAAAACATCCAGGCCCACCACTGGATCGGTTTGGAGTTTGTGTGTGTGTGTGTGTTGTAGCTCTTTCCACACAGGTGAAGAAGCAATGGGAAATGAGATTTTCTGATGGCCTGTTTATTTTGGAAAATCAACACTGAGCACAGTAGCAAAACGTGCCGCCAGACATTTTGTACACAAGTGTGTTTTTATGTGTGCCTCTGTGTATTTTCCATTAGTTTAGTTACATTTCCTTGCCTTAAGTAGTGTGCATTCGTTTCCAATGCATCCTAGATTTTGCCAAACAGATCATAAAGCCATGGGGAATTTTTTTTTTTTTTTTGGAATTGTTCGGAAGGTTCAACTCCAAGCAGAGGGACTCTCTGTTAGGGGTTAAACGTTTTAACAGCAGAAACACACACACACAATAGTTCTCCCAGATGGGTTGTGCTTCTTATTATGGCCCAAATTGAGTTTGCAGGTCATCTGATTAAAGTAATCTGATATGAGATATTCGCAGAACTTAATTTTATGTGCGTGGGTGTGCAACTTTAACATAATCAAAGGGACAGCGTCCCTTTTTTCTTAGTGATTCAATGTGACTGTGCTTTATTATAGCATGTGTAACAATATCTTCTAATCGATCACAGGGTGAAAGGATGAACTCTTCAGAAACCTAATCTGTTTAAACGCCCCCTCCTGTCTTATTCGTTACTCTCTCTTCTTTTTTTGTGCTATATTCTCGATACACAATGGATTCTTTCATCTATTATATGCATGTGTGTGACAGCTGACAGTCTGTTATATGAGGGAGTATTTCAGACACCCTGCCTTCATCTCTCCGTCCCCTTTCATGTGGATGCGTTTCTATCTCAGAGAGAATGAGAGAGAGAGAGAGAGATCACTCTCTAGAGAAGGACATTAACCTGATTGAAAGCGCCCACCCCTCACCCCCCGAGCTAGCGTGACCTTCAGTCACTTGTCTGTGTGTGTATCTTACACTCCCACAGGAACTTGAGTAAAAAAAGGTCCTCTGGTACTTTTAGAGTTAGAAGCAGAAGAAAGACTCAAGATAAGGAAGACCCAGAGAGAAGATGGCTGTACTGTATGTTTTGAGGCCAGTAGTTTCACAGACGGGCGCTTCATACAGCTTTGTTGATTATAAAGGGAGTGGTTTGGATTTTGATGCGTCTAGTCTTTTATGCATTTGGCAGATGCTTTTATCCAAAGTGTCTGGCACTGCATTTAAGGTTTATATTTTTCATCATCTCATGCATCGAACCCAGGATTTTGCTGTTGCTAGCATCATGCTCTACTGTTTGAGCTACAGGAATGCTAGCTTAATCACTCGCATCCAGTGTAGAGATGTGTTTATGATGCAGTGTCAACTTAGTGCATTAATATACCAACAGTCTTCACAAAATCGTCTTTTGTGTTCCGCAAAAGAAAGTCATACAGGTTTAGAACAACATGAGAGTAGGTAAATTATGCTAGAAATGTAGCGTGTTTAATATCACTAAATGTGAAATGTGTTTAATATCAATAAACAATACCCAATATTTGTGTGTGCTGTGCATGTTTGTACTTATTATAGTAGTACACGCTAAAAAATGCTGGGATTTTAAACATTTTTAAACCAACGGTTGGGTTTGTCCATATTTGACCCAAACTTGGGTTGAATCAACCCAGCATTTTTTAGAGTGTAGCGTCTCGTTAGCTTAGCAAACTGCTTACATCATAATCCATTGAAATCAATAGTCTCCTGTGCATTTCACAAGTCTGTTGAGCTGCTGCCTTTGAAGAGCGTTCCAAATCAGTCACTTTTGAGGATTCTTGGAGGCACTATTGTGTAGCTCACTAGGTCACCAGAGCAGCTCACTAGGAATACAATTTAAGCAATCTTCCATCCATGTTCTTGAAATCAAATCAGCTTAACTTGTTTTGTTCTTTTTAGTTTTATGTTTTTAAAATGCCCACACACTGTAATATGCAATGGGCATTGTTAAGAGTGCTGTAGCAACAGTTGAACTTGACCTGTCAAGCTTTTTATGAATTAATTGGTTATAATGAACTGCATTATGTAGTTTTCTGAAATAAGAATCAAGAAAAAAAAAGAAGAATTTATTCTGTCTAGAAATGTAGTTTTAGATACTTCTTGAGTAAAAAAAAGGATCTGAGCTAAACAGGGAGGGAGATGAAATGAGATGAAAATTACAGGTATTTGAGAAACTAGTCAAAGAGAAAAAGTGATTTATTCCACAGATAGCTTTCTCTCCCCTGACCGCAACACGGCGGTGAAACAAATAGGTCCTAGGGCAAGGAACAAAACAGAGAGATAGAGATGGTGAACGAGAGATGGAGGGATGATTTGGGTTAGATTGGGGTAGTGGGGCATGCGGGAGAAATCAGAGACAAATTATTGTTGTGTGAGGCAATTGTTGCGATAGAATAAGCAGCATTCAGTTAAATTGAAGACCTCAGACTTTTGCAAATTGCCTGAGATAACAGTGTGGCGAAAACAAGGCAAGTCGTTTGTATTCCCGCCGTCGCCGAATCTGCACACAAAAGAGGGACTCTCACTCAATCAAGAGAAAGAGTAAAAATAACCCACAGCGATCCCTTCTTTCAATCCCTCTATTTCTGCTTATCTCGCTTTATCTCTGAAGCTCTTATTTGCGTATAGGAAGCGAATGGATTGAATCTGGCCATTGGTTGATGATCATAAATAGCTTTACGCCGCCTAAATCCCCCTCTCGCATGCTGGGAAGGAGGAGGCCGGGGGAAGGAAGATGATAAAAGCAGGGTGCGGGGAGGAGAGAAGAAAGGAAACAGGAAGATAAAGAGGGAAGTCTGAGGTGAAGTGTGCTGGGAGGGATTTGAAAAGAAGCAAAACGACATATCATGACAGTAAAATGTGCATTTCGAACACACAAACACTAAAGATATCCGGAGATGAGTGCAGGGACCGATGGATTCGTGTTTCGGAATAGACACCGCAGTGCCTTCTCAGCAAAATAAAAGAAAAACAACACCAGCGATACGAAAAGCCAAATTTGTCCCAACATGACATGCGAGTGCATCGCAGATACTTGAGAATCAGCATAAATACAACCCAGTGTTCCTACAGATGTGCGCTGGATGTTGATTAAACTTGATCTGTCCTCCTTCCGTCACTGAGATCCTTCCTGTTTACATCCCACCAGATTTCATCATTGATCTCTCATCTTATCGTCTGCTAAAATGCTCTTCCTCTTCTGCTCTCTCTCTCTCTCTCTCTCTCTCTCTCTCTCTCTCTCTCTCTCTCTCTCTCTCTCTCTCTCTCTCTCTCTCTCTCCGTATTGAACTGTGGGATGTGAGTCGTGTGGAATGAAGGTGTCAGTTTCGTATCGTACAGCATCGCTAGACAATTGCAGAGCAGCACCGCGTGACTCCCCATTAACTCCGTTAACAGGAAGCACCGGAGAGGTGCAGAGGTGCATCGTGGCCTTTTTTGCACCCCTTCTCTCTCTACTTTCACTTATTTCAGCGGGAAGACATAGATGTCAATGAGAGAGGACACAAATAGCCTCTCCACCTCTGCCCACCTCTGGCCCCAGTACCTCCGGCTGTCAGGAACTGCAGGGCGGAGGGAGAACGATGAGGAAAAAAAGGACGGCCTACAGGACAATTAACCCCCGAGGGAGCACAGTGGGCGTCCTGCACTTCCAGCCTATTAACATACAAAAGTACTCAACCTGAGTAAGACACAGCTATACAGATGGCCTAAGGGGGGTTTTACACACACACACACACACACACAGAGAGAGAGAGAGAGAGAGAGAGAGAGAGAGAGAGAGAGAGAGATGTACAGTCTATCTATCTGTCTGTCTATCTATCTGTCCATCTGTCTGTCTGCTTGCTTATGTACCTATACCATAAAAAAATTAAAATAATAAACATTTGTAGTAAAGTAAATTTGTATTTGGTATCTCTCAACATGCTCACTATTTGCTTTGTGTCATGTTTTGGTGGTTGTGTTGCAATGAATGTAGTGGCTTAGGACGTATTTCAATATGTATAATATTATACCCCTGCACAATAACAGGAACTAATGCAACCGTGTCCCTGTAAGATATTGTACAAAAAATACTGAATTTTGCTGCCAGGCTCCTAACCAGCTCTCCAAACATGCTACAGTTCTCTGCTGAAATGATTATGCGCTCCAGCAGTCATTGCTGAAATCATAAAAGTAGAACATAACCGTAATCGTTATTGCATAATGTTAAAGCCAATCCTGTCGCATCGCTATTTCCTTCGCTGATCGCTGGTGTCTTTAACAGAAACACAGCAGCCTATATGTCTCTCTTCTAAAGGCCCCTGTGGGACCGTATGCACACAATGTGGTTACCGTTGCATTGTCTGCTAAATGCTGTTGTTCTGTTCATCTGCTACCGTGCGCTAACTCAGCATTGATGTGAGGTCGGGAATCAACCTATGGATGTGCCACACGTGTGAAAGCAGCTGGGTAATGAGGTTGTCGCAGTTGTCGTTAATGAAGCTGATTGAATTGGCAACACATGCAGCAATAATGACAGGTCACAGAGGGTATCCCAGCATCCCCTGCTCCTGAGGGCATGGGGCATAGCGGGGAGGCATGGAAACACGTGAGAGTCTCTCTCACACACATGACCAACCAAACACACACTCACTCATCAGTTTTTGCTTAAAACTCATCATTAGAGTAACTGACAGACCAAGGTCAGAGAGAGATGGATTATATTCAGAGAGAAAGGTTTATAGAGAGACGATGAAAGAGAGAGGGGGGGGGAAGAGATGTGGTTTTACCAACCATAGGCTCATTGGAAAAACTTGCCTGTGGCGACTTTTCTGCAAAATGACATTACATTGCATCTTGCACCGCACATTTCGCAAGACTTTCAAAGTGAAATGTCCAGTGAGTGGCACTAAAAGGTATATGCTTTATCTATTGAAAATAACGCACCACCTACGTCTGGTTTGGTAGGAAAGTAGTGTTTCTGCAACTATAGGCACTTTTGTCACTGCAGACTTTTGGATAGACACTCTCTTAAACACTTTTACACTTTAATTATTTAATTAAATTTTTCTACTAACAATGTCCTAGAAGTATACACATGCATAAAAAGTATGCCATTTCCACCGTTTATTAGCATTATGTGCTGGAAATAGTGGTTATGGAAATAATATTTCACTTTATTATTATAACTGTGATCTTACTGTCATAACATGTGTGAAACAAATTACTTAAATAATTTTCACACAGTAAATATTTAAATATATATATATTTTTTTTTTTCACTCTTTATTTAAACTTTTATGATGTATTTTTCTAGCCTGGTTAAAACCAGACCATTCTCAGTAGTAACTGAGATATGGTCTGGCAAAGCTCCTTTAATAACTCATTTCCAAAGGGGCGTCACCAACGGATGTCGCTCAAATGCCTCTGGGCGCAATTGGATAGACCTAAAACTCCTAAAACAAATCAGAGATCGTCATGTGTAAAGCCATATGCTGCGTCCCAATTCGCCTATGTTACACTCTATTTTTTTACAGTCTATGGTTACACTACGCCATATGTACTCTTTTTGTGAAGAAAATGTATTTACTTTTGAATGTGTAGCAAAAAAGTAGGCAACTTTGGGACATACTACTTCGTCATCTTTATCGGACGGATCTGTCGCGTGCATCCCGTCATGTAAACTGCCCTGTCAATCATCTTGTCACAGTTAAAATCCTCTATTAAATCTAATTTAATTTCCTACCGTTTCGGAGAGAAATGTAGTAGCACGTTCATCTGCCAGTGGGTCTTTCATGGAGACTGTCCTCATGTGTTTGCAATTTGAATATAATAAAGCATTTAAAAGTTGGTGCGCTTCACCAACGGACGTCGGAGTGGACGTCGCTCAAATGCCTCTGGATAGGCTAGACCTAAAACCAATCAGGGCGATCGTCATGTGTAAAGCCCGCCTCAACGTTTCTGATTGGTGCCTTGATTTCTCGGCATGGGGAAATGGACTTGAATGAGCTCTTTGCCAGACTTATTGCAGAGCAAATCTAAATTTGCCGGAAGTTGTCTGGGTTTTCCCAGGCTAGTATTTTTCATAATTTAAGATTGAAAGCCTGGGTCTGGGACAAGGGTTAAACAGTATAGTTTTAGACATATAGTTTTATAGCTTTCTGAGATTGCTTTATGACATTTGATATAACAAAAGAAAAAAAAAACTTTCATGAAAATGAACCAATGGGACATAAAAGTTAAAGTAACACCCATAAATGAAAACAAGAGGTTAGAACTACATAATAATAGACACAAAGTGAGAAAAAAGAGGGAACAGATGATCCCAAAGTGCATCTTAACACTTGATCGTGGAGCTATTGCTCTATGGGCCGAGGGCCACTGGGAGGGGGGATCCCGGTGACAGGAAGGTTTTCCTGTGGAATAGGAAGTGGGACGCGCCTGCAGCTGATCAAACTCCATTTGATTATTAAGACCTTCATCTATTCTCATTCACTGATGAAACATCACACTGCCTGTTGATGTCATAGAACAGACACACACACACACACTCAATCATTCAACACACACACAAGCTGTCAGCCTCCCACTCTTTTCACACACTCCCACTTCTAACATCATCAGTCACACTTACAGCACACATGCAGTCAGACCACAACAACATTCACACTTTCTTCTACAAAAAAAACATACATAATACATGCATGCCAGCTGCAGGCGCTATCACAAAGGCATAAACAAAGAGCAAACAGCATTAAACCTTCAGCTCAACACTTTCATCAGCACAAGACTGCAGGCTTCAGAGTCACTCTGAAGTCCTGAGACTCTTTCTGAAACTCTGAGGGTTGAGTTCACTAAACCATCACGCCACTTTTGTCTGCAGTATTTCAGTGCAAAATGCCTAATTTATTTCACAAACGCAATACGGTTTAACCAGGTGGAATGCAGCTGCTGTGCCGTGTTATTCAAATTAAATCATTGTCATTCTTTTCAGTGCAAAACACACCTCCTTTCTATGTAAATCAGGCTTATTATAGATTGTGCACAAATCTCTTCGCTTGGCGCAATTAACATTGTGCTATTATCACCTGCGGAAAGCAGGCGGTAAATGGGAGTTCATTTAATAGAGGTGTTTGTTTCAGGGTTGTGTGCCATTCAGAATTGAATGGAGAATGCATTTAAATTTGAATTCGAATGTAAGGAAGTAAAATTTAAATAAATTAATGTGTTCATAACTAAAAAGCAAAGTTTGTCAAGACCAACTTTATATATTGCCTTGATAAAGACTTGTTTGAAATAAAAAAAAAAGCCTTAAAGGTTTATAGACTTAGATAAGATCCGATTGATTGATTGATTGATTGATTGATTGATTGATTGATTGATTGATTGATTGATTGATTGATTGATTGATTGATTGATTGATTGATTGATTGATTTTTTTTTTTTTTTTTATTGATGGATGGATTGATGGGTGGATGGATGGATGTTTTTAATTTAGTATTTTTTTTGTGTTTTTTGCATGGAAATTGTTTCAAATTAAATCCTACCCCATTTTCTTTCAATGCAGTAATATGCCTTTTAAAGTAAATTGATTTCATAAAATGATTTTAAATGTGGAAGTCGACATCTTAAGACTAAAATATTAACTTAGGTGCGTTGTTGTTTTGTCTGCTTCTTGTATATGACCAACTATTGAGTAGGATAAATATAAACTACTACTACTTACTGACACTTACTGCTGGTTCACCTGATATTTCCACTTCATGGTTGCCTGTCGTTTTGGAAAATAATCCAATGGAAAATATATAGAGTAAACAGCTCTCAGTGGCATTGAGATGTACGTGTCTGCGGTGGTTCACGCCAGACTGAATGCGTCAAGCATAAACAAGACTTAAGGGCCAGTACAGAGACCTTGAGAGGGCTGGTGGCTCCTCTAACCACCTACTGCCCTGCATCTGTGGCTATAAAAGAACCCTGCCTGTTACTCTAGGGGATGAAAGCATGCCGTCCTGTTTTGATTAGTGCCATCTGATCTTATACTGAAATAAATAGATCATATGCTGAAGGCAAATTTCTTTTATTCTGATCATTCTGTTTATGCAGTGTACATTTCAAGAGAGTTTGGGTTTGACGTAGGTTCTTTTTTGAGGATTTGTTGAGCAGCTGGTGTTGAGTGGTCAGTTTCTGCAATCGTTGACATGGTGTAGAGATAGTGGCAGGATGTTGGGAAATTACCGGCCACTGACATGCGAAGGGCTTTTGTTTAAGTTTCATTAAAGGAGGGATGATTGGGGAACGAGAGATGGAAGGAAGGAGGAAAGCTCTTGAGTGAGACACTGGAAAGATGTGTTTATGTTGAGGGGTGGAGTTGTTTCCTCTTGTGCATCCGTATGGTCACAGTCCACCATCATGCTGTTGCCTTGACATCTGCTGTCTGTCGGGGGTCAGTAGGTCATAGTTCATAGGGTCTTATTTTAGTTTAGATGATGAACATGGGGATTGGCTATTGGTTCTAGAGAAGAGCTTATTATTGACAGGAAGACAAGAGCAGATTGGAAGGAGATGGGAAACGTTCTAGACCCACAAAGCTGGTCATCACTCAACCTTTGACCTTTTTCCGGACGTGCATGAAAAAACGGCGGACATTTGTTTTCTTTAGGGAGGAGTGCGTTTCAAAACACGCTCTTTGAATATACGTCCATTTTCACACAGATCACGTCCTTTGGCAGAAGGACAATGTTTTTTTTATATAATATTGAATTATTCATTTATTCTTTTGGAATTTGTGTAACTGTAAACTGTAATTGTTTTGAAATTCCTTGTTCTTGCCATATAAAGTTTAATAATATGCTGTAAATATGTAAAATAATCTTTACAGAATGAATTAATATTAAAACATACCTAACAAATATCTTTACATTTTATATATTATATAACAACACATTTTAAAAATGAATAGTCATTTTAAAAACATATAGAGTTTATAAATCTTATATGATTTTTTTTTTTTTTTTTTTATATATGCAGGGAGAGAGCAACATAGCATATTTAGTTTGGAACTGCCGTTCAAGAAAAAGTGCAGAGAGAGCACAATCACCTGTTTTTAAAAGTCCAGTAGACAGCACCTGTCACAACAGTCATTCCAGATATAACACAGATATAAGCAATGGCGCATCGATCCAATAAAAAAATGGCGTGCAAGTGGAGATGTGAGTCATCGAACTGCTATATTGCAACCCCTCTATAACGGACAACTCATTTGGAATGAATCGCCACCATCTCTGACTTCTCTTATCTGACTCTCTCTCTCTTTCATGCTAATGAAAAAAGAAAAACAGAAATCAATGGCCGTGAGATTGCTACCGCACAGGTCCACATCTCGATCCAATGATGGCAAGAGGCCACCCCTCCACACTTTCTTATCGTTGCGAACATTTAAATTCACACAACCTTTTCAGACTGAATAATAAAACACAGTGCAGGCCGAGAGAGAGAGAGCTTTACATTGTTATCTTCACCGCTAAACAGTATTTGACATTTGACGCACATTTAAAAGTCAATGGGTTTGCTCTCAAATCAGCAAATATTATCAAGGCCCTAATTTCCCTTTTTAATGGAGAGAAACAGGTGTGAGTTGATGATTAGAGCAAACGTGTGAAAACGGCTATTGCTGAACAGACTGGACCACTCAGGCCTTTTTTTTCCCACTCTTTCCCTTGAAACCTTGCTTCGGGCATCATCATAATGCATTCAGGAGAACGCTGACTCCAATTATAATTACAAGCGCACGTCTCGTTTGTCCGTGACTGTCAAAAACAGGCCTTCTTAAATGTGCGACATGTTCTATTGGACACGATTGTGAGTTGTGTTGATGCAGTCTTGCTCTGACAAGCATCCTCAATTTGGCTGGTGCTCTGCCAAGATGCATTTATCGTTGTACCTTCTGAAAGAGTGTAAAATATGTCATTAAAATTGTCCTGACTGTGTTTCCTCACTCCATAAACAGTTCCAGCTCTTTTGGGATAGTGACAAGAAGGCTCTAGGGATGTTGGCGTTCGTCTTGTAATCACTTTTGTTTATGTTTTTTTGTTTTCTTTATCTCCCCTGACAGGAGCCGTTGTGCGCATCTGGAGCCTCCACATCTCGTCATCCAATCAGAACCCTCGCTTCAGAATCTGAATCTGCATTCCGTGGAGCAGAATAAAAGGAGTGGGAGCAGAGAAATGGGGTGTGCGAAAGTTCTTCTCGTGATGTTCGTGATCGGGTTTGAAAAGGGGATTTGCGTCAACTGGAACCCCATCCCACGCAAGACAGTTAAATATAATGGTGAGTATCTAATGACCAAACAAAACTGTGAGCGATTCCTCCCAGCGGTGACTGCGCAGCAAATGAGCCCACTGTCCTGTTCCCGTTTTTTTTTTCTCACAGTATTTTTATGGCACTTTCTTTATTTGTACGTCTCTTTCTTCTTTTCTTCAGTCAACCCCTCCCTTCATTCTCTATGCAGATTTGAGATAAGAGGCGTGATTTCTGCTTTGAATTTACTGAGATATCACATTACTGCGTGGTTTTATAGGCTTTTATTGTAAAGAGCTTACATCCCTATTCATTTGCACTCACTTCATTTGTGCCTGTTCTCCCTTACAGTTTTCTATTTCACTGCTCTCTACTTCTCTTTTTCTCTTACGCTTCCTCTGGAGGGAATTCAGTGAGAATGAGTTGTGCCTGGTGAGAGTGCTGTTTAGAAAAAAAAAATTATTCTTTATCAGTATTTTTGCCTATTCCTGGAAAAACTTCTAAGCATCCTTAAGACATCTAAGCATCCATAAAAATGCATTTACCTGAGAAGCAAAATTGCATATTTTTTTAAGATTTGTTTTCAGATAAAATCATTTGCATTATGTGTATTTTTCTTATCTCATTGGCAAAATATTTTTCTTGAATTTTTTTAAGCATACATCTGACAACATTTAATGAGGTCTATGCTTAAAGTAGGAGAAAAACAATTTGCCAGTGAGGTTATAAAAATAATTTTGCCTGTCAGACTGAAAACACTCTGGAAGCTTATTTCCACAATTTTGTTTCTCAAGTAAGTTATGTCCTGTTTTAGTCATTTGTAGATGGTTTTACAGCAATATGGAATAAAAACCTGTCTAAGAGATTGATTATTGTGTTGTATTTGCAATGAAATCAGGTTAACGGCACAGACACACCCTCAAAATTAGCACTGATTTCAATTTGTACGCTTTTTGCATGCCAGTCCTGAATAAAAGGTTGTGGAGGATGCAACAGACTAGGGTAATGTGGCATACTATGCTGAGACTGTAAAACTTCACTTCATTACTGCAGTACAGACACCTGAATCGGCTCTTTAAAATGCAGAAAGTGCACTAGTCTACACCGCGTGTCTGGATGGATGCCCTGTCATAATGCTCTTCTCCATCATTTGATGAATTACTTCTATAAAGATCAATAGAAAATGTACTCAAAAAAATAAAACATAACAATTTAGCACAATATCACAGTCAGTTGTGCCAGGTAGCTCTGCATTTTGTAAATGAACAAGTTGATTTTTTTATGGTCTATATTTATTTGATTAAATGGTATTATTATTATTTTTTACAATTGAACTCTTTACCCGCCATTGACAGAATTTTCCGGCTTACCGTGTTTTCACTGTTATATGGTAGGGGGCGCTATTATGCATCTTCTGAAAGAGTACAGAATATCCTGATCAAAACACAGGCAAAAAAAAAGCAGAAAAAGGCGATAGCATATGTAAGCAGGTGCGTATGTAAAATAATGCGATCATCAACATAAAATAGCATATAAATCGAAACTGCCTTATTGTTACCAAATGAAATGTCGACCCAGGAAGAGTTATAGGACTGTGAAGCTTTGGGGGTGTTGATGGACTCAATCTACTCCATCTGTGTTTTGTTCATTGTTCATGAATACGATCCGGATGTAGTTTTTGTCAAAAATGCAATTTTCTCCGCTTTTTGCTCAAAATGTTGCCTTTTTTATGAAACCCATATTCAAGTGTTGATAAAAAAAGAATGCATGAAGCTAGAATAAAAATGTTTTGTAAACTTTTGTTTAACAGCAGAGGGTCTTTCTGTTGATATATTGCATGTTCAGATATTCATACAACAAAATATTCTGGTGGCCATGAAAGTTTTATGAAAATGATCAAAAATGCTGGTGCTGGCTGGCAAAAACGATGTCTGGGAATGGGCTAAAAAACTGTTTTTTATTTAAACGTATTCAAAATGTTATTTATTCCTGTGATGTCAAGGATTAATCAGGATTCTTTACAGAATAGAAAGTTCAAAAGTACAGCATTTACTTTAAATGAAAATCTTTTGTAACATTACAAATGTTTTACTGTCACTTTTGAGAACTTTAAAAAAAAAAAAATAATACCGTAGTATACTTAGAGGGAGGCGTGTAACATGAATGATTTGGCTTAAATTAAATACTCTTGGCACCACAATATTATAGCTTAGCAACTTTCAACTAGATTGCTGAAATTCTGCGTGCAAAAGGGGCACAGCCTTTAGTCAATTTGCCCCTCAATCTTTTCCTGTTTTAATCTAAAACAGCTACAATAAACATTAAGCAGTACTCATGATTTTATGTACACCCATAAATTGATAGCATCTCCTTTTAAGCCCTCAGTAGAGATCGTAGCAGCTGGGAACACAGCCTTAAATGGACAGGAAATGGATTTAGTTGAGCTACAGCAAGTGAGAGGGACGTCAAAGAAAGTCCAGAAAGAACAGAAAAGTACACAGTGTGTCTACAGTGTGTGTTTAACTACTGTTTCAGGTCATGTGTGACTTCGTTTGGGCCCTAAACCACATAAACAGTAGGCCTGCACAGCACACATGCGCTTTTCGGGGAGGATGAAAGCCAGAAAAACAGGCATAGCATCGGAGTGCACTTTAATGTTTGTGTGTGTGAGCACGCAGAGTGCTTAGACTGGCAGTCTGAGGGATTTAGAGCTGCAGTAGTGTGTGTTTGTGTGTGTGTGTGTGTGTGTGTGTGTGTGTGTGTGTGTGTGTGTGTGTGTGTGTGTGTGTGTGTGTGTGTGTGTGTGTGTGTGTGTGTGTGTGTGTGTGTGTGTGTGTGTGTGTGTGTGGTTGGAGGTGGAGAGCTGGATCGCTGCAGAGATAATATTTACCCAGTACTTTCCACACCCACACCCCCTAAAGACCCCTCCTCCACAATTATCCGCATCTTAAAGACAGAGAGGAGTCACAATCATTGCAAACACTTGTCTTTAGGCTGCAACTAAACGTCTTTTCATTCTCATTTTCCCCCTTTGTTCATTATCAAAGCGCTGTACGTGTCTCTGTGTGAATGTGTGATGAGGTTTCATCAACTACACATAATCAAGCATCTGTGAGACTCGTGGTGTTTTCAGCATCTGCCGTCTCACTATATGAGGATGTGGACACATGAACTTTGTCCAGAGCTGCTCTGATGCTGCGTTCACACCATGTCCAAATTACCGCAGTCTCATAAGGCCCTATTTTAAGTGCATGATCTAAAGCACACGGCACAAGTGCACTTAGGGCGTGTCCGAATCCACTTTTGTTTAACGACAGGAGAAATGGTAGGCGGCGGCGCACCCAGCGCATGGTCTAAAGGGGTTGTCCCTATTCTCTAAATGAGTAATGAGTGTGTTTTGGGTGTAACGTGCAATAAACCAATCAGAGTCTCATCTTCCATTCCCTTTAAAAGCCAGATGTGCTTGCACCATGGCGGATTGCTATTTACATGGCGGAATTTGCAAGCAGAAAAACTGAACGCTTCTCCATAGAGCAAACGGATCTGCTCGTGCGCGAGGTTAAAGCGCTCAAGCAGACCATCTATGGGACAAGCTGGATTCCACCATATCTTTATGTACACAATAACAATCTTTTACATTGTAATCCTTTTATTTTTCATATTTGGCATGTTTGTGTGCTGCTGCGCGTCCTTGTGTGTGTAATAAACAGAGTGTATGTGCGTTGTGGACCCGCCTATAGGTGCATATTACTAATGTGCCCTTTAAATAACTAAACTATTCTGCGCCATTGACTTTAGACCAGGTGTTTGTTGTTCAATGGCGAAGTCTATTTCAGTTGCCTCAAAATAGCAACGTGCCAACAATGCGCCTGAACACACCTCGTTTTCAGACCAGCACGCCCATTGGCGAACAGATGGGCGCATATGCATTTGCTATTTAAACAACATGGCACAGGACGTGAAAATGACAACTGCGTCGGGCTGAAAGTAGCAAAAGACACTTGCGTCGTGTCTGGCGCTACATTGCGCCAGGTGTATGATAGGGCCCAAAATGACAACACGAGACATTCTATTCGAGCTCTTCACATCCCCGGACTGGGAATAATGCATTTCTGTGGCATCACTATGGTACATACATTTTACAGTAATTTAAACCTGGTGTGAACGCACCTTGAGAGTTCACTTCACCAGAAGTCTTCACAACAAACTGTCAAAATCAATGTTCTATTTAACTTAAAGAAATTGTGAAAGAAGTATGTTATTATTGTGCAGCAGAATGTACTTCTCAAAGTAATAACAATTTTTCCTCCATGTTTCCATTTTAACAGTAAACATCTGTTGTGCAGCACTTTGTTTGCCAAAAAATAAAATGAATTGTTAAATTTTCATTCAGTTACATTAAAAAAAAAAAAATCAGAAATTTTAAATCCAGAAAAATAAAAAAAGACAACACAGAATTTCTGAAAAAGATTAAACATTTAATAGGGACCAATTATTGTAACAAATAAATAAATCATAATTTTTTTTATGAATTCTATAGATTTTACATATGCATTTTGAATGAAATTTGAAAATTAAATAAATAAAAAAGATTTCAATGGGCCCTAATTTTTTTTTCTGTTCAAATTTAATACATTTTGTATAAGTTTCATTATTTAAAATAACTAGATTAAATGGGATCCATACATTTATATTTTGGGGCTTTTTGCCTTTATTTAGATAGTAGGAGGACAGACAGGAAATCACAGGAGAGGAGAGAGTGGAATTGGACTGGGAAAGGACCTCAAGCCGGGACTCGAACTCGGGTCGCCCGGAGTGCAAACGCAACATACAGCGGAGCACTTGCCCACTATGGCTCCAATGGAATCCAGAAAAATGTAAACTGAAAAAAAGGAATTCGGGAACAAACAAAAAACACAATATGAGAAAAAATAAAACTGATTTCATAGGGCCTTGCTTATTTTGTCTTCATGCTGAAAAACAGCTCTGAGAGTTCAAAGGGGAGTCAGATGCCCCGCCCACTTCCACGCCCCACCCATAACTTTCCACAGCAGATCTCCACAACTGCCGTCCTGGAACAACAGAGACCAAGAGCAGGTCAAACAGAAAATTAAAGACGAATTTCAGTGGAGGCCAAAGGAAACTCCCGCTGACTTATAGAGGAATAGTAGGAACGTCCAACGTGCTGAGGATGGCAAAGCTACCGAGAGAGAGAGAAAGGGACTGCCTGCCTAGCACATCTCTCTACCCTCCAATTACCATAATGACGGCCTCGGCTGAAACGGACAGGACCACTGCGAGTGTATGTGTGCGTGTTTCCGTCTATCTGTACTGAACTCCTCCCCACACACAGATATACACAGTCTTTGATTTATCCTCTCTAACAGACGCCCTCTCCTGCACTTCTACTTCTCACTGTCTGTAAAAGTGTTTCTTTTTTCATTCAATAAATCTGTCTTCCATACCCTTTGTAGAACTGTTCGCGCCAGAGTCTGTTTGTTAAAGGGGACAGAAAAAAAAGAAAGTCTTTCTATTTTTTTGTGCGCTTGCCACTTTCATGAAAAGGTCAAACTTGGTACAAGCTGTGAGCTCAATTCTCGACTGCAATCCCCCCCCCCCGGTCTGTCAAACGACGGCCTATATTTCAACAACCTTTCACACATCTCTCCCTTTTACCGTCATCCACTCTCTTCCACTCACTCTTTCATTTTCTTTCAGTCTTGCATTTTTTTTCCCCCATTTCTACCTTGCTCTTTTACTCTCATACTGTAATTTTTCAGCGCCCACACCTTTTTTGCTCTCTCTGCCATTCCTGCATGTTGGGCCCTGAGGACAGTTTCATTGCTCTGATGTTGCTTTTTCATAACTCAGGAGACTTAAAGTCACCATGAAATCAGAACTGACCTTATTGACGTTCCTAATGCATGTTCCTGGACTTATTGAACATGTTTTGGAAGTTTTGGCAAAAAAATCTTGCTCTGTCTATAAAATGACAATTATCAATTATTTAAGATATTTAAGTCCTACTATATAAGTCCTGTGCTACTTTTTGTTGTTGTTTGCTTATGTCATTTATTGCAGACTTTGGTAACTTGTGATATTGTTGAGATCTCTTATGAAACTTTCCTGGTGTTTTGGAACATTGTAACTGGTTTCTGGCTGATCAAAGATAGTCATTAGTTAGTCCAAGATGGCCATTAGCTGGTGCAAGTGTTCCTTTAGCATTATTTATACACTATGATAGTATTGATTCAGTAGTGAATTAGCTTTTATTTTTGTTTCATTTCATTCATTTTGTTTGTTTTAGTAATTTTGTTATGTGCTTTTGTCATTTTTATTTTTAATATTTTTATATTTATATTTAGCTCGGTTTTAATCAACTTAAAAGTTTTACATAAAATTTTATTTCAGTTTTATTTTAACAACACTGTCAAACTGTTCAAATATATTTAAACAGCTACAAGTTGATCTTTCCGACTTAAAGTAAGGTTAAGCTGGTTTTTGAAACATGGTAGCTGGCTAACCAGCTAGTGCCATTATGACCAGCTGTTGACTAACAACTTTCCAAAACCCAGCAACTAGCATGAGATTTTACAGAGAATACTAAGTTTTTTTCTCAGAAGAAAAACATAATTGACTCAAAAGTGCTGTAAGTAATTTCAGCTAGCTATTTTGCTAACTCCCACCATTTTGCGAAATTCAACCACAAGTCCTCCTTTCAAATCCCATCTAAAACATGTCAGCAAACCAGATGTCAGCAATCATGAACATGCAAAATGGTTCACATGTAGAGAGCGTTTCTGATAGGCTAGTCTTCAGGCGTGGGCCGCTCCCCTGTCTCTTTTTTTGCTGTTTACACTCTAGCGCTGTCACCGAGACACATATTCCAGTGACATCTGTCAGGAAGTTGGGATGTCTGTCACCATGATATCAAAAATGGACAATGTTTTTTTTTTTGGAATACAGCAGTATTATAAATGATTTATCTGTGCACATCATATTTTTTTATTCATGTGCCCTTATAATCTTTAATCAAAAAAAACTTCCCCTCCCTCTTGCAGTGACATCTCTACATTGACGATGTACTTTATAAACATTATTTTTCATATATTTTGATCACTCAATCAGGTCTCTTCCTTATTTTTTGCCTATGCCTGGGTGGTAATTATTTAAATGAGGGATATTGTGACGAGTACGAATACAAGCGAGGTGTTTCAGGGAGTTCAGAGTGACTTTGTAACTTTGCAGACTTTTTAACGCTCAAACAGCATCATTACACAGTAAAGAAAGTTGAAAATGTAAAAAAAAATCATAATAAATCTCTGTATGCTAAGCATTTTATTGCTAACCAGGAAAACCAGCTATTCTAAAGATGTTAGATATCCTTTCCTATGGATATAGAAATAGGCATATATGTATATACTGTTTGTGTTGTTTTCTCCACAACTCTTTCTGTCAACGTTCCCTCGCTCGCTCTCTGCTCTTTAGTGGAGTTTTTCAGGCTATTGTTGTGGTAATCCGTTCTGACCATTTCCTGTTGCTGAGTTGCGTTCTCCCTTTCTTCCCTTCCCAAAGCAACGACTGCCCAACCACTCCTTCATCTAATCTACTGCAATTACAGCACTTCCCCTCGTCCCCCCAAATGCCCACTCTCTCACGCTCTTAAGCGCACCGTTTGTGTTTGCGTGTCAGCGTAAACACGCCACCTGTGTCTTTCTTAATGTGTTTCTGTTCCCTCTCTTCTTTTTAATTGTACTGTTATGTGTGCGCATCAGACGGTGGCTCCTCTCGTCTTTGTCCTAGAGAACGTGGGTGTGTTTTTATAGCCTGTATATGAGTGTACGCGCTTTTCTCTTCCTAATTAGTGTGTGTGTGTCCATTTTCTGTGTTTCCAAGTCATTTTTTGTATCCATGTCAAAGCTTCAAAGGCCTTAAAATAGGTCTTTAATAGCAGAGTGTGTGTTTGGAGTGCTGTGGTTATGAGCTATAAGCAGGGCAGGACTGTATTTATAGCAAAGCTGCTTTGTAAGGAGCCGTGGAGGAACATCAGAAGAAAACTGCAGCCTTCAACTTGACTCGTTTCAGTTCTGCGGCTCGGTTCCCTCAACCAGAGCTCACTGCTCTCTCATTCGGCCCAGCTCACAACTTATGAAGGACAAAGACAAACACACACACACACACACACACACACACCCAGAGTTCACCTCTGTTCCCTTTATGTTGCTCACATCTGGATTCCATTCAAAGTGACATCTATTTTTAGATTGTTCCTTTTTTAGTCTGTTCACTTGTAGATAGAGAGACTCACTCTTTTCTCATTAGATATGCTGCTGTTGGCTTTGGTCAAATTGTTCTTTGTGTATTCCATGTTTTACATCAGCTTGGTCAGTTTGATTGGTTTGACTTTTTTAATTAAACACTGCTAACCATACAAAACCAAGTTTAGCATCAGCAATCAGCCCCTACTGGTGGATGCTGTAACTGCACCATGTGCCGTCTTTCTCCTTTGACTGTCATTCAAAAGTATACATCCACTTGTAATATATAGATATTACACACACACACACACACAAATCAAAGCAAAATATGTAATGCAAATATTCTAATACATTATAGTACATGTTTTTTCCAGTGCCCAATTTGTTTTTGGTGGGATCCTATTCATATTTTCTATGGTATGCACAATATTTATTACATGAAGTCTTGTGTAAATTGGTATACATTTTTCAAAAAAACTAATTTACTGACATTGTTAATTGTAAAATATCATACATTTACATTATAATGTTGTGATGCCTTTTCCATGGGATGCACAATATTTATTGTATGCTTATTATGAATATAATATAAGACTTAAGTTTTGTATAAATTTGCAAATTGTTTTATTCATTTTTAAATATCTATTTAGCTTTAATTTTTTTATTTTAGTATTAGTTTTAGTAATTTTAGTACTTTGCCTTATGTAATATTTAAATAAGGCATACAAAATGGTTGATTTTATTTTTCGTTTTATTTTTCATTAACTTAACACAATATTTTGGTAGTAGAGATTTTTATCATTTTCAGACATAACATGTGATTAATTATCAGCGTATCATATTGTCCTGAATTTGAACATTGGCACACCTCTAATTTTCCCTCTCAGCTGTCGTTCACATCACAAGTGAATGGTTTGCCACTATGTATTTTTTTGTGATACCATCAGCCAGAACACCTCCTTGTCGAAATCAGACAATGAACCCCCTCAGTGGACAGTTTGCTCAACGTTGCCACTTTCTGGTTGGGATCTGTAAGTGCGTCCTCTCCCACTGTGTATAATTGCCATCTTCTCTGAATGATAATTAGAAATGACACTCTCTGCTCGACTCAGCACAAAGCTCAAAAAACTTGTTCTGTGACTGGCTAAGAGGCATTTGAGTAATTATGCAGGTATTTAGAAGTGTGAGCGTGTGTGTGTGTGTGTGTGTGTGTGTGTGTGTGTGTGTGTGTGTGTGTGTGTGTGTGTGTGTGTGTGTGTGTGCGCACTCTGTCACATCTCCCAGGCTGTTTGCATCCTAGCAGATGTTCTCCGTCCTCCCTGGGGGAAGTCTGTTTCTCCTCTTCTCTTGGATCATCCAGCCCTCTTATATGTTAACAAGCTGCCGCGCTCTCCAACTAATAACCACACACTCTCCTGACTTCCATCCTGGCAGTATCTTCATCACCACTTATGGTGTCTTTTCTCCCCTCCTAGAGCACTTGCTCATCATAACCCTCTCTCCACTCTGCACCCATCTGCCATGGTAACGGTAAATCTGATGAGGCACAATGATCTTGTGTGTTCAAGGGTGCATGGAATACTGGTGTCCCCTCGTGGCTTCTTCACTGGCTTAAGCCTAGGCGGAAGATATCACCTTCTGTTTTAATTCTGCGACAAATAGCCACAGATCAAAGCTAACATGCAGCTTATGCCAGTTAGTAATGACTAGTAGTGTCAGGAAGTTGATCTATCTATCTATCTGTATGTCTGTCTGTCATATATTTAGTTAGAATATAAGCATGTAAGATATGCTGCTTCATAAATAGACATACATAAATCCCATAGCAGATCTAGGCAGGTGGAGCTGGGTGGAGGATGTCAGAGGACTAGCTTACTGCAAACAATGAACCAAAATATTTCAATGTTGAGCATGCAATCTCATCGGCTGCAGGATCAGCAGAAACCAATCAGCTTGTGCCATGTGGTAATGATGCGATTGCTTAAATCAAATAAATCATTTATTGATAATTTATTTTATTCATTGTTAATTCGTTTTTTCATCTTTATGCCAATTTATACAACTTGAAATGTTAAGACCACCATCAAACCTGCGCTAACCAGCATAAACCAGCATGGATCATACTAGAAATAAATTTTAGCCCAAATGAATCTGTTTAACACATTACCAGTTTAAGCAAAGGTTATGAGTGTCCATGGAAATTCATGCTTGCCTAAGTTGGCATTTTCAGCTGGGCTGGGATGTTGGTGAAAATGATAAATTTGAGAGATTTTTTTTAAGCCCAAGAATGGATCAGTGACATTTGGATCACATCTAATACATCCTCTCTTTTCAGACGTGCACGACAGTATGGCGAGGTTTCGCGCTGTTGGGGTGTGGAACTACACCATGTTGACCCTGGCAGAACATGAGAGGGTTTTGTACGTGGGCGCCAGAGAGCACATCTTCGCCCTGGATCCCAATGACATCAGCAGACAACTTCGACCACAGGTATGTTCTGCAAAAAAAAGGCTTTTTTCAATTTCTTTCATTCAAAAAACTCCAAATGCACCCAATAAATACTAATCCACAAGTCATCAAGCAAAAAGGGCATTAGCATTTTATCATTCAAAAATATCAGCATTTAAAAATGACTCACTCTTTCAATGCCACTGCCATTTGTAGTAAATTGCCAGTTGCGGCTGTCAATAGTGAGTGCACATTTTAAATGCAGAGTGCTATTTGCTTGTAAAAGTCATGTCTCTTTCTCTCTTAGATTGAATGGTCGGCCCCTGTGGAAAAGAAAAGAGAGTGTGCAGCGAAGGGGAAGAATAACCAGGTACTGGCTAATGTTGCATCCTTTATGTTTTAACAGCTTTACTTTGTCTGGCCCCACTGAAATACATTTACTCTCCCTCTCTCTCGCTTATTTTCTCTTTGTGTCTCTTTCTCTCTTTCTTCGCTGTCTTTTCAGACTGAGTGCTTCAACTACATTCGTTTCCTGCAGAGCTACAACCACACACACCTGTACACATGCGGGACATACGCCTTCCAGCCCAAATGCACCTATATTGTAAGTGTGCGCTTTTATCTTTGCCTGAGAAATCTGTCCGACCCACATGATCCAGTGGTGCGGTCTGCAATATGATGGAGAAACTGTGTGTGTGTGTGTGTGTCTCAGCGAGTGACTTCTAGTGTGTCAAAGTGAAATATATCAAATGTAAATGAGGTTGTGTTCTCACGCTGTGCGGACGATGTGATAAGACAGGATGGCGTGGATTGTCTATTGTTGTGTGTGTATGAATTTATTTATTTATTATTAATTTATAACTGATATACTACTATTTACAATTTTTAACAGCATTTAAAAACATACTCTACTAGGTTCTTGGTAACACTTTATAGCAGCCTTTATATATAATGCATTATAGGTATTTTTAATGTATTAATTATACCTTATAATGCATTGTATGATTCCATGAATAATTGTAACCACATTTATAATACATTACAATATTATAATCTATTAATTGTAATATAATCTACACCTTTAGAAAGTATAATGTAATTTCACAAATCTGCAAATATTATTATGCATTTTAACTTTGGTTACATTTATTTATGAAAAGATAGCATGCATTATAATGTGCAAAATGAATACCTTTATAATGCATTACACATAAAGGCTTTAAATAAACCAAGTTTTTATGAAGTCTCTTAGGCTCACCAAGGCTGCATTTATTTGATCAAAATACAGAAAAAAACAGAAAAACTTTAAAATATTATTATAATTTAAAATAACTGTTTTCTATTTTAATATATAATTGAATGAATTTCTTTTTAAATATTAATTATTCATTTTAAATATTATTAATATTATTATATATTTTGAAATGTAATTTGTTCCTGTGATGCAAAGCTGAATTTTCAGCATCATTACTCCAGTCTTAAGTGTCACATGATCCTTCAGAAATCATTCTAATATGCTGATTTGGTGCTCAATTATTAATAATGGTTCTTATTATTAGCAATATTGAAAACCGTTTTTGCTGCTTAATATATTTGTAGAAAATGATTACAAGACGACATGATGTGGCTTGTGTATTGTCATTGTGTGTGTGTGTGTGTGTGTGTGTGTGTGTGTGTGTGTGTGTGTGTGTGTGTGTGTGTGTTTGTGTGTGTGTGTGTGTGTGTGTGTGTGTGTGGGCAGGAGGACGATGCAAGAGGGCTCAGCTGCTGCTTAAACTTCAGTTGGCAAACAGCCGGTGGCTCAGTGTGTGTGTCTGGTCATGTGTGTGTGTTTGCTTGATCCATATGTAACTGTTTCTGTCTTTCTCTAATAGAATGCAGATCATTTCACTCTGGATAGCGCTGCCCCGGAGGACGGTAAGGGAAAGTGCCCCTACGACCCCGCCAAGGGTCACACAGGCCTCATTGTGGGTGAGTCATCTGTATGCACACGTTTCTGACATGTAAAAACCTGCATTATTATTCTTGTGCCTTGTGCGTGGGTGTCTGTTTGTGCTCGGCGCCGCCCGTGGATGCGTTTATGCCTCCTCTCTTCCCACACTTGGGAGAGAACGGAGTCCCTCTTTAATATCTCATAACTGTGAGGCTGTAGACAGGAGTGTGTGCATATGTGCCTTTTCCCGCTCTAAGCGTTCTTCTCCTTTCCCTTTCCTAGACAAAGAGTTGTACTCCGCCACCCTCAATAACTTCCTGGGCACAGAGCCCGTAATCCTGAGGAACCTGGGACAACAACATTACAGCATGAAGAGTGAATACCTACCGGCTTGGCTCAACGGTAAATCTGAAAACAAGCATAACATATATTTCATTCTCCTGCTGAAACTATATTATGTTATACTGGTGCACATGGTTGACCAGCTTTACCAGCACCAGGACAGAGAGTAAACCAGGCTGCTCCTTCGGACATGGATTACTGAGTTCTGGATTCAGTTGTTGGCACTTGGCAACTTGACACGATCCTGTAATTCTTTTATTACACATATAGATACTAAACGTAGTGTGTAGAGATATTAAACGTAGTTATGTAGATTTAACGCTTCTTGGCTTTTATGAGTTGTAAATGTCCGGTTGCATTTAGGTATTTATAATTATATAAAAAAAATATAAAAAAGAAATATATTTTTATATATAAAGCAAATACGATTTTTAATTGAATTAATTACATGACATGGCGATTAATTCATCGAATTAATCGCACATCAGATTTGGCAAATATGTCACTATTGTGTAAAATGAGGAAAGCATCAAATAGACATAAAAAAAATTGATTCAACATTGGATTTATTACATATAAACTTTTAGGCTTCAACAGCCATGAGGGTGACTAAATGATGACAGAATTTTTTTTTTTAATTAATATGGATAATATTTGTAATGAAATTATACTGTAAATAAGAAACTAAAACTGCCAGTGGTTGGCGGTAAATATATATAATTTAATAATTAACATTTTTTACCGAATTTATTAGCGAATAATAAACCATGTTGCTTCTTTGGACATGGATTACTGAGTTATCTGGATTCAATTGTAGCCGACTTGACACAATCCTGTATTGTTTCATTCTCCAAAGCTCATCTCTGAGTCGTTGTCATAGCAACAGGTCCGTAAGCTCAAACCTTTTTTGTTTAAAGTAAACAGGATTAGATTTCGGATGTTGAAGTCTGTCCCAGCCTCTGCACCATTCTTGTGAACGCACCCAGGGGATGTAACAATTTAGTATTATTATAATTATTTTAATAATAGCCTAATTTAAAAGAACATAATCATTTTGTAGATGAAAATAGGCACAGATGTTTTACTCACTGTGATGAACTTCTTTAGGTGTGAGGGGATAATTTACCTCACATTTGCTGTACAGTTTGTCTGGTCTGTGCATTAACTGCAATGCAGACATTGTACACTGGCCTTTGGCTCTTTGTGTTTTCTACAGCTCAGGAGATGCTGTCTGTCATTCCATTAGAGAAGAGTACCTGGCCCTCCTACGTAATAAGAAAACATCTTTGATTTTTGTTGTTTCCCGGTCACATAAAAACGCAGGCTTTTACAGAGAGCTTTTATGACATTATGCGGTGGCATTACAGGGCCTGTCAAATGAAATGTTAAGTTCATCTGAATACATTAACATCTGACACATGAAACCTGTAGAAATGCAAGGGAAAGGGAAATGAAAATGGAAATATAATGTAACAGTTAAATATTTACACGTTTAATTCATCCCCAGCTTTCAGCCAGCTCTTTCTCCTTATAGTTGCCTTGGCAGTGTTTCGTTGCTCATTTAAGGTCCAGACATTTCTGGTAGACTTACTTCTTGTTTGGCTTGTGAATTTTTTTTTTCTCAAGAAAGATGTTTATAATATAATATAACATAATATAATATAATAAATAAATTCGGAAAGAAATGAATGCTTCTATCCGGCATGAGCAGAAGTGACGGTAAAGACTTTTACATTGTTACAAATGATTTCTATTTCAAATAAATGCTGTTTTTTTATCTTTAAATTCGTCAAAAAATCCTGAAAAAATATCAAAGTTTCCCTAAAAATATTAAGCAGCAACTGTTTTCAACATTTATAATAATAAGAAATGTTTCTTGAGCATATTAGCATATTATAATGATTTTTGAAGGATCTTGTGACACTGAAGACTGGAGTAATGATGCTGAAAATTCAGCTTTGCATCACAGGAATAAATTAGAATGCAGTTATTTTAAATACTGTTTGTTTTTTGTTTTTTTACTATATTTTTGTATAAATTAAATTCAACCTTGATGAGAAAAGAGAAAAAAAACATTAGTCTTTCTTAAATAAGTGCATGTACTCATGTGTTCTATAAGATTCAGATTCATATCAAATTGTAATAGTTTACATAATATTCCTATTTGATCCTATATTCCTATATGATCTCAAAAACTCATTCCACTCATGCTAATCAAATCCAACCATGTGCTTGATAAACTGAATCAGCCAGAAAAGATCTGGTCTTACAGCATTTGATGTATTATCTCAGTATTAAGCGATGTTCAGGGAACAGGGCCCTGATCTTTCCTGCAGGGTTAATCCGAAATCAGCTCAATAAACAATGTCCCAAGGTGGATATTTAAGATCTTTTATCTGTTTCATCAAGTAACCGCCAGCCCCTTATCTATAAAGTGCTGTGTCTCCAACACGTTCTTCCATATCTTTCCCTTTTGTCTGGTACAGAGCCAAACTTTGTGGGTTCGGTGCTGGTCCGGGAGAGCCGCAACAGTAAAGATGGAGACGACGATAAGATCTACTTCTTCTTCAGCGAGAGAGCGTTGGAGCTGGACTGCGACAGTGATCTGACCGTGGCACGGGTGGCGCGCGTGTGTAAGGTGAGAATGTAAACTCAGAACTCACATACACCAGAAGTATTCGACCAGAAGGTTGCTGAATGAGCAAGGCACTCAACATCGGGTTGCTCTAGGGCAGGGTTTTTCAAACGGGGGTTCGTGAGGGAACTGCGAGTCGATGAAAAGCTGATTATTACTTAATTTAATCAGATTAAAATAAACAAATGGAGCTGCACAATTAATCAAAATAAAACAGAAATAGCAGTATATCTTATATAATTGCGATTATGGAGTCAAAGGCTACGACTTAATTAAAGAAGTCTGTTGCGTTGCGTGTTTCATCGTGAAGAGTGGCACTGAGGTGTAATACAGTGTTTTCAGAGCAGCTCGGTTCACAGTAAATATTCTGCTTCTCATTAACTCTCTGCAAGCGTTTAATGTGCATTTGTGAACCAGCGTTATTTTAGAATCCTTGAGCTATATTATAGTTTTTATTAATAGTTTTAATTTGTTTTCATTCATATATTTTTTATTTAATTTTAGTCTTAATTTTAATTTAGTTTTTTAGTTGTTGTGTGTGTGTGTGTGTGTGTGTGTGTGTGTGTGTGTGTGTGTGTGTGTGTGTGTGTGTGTGTGTGTGTGTGTGTGTGTGTGTGTGTGTGTGTGTGTGTGTGTGTGTGTGTGTGTGTGTGTGTGTGTTTGTTATTTTTATCAGTTATATATATATATATATATATGTCTATATAGTGAAATTTTATTTCAGTTTTAGTTAGTTTTGTACATCAAGCTAAAATAAAAATGGGAAGATGTATTTCCTTGGCAGATAAAAAAAAATTATATAGATAATCTATTTCAGTTTTTTATCTCTTTTTTATGGTTTTACCTTTTTAGTTGAGAATGTAATGTGCACTAGGTTCACTATTTCCATTCACATTTGCATAATTTTTTAGCAATTATGTGTACAGTAGTTTACAGCATTTAACCAATATTCTGTTGGTATATATATATAATAATAAGTAAGTATATTATTTCAATTGCTTTTATTATATATATATATATATATATATATATATATATATATATATATATATATATATTGTTTGAAGATTGCCTGCGCCCTCAGTATATATACATACAGTATAGTACAGTACATACTGTATAGCCAATACAGTATATATATATATATATATATATATATATATATATATATATATATATATATACTGTATTGGCTATACAGTATGTACTGTACTATACTGTATGTATATATACTGAGGGCGCAGGCAATCTTCAAACAATATATATATATATATATATATATATATATAATAAAAGCAATTGAAATAATATACTTACTTATTTTTTAAACGTCTAAGGGGTTCTGCTGAAAAAAAAGTTTAGGAACCCCTCCCTGCTGAAAAATCCAGCATAAACCAGCAAGAATTCCATGTTGGTCCAGGCTGGTTTATGCTAGTTAAAGCTGGTTTATGTTGGTCTAGCTGTTGGACTAGCATAGTCATGGTGTTCTCAAGCATTCTGGTGAGCAGCAACGCTGTATTTTTCAGCAGGGCTGCTCTAGGGCAATTGTACCTGTATAAAGAAAATAGCTTTGAACAAAAACGTCTGTTAAATGGCTACTTGCTTTCTCTTTTCAGGGAGACCTGGGTGGCACACGGACCCTGCAGAAGAAGTGGACCACCTTCCAGAAGGCCCGGCTGATGTGTTCTTTCCCCGAGCGCCACATCACCTTTAATAACCTGCGGGCTGTCTTCACCCTGCCTGGGGCGGACTGGAGGAGCACTAGTTTCTATGGCATCTTCCATGCGCAGTGGTGAGCGAACCCTCCTGCCACGCTAGTCCGTGTCATTCTCATAAATATTTCTCTCTCTTCCACTTCCTGGCGTAGTTGTGAAAGTCACTCTGTCCTCTGCTTATATGAAAGTGTCACCGTGCCAAACACCCAGCCGTGATCCTCAAGTGTAGAAAATGCTGCACTGTCATTATGATGACAGTAAGACTATTACTGTAATAAACCAGCCAATGTAGCGCAGTCATTTAGTACAGACTGACTGACTACTTTCTCTCTCTCTCTCTCTCTCTCTCTCTCTCTCTCTCTCTCTCTCTCTCTCTCTCTCTCTCTCTCTCTCTCTCTCTCTCTCTCTCTCTCTCTCTCTCTCTTTCTCTCTCTCTCTCTCTCTCTCTTTATCCTTTGTTCTCTCTCAGGGGGGATGTGGATGTGTCTGCTGTGTGTCAGTACCAGATCGGAGAGGTGAAAAATGTGTTCGACGGGCCGTATAAAGAGTACAGGGAGTCGTCTCAGCGATGGGTCCGATACACCAGCACTGTGCCCAGTCCTCGACCTGGAGCGGTGAGCTGAGCAGCCGTTGAGATGAGAGGCCGAGAGGCCGTGACTAAGCACTCGGATAAAAATAGCACACCGCTTTTGTACATACAGTGATATTTCATCCCAAAATAAGAACTTAATAATATTCCTGTTGGATTATAACATTTTATAAACATCTTAACAAAGATTTTGAGTCAGATTATGTCAGAAAAAGTTTGCAGAAAACATTGTTTGGAAAACTTTTATGTCATTTCAAGTAATGTAAATATTTTGGGATGAAGAAGTGCAAAAGTATACAGTGATGTTGACTGTGGGCCATTCAGAAGTAAATTGAAAAATACCATTTACAGGACCGTTCAAACGCTTAAAGAAATTAATACTTTTATTCAATGAGGACACATTAAATTGATCAAAAGTTATGTTGTTATTAAAAAGAAATCTATTTCAAATATTCTTTTGAACTTTATTCATCAAAGATCCTGAAAAATTTTTTTTATCACGGTTCCCACAAAAATGTTTTGAAAATTGATAGTAATAAGAAATGTTACTTGAGCAGGAAATCAAAATGTTAGAATGATTTCTGAAGGACCATGTGACACTGAAGACAATGATGCTGAAAATTCAGCTTGTATATTAAATATTACTGTTTTTACTGTATTCTTGATCAAATAAATGCACCCATGGTGACCATAATAGACAACTTTCAAAAACATGAAAAAATCTTACCGACCACAAACCTTTTAATTGTAGTGTACATTAAAATAAAATTACATACCTGAATTTAAATTAAGGTTGCAAAAAGGTAGCAGATTTAAAATGAAATGAAACAATGAGACAATTATATTGCTGTAATTTTTGTATTTTGAATTTATATATCTCATCACATTTATTAATTAACTTTTGTGAACCAGGGTAGAAGAATACTTCATTTCCCATAATTCTTTAAATTTACAGCTCATTCTTTTTCCTGTTATTCCAATTCAAGTTCCTGTGGGGGGTGTGGCTAGTTTGATTCAAAGTCCAGAGCTGTGTCCGAAATCGCATACTCTCTTGAGTAGGTACTTATTTTGAATAAGTAATATAATAAGTAATTACTTTGCAAGGAATTACTTCTATATTGTATGACTGTGTAGTATGAATGTAATCTGGACGTAGTACATTCACCATGCTGTCATTATCATGTGACCCACCAGAGTCAGTTGCGCCACTTCACTGCCGTTCACAACTCCTCTCCCGTGGCCTTATGGGATAGTAAAATGTCCAGTGTTTGCACACTTCAGAATTCTGAATGATGTAGTAGGTCAATTGATGAATTCGGACATACTTCTTTTGTCACATACTGTTTTTCGCCCTACTGTAGCGGGGAAGTACGCGATTTCGTATGTAACCCAACTCATGAACTGACAGGGAGCCAGTTTGAAGTTTTGTAAATGTCAAAGCGCTAAACAAACTGAGAATGCTATACTGATTGTATTTTAAATGTGTATGATGTTGTTTAAAAAATACACATTTTATGACATGTGCTATAAAGCCTAATCAAGTAAAAAGACTTTTGTTTCTTTCTACAGTGCATCACAAACTTTGACAGGGAAAACGGCTACAACAGTTCTCTTCAGCTGCCTGATGCTACGCTAAACTTTGCTAAGAAGCATCCGCTAATGGAGCTCAGGGCAGAAGCTCGCCCCCTGCTGCTTACTAAAGGGATCAACTTCACCCGAATAGCTGTGGACAGAGTGAGCTCACTGGACCAGAGATCCTACAACATGCTCTTCATAGGCACAGGTGTGTTATAGAGGGTCAGACACATACATGGATCATTGCATGGAATGTTACACAGCTAATAAAAGCAGTGTTTCTTTGTCAAGAGGGTTTTTTGACAGTCTCTTGCATTGTCCTTCTTGTTCCTTTGTCCTTTTGTGTGTAAATATAAATAGAGCAGCCAAAGAAACCATTTTATTAGCCATAACGTTGTATCTAAGTGGAAATGTCACCTCTGCCAATTAATTCCTGTCATGCAGGAAGGTCAGTCCTTGAAACATAAATTGAAAAGATGTATTTGGCCTTGGCACTCTCATATAAACACACTCACAAGGCTCAAGGCTCAACCATCATTGCTATCCAATGAGTTCAGTATTTCACCAATCCCTCACAAAAGACGAATACATCTAGACAAACCTAGTTAGTTGACGTTAAATATTTTTAGAAAGGTGACATCCTGTGATGATATTTCCAACAATTTTGCCATTTTCTTTTATTCAGTTTAAGCATAGAAGCATTATATTAAGCATCATATTAATTGAAAGACTACATAAATCTTATTATAAAATATATTTTTATACTAAAATGTTTAAAATAAAATGCATTTGTCCAAAAAAATATTAGTAAAATTACTTGTGAAGGCAAAAAGGGGTTTATGACATAGAGACTACATGAGTATTATTTTAACATATTTTTTTTAATACAATATATATTCCTAAATGTAATTTATACTTAAAAAAAAAAGTATTTGTCATACCACAGGACTGTTTAAAATGACTAGTGCACAAAGAAGATTTTTATGGCATAATATTCATAAAAAAAATGACATGAATATTATTATAAACAAGTAATAAAAACTCAGTGAGTGTTTTAGCGCAATTTTCTGACGTCATGGGATCACAACACTAAGAGATAGTCAATCTTTTTAAGGTTTTTTTTTTTGTTTTTTTTTTTTTTGTGTGCGTTCCCGAGATTAGACCTTCCTTAACATAATGCCGAAAACCCGAAGTCTCTAGGTGGTCTGGTTGAGGAGGAGATAGAAGTGCAAGATTGGTGCGCACAGACAGAACAGAAATCAGGAGTTAACAATCGCAATTTGTCCGTTGGAAAATTGCGCTAAAAATAGTTTTATAATAAAATACACATTTTTATATATATTTAAAAAAAAAAAATTGTCATACCACAGGACTTTTTAAAATTACTGGTTTATGACATATTATTTGAAAAACAAGTTTTAAATATATTTTCATATTTTTAAAAATGTATTTGTCATACCACAGGACATGATTTTAATTGTGAAACTACTTGAATATTATTATAAAATATATTTTACAATATAATAAAAGTGTGTGTGTGTGTGTGTGTGTGTGTGTGTGTGTGTGTGTGTGTGTGTGTGTGTGTGTGTGTGTGTGTGTGTGTGTGTGTGTGTGTGTGTGTGTGTGTGTGTGTGTGTGTGTGTGTGTGTGTGTGTGTGTGTGTGTGTGTGTGTGTGTGTGTGTGTGTGTGTGTGTGTGTGTGTGTGTGTGTGTGTGTGTCTGTGTGTGTGGCAGAGAGAATCTTGGATTGAGGATTAAGAGTGAACAAAGATACTCTGACATGAGCAAAAGTGCCAGGGTGGATTTGTAAAGCACACCCTGTAGCTCTTCAACTCTCCTCCGTTATCCCTTTTCCGCACGTTCCCTTTTTCTACCAGACTGAGTGAGAGGTCAGTGGCACATTATCTGTGACAAGCACTGTGTGAGAGGACGGTGATAAAGTACACACTCAGAGTTATGATAGGTCACGGCACCAGCTGGGGTGTATTCAATTTTCCTCCCGGTAATCTGCGTAACCTTGTTCCTAAAATCCAATGACGGAAAAATATGCCACGTGTTGATGATACATTAATGGACTATTTGTCTCTCCTTTCTCTCCTTTCCCCCACTCTATCCCCATCACATTATTTCTCCCCCTCTGAATATAATCTATCCCCACCATCTTTCCTCCCGGCCTCTTTATTTGTCGTTCAGCGGATGGATGGCTCCAGCGTGTCGTGATTTTGGGTTCAGAGGCCCATGTGATAGAAGAGATCCAGCTGTTTGATCGGCAGCAACCGGTGGACAGCCTCACCATCTCGCACGGCAAAGTAATTTCTGATCTGTTTTCTTGCTGAGACAATCTCTTTGATGTCAGCTTTCCAGCCTGACTAGCATTAATGGGTTTTGTTCAAACAGAGTAGAAAAGCAGAATGCACCGATCACTGTAAATAATTTATTTGCTATTGTTTTCCTTCATTTAATTCCAAATCCTCCCATTCTTTCTCTACAGAAGTATTTGTACATTGGCTCACGCTCTGAGGTTCTTCAGCTGCCCTTGGCAAACTGCAGCCGGTACCATTCACAGCCAGACTGCCTGCTGTCCAGAGACCCGTACTGTGCCTGGGACAGCGAGGGACGCGCTTGTGTCCGCATCGACCTCCACCGCGGGTAAATTCATCAATCTTTTGGTTCTACTGCTTGCATCCTTGCACCATCCTCCATCTGCTCCTTTTCTGTCTTTTGCGCTCTCCTCTTTATTTTCTCTCCGATTCTACTCTTGCTCTCCTCCGCCGCTCGCTCCTCATCATTTTGCAAAGGCTTTCCCTTTCCACCCCCTCTGTTCTCCTCCACGGGTCCCTTTTTATACTTTTAAGCTGCATCCCCATAGCAGTGTGTCTAACAGCCTTCTGACACATCGTCAATATTTGTTCTCCCCCCCACAGCTCCACATCCACACTCTCGCAGGACCTCATGCTGGAGAGGTTCAACCGAGGAAAAGCCAAGTTTGATAAGCCTTTCTCCATCCCCAGCCCTGGTACGTCAGATTTACGCTGCCCCCTACAGGCCCCCCAGCAGTGAGCGGTTTCCATTAGGGGACACGAACGCTTTTAAAGGAAAAGTTCACCCAAAAATGAAAACTCACCCTCATGTCGTTCCAAACCCGTGAGACGTTCGTTCATCTTCAGCACACAAATGAAGATCTTTTTGATGAAATCAGAGAGCTTTCTGTCCCTCCACTTTGATGCTTCAAAAAGTGAATTGAGCGGTTTAGTCCAAAATTTTCTGAAGACACAATCACTTTATATGATGAACAGATTGAATATAGGTATTTATTCACATATAACTCACACATCAGTTGTGGTAAACAGAAGCTCAAGCATGTTCGCTTGACATGCGAGAACCATTCAGGTCGATTCTTGTGTGTTACGCAGCACGTTTGAGCTTCCGCAAGAACCCATGAGGTTTGTTCTCGCGCCTCAAGCAGGTTCGGTTGAGCTTTTGTTTATGTTCGCTGATCAATGTTTAAATGTGAATAAAAGCCTAAATTCAATCTTTTCATCATTTTCAGAAAATTTTAAAACTAAACCGCTCAATTCATATGGATTAATTTTACAATCTCTTTATGAACTTTTGCAACATCAAAGTTTCAGTTCCGTAACTGTCAATGGAGGGACCAAGGGCTCTCAGATTTCATCAAAAAGCTCTTCATTGGTGTTCTGAAGATGAATAGAAGTCTTACAGGTTTGGAATGAAGAGTGTGAGTAAATGATGAGAGAATTTGCATTTTTGGGTGAACTAACCCTTTAAAGCAGTGTATATCTGGTCAATGAAATTAAATTAGAAAATTACTTTGAATAAAATTAATTAAATATAACAAGAGAGAAATAATAATGTAAAATACTAACAATGTACTAACCATGTTTTCCGAAGAAGAAAGATCTAGACAGAATATGATTTGTTTCAAATAATCCATTCACATTCAATAATGTCAGGGAATTTACCTACATGAGAACAGACTAGAACAAAAAGCTATGTAAAAAATTAACACTGTTTTAACTAATGTTATTTCAATTATTTATTATTTTAAAAGTGAAATAAATCATTATTTTCCCAGATCATTCTAGGTTGAGAAATGTGACTGTGGTCGTTGGGTCGGATCTGGTATTGCCCTGCAATCTGGTTTCCAACTTGGCCCAGCCCTTCTGGGAGCTCAACGAACGTGAGCTGGCCCTTGTGGAAGGTGAGGCCATTGGGCCGCGATTCGACCGAGCCCTCCGCTCCCTCGTTATCCCCCAAGCCGGTTCCCTTCAAGTGGGCCGCTACATCTGCTACTCGGAGGAGCAAGGCGTGAAGTTCCAGATGGAGAGATACCAGGTCGCAGTGGTAGCCAGCGCGCCCGTCTTCATGGAGGCCCGCGCTCCTGACGGCAGCATGGGTTTATTCTGGGTGCTGGTGATCACATTGGGTGCCGCTTGTCTGTTGCTGCTAATCGCGTCTTTGTACCTTCGCAGAAGACTGAAGTTGGCACTGGGAAAAGGGGCGGAAATGAAGCCGCTGGAGAGCACTTTAGTGTACCCCATTACTTTACCCAAAGAGCCTCCCAGCCGGCCATCGTTCGTGCCGAGCAAGATGGCGAACGACGAGGATCGCTTCTGGGAAACGGGAGCAAATTACTACTACTCGGACGGCTCCCTTAAAATTGTCCCCGGGCATGCGATGTGCTCCACCGGCAGCACGGCATCTCCCAGTGCTATTCCCGGTCAGCCCATTCACTCGCCGAGCAGGTTGAGCCTCACCAACATCCGAAACTCAGGCACCAATGGATACATCCGCCTGAATCTGAGCACGGCCGGAGAGGAGAGAGCGAGCACGGGATCGGGAATGGGCATGGGAAGCGGACTCGGACTGGGCAGCCGAGAGAACGACTACACCAGTCCATTCAAAGAGGAGCTCCGGAGAACTCTGCAGCAGAGGAGCGTGCTTCCCGATGCCAATCCCGAGGAGTCTTCTGTGTAGACCTCACAGGAACCACAGAAAACCTCACCTACCTCCCTCCTGCTTGGGGAACTCTCTTCATCTTACTCGCAACCTATTTCTTCTCTGTCAGTCTCCCGTGCCATAAGGCCACCGACATTCCCTTTGATTATTCTGATTCTCATACGTACTAACACCCAACCGAGACTGAACACATCTCGCAAAGCTTTTTGTAAATGTCTATATTTAATGGACCAGACCGACAGGGCCTCGTGTTGATCTTGGCTAACAGGCGAACACAGGTACATCTCTGAGAGGAACCCAACCAGCCAAATGTAGCCGTCAGTCTGATCTGCGTTAGGCAGATGTCTGGCAACCTAATCATTTGGCAAGATGGAGGATACAGAGCTTATTTTTGACGTCCAGAGGTTGCTTGCCCCCATGTTTTTTGCACCCTTTTTATGGGTAGAACACATGAGAGAGGAGGCGAAAAGGACATGCATAAACTTAAATCGCAAGATGACAATCACGCTCTTCTCTCAAGAGGAAAGCAGAGGAGAAATTGTTTAGGGAAAAAAAACTGAGTGAGCTGTAAAACCGAAGCAGGACTTGAATCATGAACAAATGCTTTGCCTTTCTTTCTCTACAGCTCAAGAACTTTTTTTAAATTTGGTCTTTTTCTGAGAATGTGTACTGAGACTTGCAGCACTAATATATTGTTAGGGTTTTTTCCATGTCTGTTTATTGCAACTGTTAAAGAAGGTTTTCTTCTTTTCTTTCTTTCTTTTTTTTTTACGATTAATAGTTTCATCTGAAATGTGAAAGGATTACCAGTGGTAGTAGCATGAGGAAAGTGTGAACAGAATGTGTACTAAGACTGTGTTGGATGTGACAACAAGTGCATTATTGTATATATTTGGCTTGAACTGCCAAATTAAGTACAACCCCAGTGTTTGCCTACATGATGATGGAATGAAACTTTACTTCTGGAATGGTATAGAAGACTCCGCCCATGTTCTAAAGCCAGATTGTTCTACATGAAAGGGATCCTTGATAAAGTCCAGGATGAGTAGTAGAGGCTACGGCTGATCAAAACACAGGTAAGACTACAGCAAATCATACTTTATCCAACATTTTATTTGGGCTGCTTACTTTTTCAAAAACTGAAAGAAGATTTGAGACCTATTCATTACCATTCAAAAGTTTGGAGTCTAATACTATTTCATGTTTTTGCTCACCAAGGCTGCATTTATTTGATCAAAAAATACAGTGGAAATTGTCATTTTATGAAATATTAATACAATTTAAAATAGCTTTTATTAGAACGCTCAATAAATATTTCTTATTATTATCAAATTTTGAAAACAGTTGTGCTGCTTAATATTTTTGTAGAAGAATATTCATAAAAATAAAACTTACCCCAAACTTTTGAACTGTAGTGTATATAAGATTCGTGGAAGGTTTATATATGAGACAGGCGAAAAGAATATGACAATAAAAATATATCCTGTGTGTAATAATCATTTATAATAATTTATATAAATGTTTTAAATGACTGGTGAATGTTTATTTCGTTTTTTCATGTATTAGAGAATTCTAGAAAAGACCACACAAATTAGGTTAAAGACCGTATTTTACTAACTGACTATATCTTTCTTATCTCTTTCAGTGTGGGCTTTGCAACTCTTAAACAGAGACTAAATACAAAAACAGGGTGAAAACTGAAAGCAGAGGACATTTCATTCCATTGACTTTGATTGTGAAGACAAATGAAGGAGATTTTGATTATTCGTGACCCTGTGGGTGGAGAGGCACTATGATGCTCATCACTGGTCCATACTTTGTTGCATGATGTTCTGCAAAATATATTATATAAGTTTCAACAAAAACTTTTCGTACCTGTGCCTCTTCACCTTGGGTGAAGCCAAAGCAGACTGCAGACATGTTTTTCTTTTTATTAATTCTCTGCTTTATGTTCTGGAATTGGTCCATTGCACAGAACTCAAGTATTGTCTGAAATCTTAAGTAAGTTACTACTACTCTTGTTTTGGTGGAATGCTATTCTTTGTGGCATGAGAGCTTTACGATTTTGCAAGTGGCTTTCCATTCTGTCATTTGCTCTTTTCTAGTCTACACTTGTTAGAAAAGATCTTTGTACTAAAAAGTACGCTGAGAAATGTCAGATTAACAAAGGAGCGAATACTTTCTGCCAGGCCTTCTCAGGGCTCTCTTGAAATTGTGAAACTTCACTAATTGCTTTGATAAACCTGTCTAATGACTTAAAGTCTGACTTTAGTCTGACATAATTTCACTGAGCGACCAGAAGTGTTGCATATGCTTGTTTGCATCATGCATGGCTTTTTTGTACTGACCAGTATTCCCTGCTTGATAAAAAAAAGAAGAAAAAAAAAGAAAAAAGGAGGTCATCTCAGTTGATTCAGTTCATCTCCCATGGCTTTAAATCTGCTGTTTCTTTGTGAGTTTTTGTATTACAAAATTTCTCTTTTCTTGCATTTCAAGATATCTTAAAAAATGTTGCTGTTATTTTTTTTTTTTTTTTAGGTAATTATGTTAAGTAACTTATTTTGCTTGTACAAAAAGTTGATATTTATTACCATTGTACATATGCCCTTATTTTTTATATATGTATATATCTTCAGAAAATAAAAGTAGAGATCAGTTCACAGTGAGTAGGTCGTGTATGCTTATATGAGTAACTGTGTTTAATTGACTTAAAAGAGGACCTATTATGCTTTTTTACATTTTCAATGTTATTTTGCTGTTTGAGTATGAAAAATGTCTAGAAAGTTACAAAGCACAAAGTCACTCCAAAGGGAGTTATTCTATTATATACAGTATAGCACTGTTTCTGAACTCCCTGAAATGCCTCATTTGTAGTTTTGAGTTTTCTTCCGGGAACGTACACGTATACACAATATTCTTCATTTAAAATATTCCTACTAAAGGCATATGTCAAATAAATGAGCGAGGCCTTTTTGAGTTGCGTTAGAAGTGTGTTGAAACTCGTAGTTTTGGTAAGAGGCGTGACATTTCCGAAGCACGCTGGAAGCAGCTGACCAATCGCAACACACTGGTTCAGCCGACCAATCAGAGCACATTGCGCTTTTCGAAAGGCGGGGCTTCATAGAGACCGGAACTAAACAGAGCGTTACTAACAGAGTCTGCCACAATAATGTAAAATATGTGAAAAATATGTGAAAAAAGTTTTTTTTTAACATTCAAGCTAGAAAACCTATAGACCCCGAAAACAAAATCAAAACTAAAAGGGCATAATAGGTTCTCTTTAAAATGCCATTGAAATGTCATGTGCAACATTTGTTGGTAATGCAAAATGGCTATGGTGGTTTTCATATTGCTTCTGCTAAACATATGTCCAGACAGTCACAGTGACACTTACCTTAATGCTTAGACAACCGCTAGTGCAGTCTCTCCTGCTTAGTATCTATGCTTTTCTCTTTCTTACTGTGCATCTAAACACACTCTCACGTGTACAGCAGGGCAGCCACAGCTGTGTGTGACATCAGCAGTGCATCATCACTGTCGACACAGCTGGGCCTCTACCTCTGGAACAATCTCTATACCATTATAGGACACCAGTCACAGCTGACTATAAAATGAGGAGAGGAAGAGAGTTACCCTGAGATCACTGCATATTATTTAACCACCACTGACTTCACGATTATCATATGAACATGGATTGAAAATGGATTGAGAATGGTGAAGGAAAAACAAGCAGTTATATAACCCTGTTCAATCTGTTTATATGTGAACAATGAACCCGTGTTAATGTAAAATTCGGTAAATAAATGTTTATTTACTTAGCTTTTTTCCACAGTTTTTCTCTAAACTTTTCCACAGGCCCTACACCACCTCGGAGTTCACCAGACCCCACTTTAAAAACCCCTGCTATAACCAATTCCAATTGTTTGTGGGCAAATTCAGCCACAAATGTATAAAGCTAAGACAAAAACTGCATTGGGTGACCGTGTAAAATCCTCTAACAACCTCTGCAGGAATGGTCTGGCCCTGTTACCTTCAGTCATTGATAGATTTCCAAGGTGTGTCTGCCGAAAGTTCAGTCAAGCACTTCTGGCTCTGGCTGACTGATCTCAAGCCAAGGCTGTTTGCCCAGATCTCTGCAGATGTCCATCACTCTGTAATAGGAAAAATAGAAATATTACATTAATATATGTATAATTTTATCTGGAATATCCGGTTGACACTATATATTTTTTTCTTTCCACCACTATACAGTACTGTTAGATTTTCATTCAAAAGTTTTTAAAAATAAATACATTAATACTTTTATTGAGCAAGGACACGTTAAATGCCTTTTGATGTTCAGAAAAGACCATTTTAATGTTACAAATGATTTGGATTTCAAATAAATGCTGTTCTTTTGAATTTTCTATTCATCAAAGAATTATGAAAAAAATAAAAAATTAATAAGCAGCACAGCATTGATAATAATCAGAAATGTTTCTTGGGCACCAAATCAGCAAATTAAAATTATTTCTGAGGGACAACTGCCCACGACAACAATGTAAAATGTATATGCCTACATAATGACATTACAGCATCTTATTGATAACAATAATGATGATGATCTGCATTAGAGTTTGAGACCACTCCAGCCAGACCAACCTGTCATGTTTCAGATTCACCTGAACTACTTTTATTCTCAGTGGCTGCTGCAGATACAGCATCCAGCCACCTCCAAAACTTCTACCGTTTTCAAGGACTGTCACGGCTAGCAAAGGCTTTCACGGATGAAATGCATGGCATTTTAAAAATAAACAGCGCTGCTACTGTCTCTAGGTTAACATTAATTGCATTAGCCTGCATAAACAATGCAATGTCTCTTCAGGTATTTCTTTCTTTCATGCATCCAGTCAAAGGATCAATCACAGCGTGGAAACATTTGAAACATTTTAATGTGCATATGAAAAATAAATTACCTAAATTTGAAATCACTTGGAATGATTACAAAAACGCTCACATTTGTTTTTATACCCCAAGGCCTCCTGGATGTCAAGACTTTAATGAAAATAACAAGAATGAAAATGCTGTCCCTCGTGTTTTCAAATCCCAAGACAAAATGAGGGCAAAATGCCAACACAGTCTCATGGCAAATTGTAACTATTTTATGTTTTGGCAAATTCTAAACATGAATTTGTATGATGTGCTTACAACGCCCTGCGGTTAGGTTTAGTGGTGGGGTTAGAGGCGGCCTTCATGCTTCCTTGTTTTCTTAAAACTGTCATTTTTTGTGCAAATCACAAAAAATACTTTACAATGCATGCTACCACAGAAAAAGTCAGAGGGCCCTATTTTAACGATCTGAAACGCAAGTATCAAGCGCAAAACGCAAGTAACTTTGTGGGCGGGTCTTGGGCGCTGTTGCTATTATACCGGCTGGATAAATAACTCTTGCGCCCGACGCAAATCTAAAATGGGTTGGTCTGAAGTAGCTTCATTATTCACGGGTGTGGTTTGGGCGTAACGTGAAATAAACCAATCAGAGCGTCATCTCACATTCCCTTTAAGAGCAGAAGCGCTTTTTCCATAGCGGATTGCTATTGTAACGGCGGATTTGCCAGGCGCGCGCCAGGAGCGGTTCACAGCCAAGGAGAGCAACACTCTCGTCAGGGACGTTGGGGATGGAGAAACCCACCCAAATTAACTTCGGTTAAAAAGGCGTATGATAATTTGGGTAAATGTGTAAGCTAGATGTATGCTTTTATAATAAATTGTCTATCTATCTATCTATCTATCTATCTATCTATCTATCTATCTATCTATCTATCTATCTATCTATCTATCTATCAATCATAATAATGTATGATTTGCAAAAATGAAAACTGCTGCTTCTGTGTAGATGAGAGAATCAAAGTGTATGTGCGTTGTGCACACGCTACATTGATTATTGTTAAGCATGCGCCCTTAAAATAGCATCTAAATAACATGCGCAACGCGCCACTGACTTTAAACTATTTTTTCCTGGTCAGTGGCGCAATTGTTTTCTAAACCTGCAAAATAGCATGAAGGAACGTTTGCGCCGGAACTCGCCTCCTCTTTGCGCTGAACCGCCCCCGGGAGCGCAAGTGTATTTCCTAACGACGTGCGTCTGTGGAGGGAAAAGTCCGCTGTGCGATGGTGCAAAATAGGAATGATACATGCGTTGGTGTACAAAGTCAATTGCGCTGGGTGCAAGATAGGGCCCCAAGAGTTTAAAGTCAACATGAAACGGAAGTTGTGATAGTATTTTCTTCCCTATATTGTGACATATGTGAAACAGCTTCTTGAACAAGAGAAAAAATGTTTCGATGTTTTGAAAAAAGAAAATATTTTGTCCATGGGGAATTGATTGGATTGTGGGATGGCTGTGGTTTGCTATTGGTCGATCTCATTTGAGTGACAGGTTGCCCCGCCCTCATGTCACGTCAGTAAGAAGAGATGTCAGAGAAGAGATATCACAAGAGGAAGGGGAAGTTATTTTGATTAAAGATTACAAAGGCAAAAAAATTACACTGCTCTATTCCATAAAAAGGAATAGAAGAAATTGTCAGTTTTTATTTCATGGTGACTTTAATGGTTGTTTATTTGATGTGTTTTCCAAAGGTGTCACTGTTTTGAATGTTAGGGCAATGACTCACGGATGAGTCCTTTGTTTTTGACCAGTTGCAGCTCCGTCTATTTTAGCACATCTCCTGCCATCATGTGGCAGGAAGAAAAAACAATGTTGTTGTGTAGGTATGGCAACACATCCAGCAGTTTTTGATATGCATTGTGCACCTTCCATAATTTCTCATCTGGCAGTAGAAGCCCTACCATAACTATGTCACTCATTGCTGAAAATTTCCTTAGTTGAAAGTACATTAACATTCATGCATTTGACAGATGCTTTTGTCCCAAGCTACTTGCAGTGCATTCAAGCTATACATGTTAATCAGTATGAAATTGTGACCTTGATATTGTTAACTTAGCTGGAGTCTCTTTGTGATTTTTAAACATCCGAGCCTGCCTGCCTACCTGCGAAAAGTACTGTACACTAGTCAATTACCTTATTAAAATTTGTCAAAGCAAGGATATAGCAGTCGTAGGCAGCAAACGTGCGTTCAAAGAAGACAGCAGACAGATTCTTCAGACATCCACGCTTAGCTCAATCTCTCACAAAGAGGCACCTCCAGTCAAACAGAGCGAGATATTTCAAGATCACACGATTTATTTCCTTCGAGATGGAGGCTGTTTGCAATGCCTGACTGAATATCTTAAGGAATAAATTATGACTGATCAGTTTCGTTTAAAGAAGCTTTTGATCTTTCACTCTGCAGCCTATAAACTGTGTCATTCTCTTTCACATAAACAGATACAAAATGCAAATTTAATGTTTGGTAGGTTTCTAGACCAACATGGAAAACTATAATTACAAACTGTCTAAATAACAGAAGGGGGATGTAATGTGATTATCAGCTAAGCTTTAAAACCCTAACAAGACGAAATATAGCTGTGTGTGTGACAGTGTGCGTGTGTGTGTGTGTGTGTTAAAGTTAGAGGCAAACTGCTAATAAGAAATCAAAGTGGTGTTTCTGCAGCTCAGCTTAATGCTACCACAGGCATCAAAGAATTAAAGTGAAAAAAAAAAAAAAACAGTTCAAGTTCTCAACAATATCTGACAGAATTGGGGTGCGCTGCAAGAACGCGTCAAAGAGACAGTGACTCAGCCATAACTGTCACTGGATCCAAATTAGTGGATATCAGTTGTGCTTATGGTGAAAGTCAATGCTAAACCAATTCGTGTGTCAAGCTCTCCTGCTCCGCCCACTTTCACATATCTATCTCTTAGCAATCATGTCAATTAGATGTTCTACTTTTTTTTTTAAATGATAAGCTGTCATTATTTGGACAACTTGGTTGACATATTTTCTATGTTAGAGTGCAACAAATACCAACAGACAATTAAATAAAGCTGTCAAATATCATTTTATTTATTCAAAAATACTTTTTTCAAATTAATTTGTGAACTGTGAAATGGCATTCACAAACTGACCCTATGTTTAAAATGCAATTTATTTAAGTGAAATTATTTACATGTCCATTTATTTGTCTATTTGAAAACCATATATTTATTTATTTAAAATGCAATTGAATTAAATAATTAAATGTATATATATTTGTTAAAACGTAATTTACTCATATTTTCTTTTTTAATGCAATTTAATGAAATATTATTTTGAATATCTAATTATTTATCTACTTAAAAAGTAATTTATTATATATTCTTTTTTAAATGCAATTTAATTAAATAAAAATATTGAAATATTGAAATGTAAATAAATATACATTTCAATATTTTTATTTAATTAAATAAAAAAATATTGAAATGTATATTTATTTGTCCATGTTAAGGGCCCCAAAAGTGCCTGAATAGTCGTAAGAAAAATAAATAAATATTAATAAAATATTAAAAATAATAATACTAATAAATAAATATAGCTTAATATATATTATTTGAAAAGTAATTTACTTATATTTTAATTTTTAATGCAATTTAATGAAATATTATGTTGATTATCTGATTATTTGTCTATTTTAAAAGGAATTTTATGACAATTCAATTTTCATTTCTGAATGAATAACTATAAATAAATGAAATTTATCATATTTATTTTTCTAGAACTGGAAGAATAGTGCCACTTAAAATTTCATTTATTTATAGTTATTCATTCAAAAATTAAAATCAGAAAGTTTTACCTCTATGATGAACCTGTACCCTGACAAGTTTACATATTTACTGACATATTTGGAGGCACTTCTAATGCATTTCACATGGTATCTAAAAAACCATGGTATTGCCCAAAGTATATGACCAAAAACATGGTATTACCACAGTACCACATCCAAAAAGTATAAATGAATATGGTAACAAAATAGTGCTCTTGATTTTGTCTATGAACGTTTCATCTCTGCTCTACTACTTGTATGTCTCGATTGACCTTTGCGTGTATTTGTTTACGGCACTTATTTTTAGCCTCAAATTAGCTTTGGTTAGATAATGAATGATGTTGGGGAATGCTGCTGTTTAAGTCAAAAAAGGTCAAACGAATAAGAAACGAAAGTTTTGTTCATTATTAATGCTATTATCATACAAAAACCCATCAGTATGAAATGTCAGTTTATGAGGAAGCACTGAACTGACAACTGGAGAGTACCATAGCCTGAAGCAGCCTCATCTGTGTCTGTGAAACACCTGGGCTCCCCTGGCACGGACGTCTGGATCCTGTTGGTGGTTTTCAGCTCTCCATTCAATACAATCAGACCAGAGCATCTCCTCGCCAAGCCACTCGAGACAAACAGCGGATCAGGCTTTCGGATAAACAAAACAAAGTCTTTCTGACGCACGAACGTCTTCCTGTCAAACCTCATATCTGTGAGACTTCTGTCAGACCTCAGGGTTCTCTACTCCCTGATCACTAAATACTGCACATCTGGATAGACCCTCGGGCAACTGCTTAAATATGCAGATCACATCACTCAAAGTGGCATCATCGCTATCAATGATATATCCATCTACAAACGTCTGGCCTTATCATCTACCGTTCAAAAGTTGGTCAGTAATTTTTTTTTTATGTTTTGAAATTAGTCTCTTATGCTTACTGCATACATAAAACAGCAATGTTGTGATATATTACAATGTAAATTTATTCCTGTCATGCAAATCTGAATTTTCAGCAGCCGAGCCATTAGGCTACTCCAGTCTTCAGTGTCGCAAGATCCTTCAGAAATCATTCTGAGAAATATTTATTATTATTATTATCCATGCTGAAAACATTTGTGCACTGCTTAATATTTTTGTGGAAACTGATACATTTTTGCAGGATTCACTGATGAATAGAAAGTTTAAAAGAGCAGAATTTATCATCATAAATGTCTTTACTGGCTTTACTTTTGATCAGTTTAATCCATGCTTAATAAAAGTAGCCTATTAAATAAAATAAAAAAATAAAAAATTCTTACTGACCCCAAAATATTTGAACGGTGGTGTACCTTCTTGATCATACGCCTTTTTTTTTTTTCAAATAATGTTGCTAGCAATAAATGTAATACTTTCAGAATATCCGGCTACTTTTGAGTGTCGAGCTATAGAAAACAGCATGCTTTTTGCCTACATAGTGATGTAGGCCTATGGCATCTACAAGCAGGGGCTTAAAGAGATAGTTCATCCAAAAATTAAAATTCTGTCATTATTTTCTTGCCCTTAAGTTGTTCCAAACCTGTGTGAATTTCTATCTTCTCCTGAACACAAAGGAAGATATTTCGAAGAATGTCAGTAACCAAACAGTTGTGGGGCACAATTCTTCATTCTTTAACATTCTGCAAAATATATATATTTTTTGTGTTCAACAGAAGAAAGAAATTCATACAGGTTTTAAATAACTTAAGGGTGAGTAAACTATGACATAATGTTAATATTTGGGTGAACCATACCTTTAAGATCACCAGCCAAACCAATGTGCAATGTGCCAGCAGAAACCCAACAGAGATGAGCCAGTTCCTCTTGCATTTGAGGAGGTTGAAAAGTGTTTTACAGTTGGAATTAAACGATATTTTGTAGTTAACTGCACTATGACTCTAATTGTATGTATTGTACAATTTTAGGAAATGTTTATTTATTTTTTTATTTTAGTTTATATATATATAATTAATAGGTAATCTTCATTGCCATTTAAGTGAAATTATTGAATTTAAATATACGAGCTTGATCAAAATGATCATTCTATAAGAAAATTTCAGATGGCATTTAGAGGCTTTTGCATCTGAACTCTTCATATAAAGTAAGTCAATTTTAAACCATCTCCATTAGAACTACACCGTTTTTTTCAGTCTACGAACTACACATAACGTGACAATTTGGAACAGGCACGTTGGGTACGCCTGAATGTGATTGGCCGTTTTGAAGCACATGACGCATTTTCTTAAATCTGATTGGCTGATTCATATGAACAGGACGTTGTTGCCAGATGGACAAGGACAACCAGATGCGTTAGAACTAGCACTCTCTCATGTCCAGAAAATACACATACACATTTAAAATTCAGTAATATTTATACACAGATGTATCGTTGATTAGTGGCTGTAAAAAGACGTTTATTTTAAGGTCCATTCAGGTGCTTTCAGGTTCCTTCACAGCGGAAGAATATTTGCGTCGTTTTAACGTGCGGTAAGGAGCGAAGTTTGAACATTTCAGTAACTTACAATAGAAACAAATATTTGTTTGTACATATTAGATGCAACATTTCTATATCTAAACTAGTTGTAGTTTTGTTGGTAGCTACACAGTAGGATAAAACAATGCAAATATGTAATGTTTCTTATAGTGGCTGATGTTTTGAGATGTTAATAACAGACGTGCATAAAGTAAATCTCTCCTGTCCAGGGCCAGTTCCATAAACTTAGCTGCTAAATGTACAATAAAATTCAATAAACAATAAAAGTGTGAGAGTGTGAAGTATTGTATATTAATATCTGTTGTAAGAACTAGTCTGACCAACTAACGTTAGCAATTAGCGGGGGCTAATCAGTCTTACTTTTCAGAACAATCTACCTTTTATGTAACAGACTTAAGTTATGACTAGTCTTGAAGATTGGAAGATCTTGTGATCTTACTATCTTAAGTTTCAGTATGACAGTCTCTTATCTTCAGTTCATTTATTTACTCAGATCTCATTTCTTATGTACTGGACTCAAGCATGGAGGATACTGAAGCCATGGACAGCAGACCACCACTGGCAGCCCTGTCTCCCTCTCGGCAGAACACTGAAGCTGCCGGAGATGTGGATTTCTCCAAACTCACTCCTTCACAGTTTGGCATATCAACAGACAGCTTCTTATCGTCATCCCAGATTAAAGGTTAGCAAAAATAAACTTGATTTAAATGGGTTAGTTCACCCAAAAATGAAAATTCTGTCATTAATTACTCACCCTCATGTCGTTCCAAACCTGTAAGACTTTAGTTCATCTTCTGAACACAAGTGAAGATCTTTTTAATGAAATCTGAGAGCTCTCTGTTCCTCCATTGACAGATATGCAACTACCACTTTGATGCTTCGAAAAGTTCATAGGGCTCGCTTCAAGAGATTGATAGTTCATAAAACGAACACATATGAATTGAGCGGTTTGTCCAAATTTTATTAAGAGACTCAATCACTTTATATGGTGAACAGATTGAATTTAGGCTTTTATTAAAGATCTTTTATAAAAAAAAAGATGGACGAAAGTCTTACCGGTTTGGAACGACATGAGGGAGAGTAATTAATGACAGAATTTTCATTTTTGGGTGAACTATCCCTGTCTTATGTATATGCCTTGTGAACTATTGTTCAGTTAATGCCTTTTATTGTTACATTTTCATTATTTATCATAATTTTCTGTACAATGTTATTTTATTTTGCACAATTTTACCCTATGCAGTTCTGTCTTGTCAGTGAAACACACTAAATTAATTTGAAATGTAACTGAAAGCACACTTTTCATGCGGAGTTATCTCCTCAGATAAGTCCAGAGTGGCTCAACTGAAGGCTAGGAGGAGGTCCACGATTGGGGTCCGGGGATCTCCAGAAACGAACTCTCTTATCTGCTTCAGAGCCAGACAAGCTGCAAAAACACCTCCTCGAACACCACAGGTAGATGCATGGTCTAATACAGCTGTCTTTGCTTTGGGGAACCAGATTTTACATTGACCTAACACAGTACCAAAGTGTTTATCAAACAAAAGGTGGGCATGAGTTGCTGTGATCGTCTTTTCTTCCCTATTGTGACGTATATCCAAGTAAAATGGCTTCTCAAACAAAACACAAAAAAAATGTAGGGACTTGATTTTGCCCATCATGAATTGATTGGATGGTTGTGATTTCCTGTTGCTGTGATCTCATATGTGAGTAACAGGTTGTCCTGCCCTTGTGCCAGTAAACACATCATCAGAGAAAAGATGTCATTGCTAGAGGGAGGGGAAGTTATTTTGATTAAAAATTATGAGAAAAAAATGTGCATAGATAAGTCATTTATAATAAATACTGCAATATTACATAAAAACAAGCATTGTCAATTCTGATTTCAGTGAATTTTGTGAATGCAAAAGTGATTTTCCACCCTAACACATTGAATAAACACTGAGCAAGAACTGTACAAGTAAGCCAAATTATTAGTGACATAAATGTGTGACAGAATACCATATAGTTTGATTAGACACACAGCCCTTTACATCAACAACAAAAGATATGGGCCCATTTAATTTGCAATCCAAAATGCATAATTATAGGATTATTTGATTAAGCATCACTTTATCCCTCAATGCCTACAAACCTGTCAGGACAGACTTGCGATCCATTTATGGGACACGACCCACCAGTTAAGATCCTCTGGTGTAATACAACATGAATGTGTTTCAAAGAGTGAGCCACATTGTTTAACGTCATTATGATGATGATGAAGGTTGTTTGCATTTTTCTTTATCTGCTGTAACTTTGTGCCCTCTCCTCGTGAAGCTTTTGCAGGGGAGTCCGTTTCTTTTACGCTGTGACTCTCTGAAGAAGAAGATGGCTGCTTTCCAGTGTCTGATGGAGGAGGAGGACGAAGAGGATGAACAGAAGAAAAATGCGAAAAGTACTTTGGCTAAATATTCTAGGAACGGTCAGTCTCTCCTCAAACTGTTAATTGCTGCCAACATAAAAACAGAATGTCTTTCAGATGCTGGCTTGTAGGACCAGATGCAATTGTGAAGTTATTAAGAGAATGTCATACTGTCATTGCTTGCCATTTCCAGCCAATAGAACTTATTCAGAAAAAGCAGGCACCATAATAAATTTGACGCAATTTGATTTCCTCCATTGATCCCAGTTAGAGCGCAGCAAGATGATGTGCAGAATGAATCAACTGAAGCTTATGAGCCTTAAAATAAATGTGTTTACATTTCAGAGGGCTTTCAGTGTTCATAAAAAGATTCAATAAGCATATCCAGTCTTCCAGTTTGAATAATTTGTAATCATTTCAGGTTTTAACACTATGAATATGTAAGTTTTATTCAAACGCGTTAACAAGGAATATAGGACTGTGCAATATAGTTAAAAAAAATTATCATGATATAATGTTTCATATCGTTCGTATCGATATTATTGACATTTTTTATAACCATAAATTTTTTTAAGACAAGAAGAAAAATTTGAATTTAAACCTGTATTTTTTTATTATTATTATTTATCCACATTATTAAGGCAAAACAACAAATTAGGCTATATTTTAGCAGTCAAAACAAAAATAAATGTGAAAAAAATATATCTTAATGTAAATATTAAGATAAAAAGTAAGTGTTAAATAAACTCTTGAACTTTGATAAAATGTTGCAAAATGTGTGCAATGTAAAAGTGTAAATGTGGAAAAATCAAGGCAAACTTTGAGGTAGATCAACATGTAACGTAATAAGGGGTGTAGGCCCTAACGGTTCACAAAATTCACGTTTCGGTTAGATACTACACAGTGGCGTCACAGTTCGATACAGCAAAAAAAAAAAGAAATGCCAGAGACATTTCCTTGATTTAAATTTTATTTTATTTTTATTTATTAAAATAAATTATTTTTAAATAAGTGTGGGTTTTCCTACATCTTGAAAGCAGCGCTAAGAGATCCAGTAAAGAAAGCATTTGAATTCGCCACTGACGTAAACACATCGCTGCGAGATCTAGTGAGACGCATTCAAATGTCTCCGTTAGTAACGGATCAAACAGCGCTGACGTGTAAACCAGGAGAAACATTGTGCCATGAATGAACTAGTCTTAGGCTTTAATTCCACAGATCAGCAACATTCACCATGGATTTTGATCAAGATCGGCTCGCGCTGCACTGACATTGATGGTCCAAACGGATAAACGGTCCATGAAGCAAATATGAGAAGCGCAGTTTCGTTCCGCTTTCTTTACGTTTGCCATTTTATGTTGGGCAACGTTGTGGTAGTCGCGCGAGGTATGCGCGCGCATTTTAATGAAAATATCGAGCACTATATCGAACTTTTTTTTTATATCGTTAACGACAATGGTGTACCATTGATAAATACGGATACCATTTTATCGCCCAACCCTAAAGGAATATCAGTACAGTTCTTTCAATACTATTTCATTCTTAAAATTCATAATGTCATCTTGGAAGTTTGAATGCTATTTAACGTTATAATAACGCTAAAACCCCTCTGAAATATGATATTAAAGTTTATATTAAAGTTTATAAGCAGCTGTTTTTCTTTTGATTTATATGTCAGCGATATGATTCTGTCTTACATGCTGCGCTTTAACTGGAATCAGTAATAGGATTAAAATCATTAGAAGCAGTTCTTAGTCCTACAGAGTTTTCTTTCTTTGTGTGGCTTTCATACATTTTTGGTCAGCTACTATTGAGATTAGCAATTGCTGATTCACTGCAATTTTAAAATGAGCATAGATTAATTATGTTCTTATGTAGCATGACCTGTTTTTGCTAAATGTCATCTTGGGCCATTATCTCGATGAGGACATCTCTTTCTGCTTCTGTCTGTCCTGTAGGAAGGGAGAACACGCTGACTAAGCAAAGTCAATTCTCTTCGATGACGCCGCCTCCCTCTAAGAAACGCTGCTGGGCCCCACCAGTGGAGTGTGAGGACAAGATTACTGAGACGCCACTCCCCTACCCCACTTTCACAATACAACAGGAGCAAGGGGTAAACATATCAGCATTTAACGGCACCATGTTTGATATTCGATATACAGTTTATCATCTGTTAAATTGCCATTAGCAGATAAAGTGGCACAGGTAAAGTGCTTACAATGCAACCAATGGACGATACACTAACTCGAACAGACTTAGACTATTATTAGTCTGGTGGTGTTCCTGTAGTCAGCGTTGTGCTCTTCTGTTTTTCTATGATTATAGGTGAAATGCTCTGAGTCTCAAAACCAGAGGTCTCTATCAGGTGTGGATTCAGATGCAAAGAATGAGCTTTTGTCTTTACCCATGCTGTCAAAACCAGATGTTAAGCCAGCAGGTAAGGGAACTTCACCATGGCAGCGTTTATTTGATCAAAAATACAGGAAAACATTAATATTGTGAAAAATAATTACAATTTAAAATAACGGTTTTCTATTTTAATATATTTTAAAAGTAATGCATTCCTGTGATGCAAAGCTGAATTTTCAGCATCATTACTCAAGTTTTCAGTGTCACATGATCCTTTAGAAATAATTTTAATATGCTGATTTGGGACTCAAGAAACATTTCTTAATGGTCCTAATGGTTACTGTTTTTTGGAAACTACGATCATTTTTTCCCCCCAAGATTCTTTGATAAATAGTTACATTTATTTGACATTGTATTATATATACATTAGAGAGATGCGCATGTCAGCTCTAGTCACCCAAATCCGCTGTAAAAAATAAATAAATAAATGCTCCACTCGCACCTATGATATTCTTTGATTTAGATATCCGCACCTGATTGTCACATTACAATTATTCAAATTCTCAGTGTTAATCTGGTGATATGGTAACATATTACACTAAAGTAGGCTACTTTTATATGAACATTTATTTAAAACAAAAGTTCTTCTTTGGCGGAATTACATTTTTTTTAATAGCCTAAACCAGGGGTCGGCAACCTATATGGCACACGGAGGGGTAATTGCTGGCATGTGAGTGAAAAAGCGAAAGTTACAACGCTCAAAGTTCAAAGCAAGGTATGGAATGATATTCCGGACATTATTCAAAAGGAATTGCAAATTGTATTTGCAATTGCGTTTTCAAATTGTGGACGCATAAAATGTGACATAATCCAAACGCAAATGCAAATCGCGCATTACCGTTTGCATTTTCGTTTAAGCGAACGCACAGTGACTGCCAAATTTAAAATGGAAATGCAAAGTCCGTTTGCAACTGTGTTTCCCATATCTAACGAGTCTTGACCCTGTCATATTTAAATAGCAATTTCAATTACCAAGTCTGCTTTTTCACTTTCTCAGCGTCGCGTATGTAGCCAGCCAAAACTCAAATGAAATCGCAATTCCCTTAGTATTTCCATTTCCGATGCCTTACACGGAAACCTGTCAATCAGCGTCAAGGGTGGGATTATGCTATGGGGCGTGTTCGTGTTGGGACGTGACGTCACTCACAGTCGACGGTTAAGAGGTGATGCCCTGAACAGACAGACGCCGATTTATTTTAAAAGAACACTCCGACTTTTTGGGACTTTAGCTTATTCACAGTATCCCCCAGAGTTAGATAAGTCCATACATACCCTTTTCATTTCTGTGCGTTCTGTAAGTGTTATTTGACGCACCCACCGCTAGCCTAGCTTAGCACAAAGACTGGATGTAAATGGATAATGGTAGCATACTAATCCCAATAAGTGACAAAATAATGCAAACATTTTCCTATTTACATGTTGTGATCTGTATAGTCACAGCGTGTACAAATAACAAGGCTATATGAGACAGAGACCATTTTTAATCGTATAAATACTGGGAACTATATTCTCACTAGGCGTAGGAACACAGCTAAATCAACAACAGGGCGTCTCGTGTGCTGCGCTAATCACTCCGCCCAAGTAGCCACTCCGCCCAAGTAGCTGTGCTCCTACGCCTAGTGAGAATATAGTTCCCAGTATTTATACGATTAAAAATGGTCTCTGTCTCATATAGCCTTGTTATTTGTACACGCTGTGACTATACAGATCACAACATGTAAATAAGAAAATGTTTGCATTATTTTGTCACTTATTGGGATTAGTATGCTACCATTATCCATTTACATCCAGTCTTTGTGCTAAGCTAGGCTAGCGGTGGGTGCGTCAAATAACACTTACAGAACGCACAGAAATGAAAAAGGTATGTATGGACTTATCTAACTCTGGGGGATACTGTGAATAAGCTAAAGTCCCAAAAAGTCGGAGTTTTCCTTTAAACAATGGAGGTAGTTGGTGAAATTGTGGAGGACCTTATGATGCTCGCGCAGCAAGTTGATGACAGTACATCCTCTACAGATGTAGGTAATGTAACAAAAGTCACAAAATTCCATGACACTGAGATAAAGATTTGGTTTTGGTTTAGTTTAAAATGAATATTTCTTAAACCATCATGTTGTCTTTGGGTTCTGTTTGGATCTCATTTGATATTTCCCCTCATTCAAAAAAAAACATATCTCCCTTATCTCAGTGTCATGGAATTTTGTGACTTTTGTTACATTATTTGTCTAAACACACAAAAAAACCTGGGTTTGATTTAATTGGTCTGAAAGTAGCCTATGTATAATTTTGTTTTTGTCCATTTCACAGTTGAGATTAATTTAAAATGATTAAATCCCACATAAATCTAAACAAATAGAATACACCATAAATGTAAAGTGGAACAAACATTCTCTCTCTCTCTCTCTCTCTCTCACACACACACACACACACACACACACACACACACACACCAGCCGCGGCGCTACATTTTAGGTCCGGGCCCATCCATTTCTACTATGGTTTTGTACGTTTCTTCATTCGGATCTATTTGCGATCCATTCAATTCTAAACAACGCAGTTTACATGCTTTGTCCTTGTTACATTATTCATTAAGTGATAATAATAATTAGTGATAATAATAATTAGTGATAATAATTATCAGTGAACTTGATAAATGTTGCAGATATGTTTTACTGCATGCAAACAAATGCCTTTCAACTTATGCGTGCAAAATTCAGAATAAAATGAATGTGCAGCAATTTGTACAAATAGAGAGTCTGTACATGTTGTAGCCATTAAATAAGCTCATTTAGTTTCATATTTGTTAAAATATTATAATGTTATTTTTTCATCTATGTTGATTATGAAAAGTGAACCGCACGAGTAAGATAGGATGCGCAATATATCGAGAGATGTGGGTCAGACATGATTTTGACCACTTTTTGTTTTGTAGAAAGCCTTTTTAAGTGAATTTCGTTTTGTATAAATTGTATCTTAATTTTAATATTTTTTTTATCAACCAATAATTTTTTATTGCCTGGATTTAATAAATTAAAAAGGAAATATAGCAGACAATAAAATCATTGAGGCGCCCGCGCGGTCATTGCATTGCTCGTGAACAGGAGCGCATCTCATCCTACCTTAACGAAACTCAACGTATGCCTCACAGACATGAAATATATCTTAAGAAAGCCCAAAATGTATTTTTAACAATTTAAAACGAAAAGAAAAAGGCTACTCTCTGATTATGTAATCCATGATTTCTCTCTATAGGCGCGTTCACTATATGGAGATGACGATCGTCAACTTCATCTTTACAGCTGTTGTTGCTGTTAATAAACTAAAAAAATAATAGGCCTATAATTTTATTAAACATTAAATTAAATTAAACTGTAATTGTCTTAAAAAAGCAGCAAAAAAAATCCTTTTTTTTTTTTTAAACCTATGCTAACTACGCATTAAATTCAGGTATAGTTAGTCGCTGTCCTCGGTGCCGCAGAAAAGCACTGAAACGGAGATGAAGGGGAACCCGTTTTTTGTTTTTGGCTTATTTTAACTGGCCCATCCAGTTTTCTGGAGGCCCACCTACAATCAAAATCCTGCGCCGCTAGTGACACACACACACACACACACACACACACAGGTTTAACTGCAACAGACAGCATTTTTATTGAATTTCGCAAATTGAGAACACTTATTTGAAGGGGTGAGACCTAGCACCGACACTCAACTCTTGTGCTATGTCCAGTAAAGGACGTCCAGGTTCTTTAGTTGTCCTGTCCTTCACAAAAAGCCTATTATTAGCTACTTCACTGAGGTTGGCGAAGACAACATTACTGATGTTGATGTTGGTCAAGGCCACGAAAACATTTAACTTATCCAAAATGAAATGGCTTCTGAGTAAGAGAACATCTGTAGAGGATGTACTGTCATCAACTTGCTGCCCGAGCATCATAAGGTCCTCCACAATTTCACCAACTACCTCCATTGTTTAAAATAAATCGGCGTCTGTCTGTTCAGGGCATCACCTCTTAACTGTCGACTGTGAGTGACGTCACGTCCCAACACGAACACGCCCCATAGCATAATCCCACCCTTGACGCTGATTGACAGGTTTCCGTGTAAGGCATCGGAAATGGAAAAACTAAGGGAATTGCGATTTCATTTGAGTTTTGGCTGGCTACATACGCGACGCTGAGAAAGTGAAAAAGCAGACGTGGTAATTGAAATTGCTATTTAAATATGACAGGGTCAAGACTCGTAAGATATGGGAAACACAGTTGCAAACGGACTTTGCATTTCCATTTTAAATTTGGCAGTCACTGTGCGTTCGCTTAAACGAAAATGCAAACGGTAATGCGCGATTTGCATTTGCGTTTGGATTATGTCACATTTTATGCGTCCACAATTTGAAAACGCAATTGCAAATACAATTTGCAATTCCTTTTGAAAAATGTCCGGAAAATCATTCCATAGCAAGGGAAGATATTTGCTTTTAAAGAAATAGTTTTTTTAAGGACTACAACAAATGGCTGGTAGGGACTACACAACATTCCTCCCGGGTTAGTGACATCACTAACCCTAAAATGTATATAAACCCGCCCCCGGGAACACGCAGTCTATGTTGAGAAGAGGAAGAGTTGTTGTAGTACAGTACATAACACAAATGCAATAGCATGTCACTCTGTAGGCATCTTACAACAGATCCCACACGAGCGACTTTATAGATTATCATGAAAGAATATGCTAATTGAAGATAGTAAACTTCACATCAGCAACATAAATTCATCAAATAACCATTCAGAAATGTCCTGTTGCATTCTACATGTTGTCTCTCCATCATTGTCCGACAAGTGTCCATAAAAGGAAGAACAGTTTCTGACATTTTAGTGTGTCTTTGTGAGATAATCGGAGTTGCTAACACACACACACACACACACAAGCTCTTGAAGCTCCGCCCTCTTTGCCGGGAGCAGCAGCTCATTTGCATTTAAAGGGACACACACGAAACAACGCGTTTTTACTGACCCTCAAAAAGGGACAATTTTAACATGCTGTAAAAATGATCTGTGGGGTATTTTGAGCTAAAACTGCACACTCTATAGAGACTTATTTTACATATTCTAAAAGGGGCATTATTAAGTTGCCAGCCACCGCCAGCGTTTTTGATCATTTCCACCAAATTGTCATGGCCCCCAGAATATTTTGCTGTATGAATATATGAACATGCAATATATCAAAAGAAAGAACAGACGCTCTGCTTTTAAACGAACCAAAAAAAAAAAAAAAAAAAAACCTTTTATTTTAGCTTCATGCATTCTGTTTCTATCAACACTTGAATGTGGGTAAGTTTGCATGAATTTGAACAAATTAAAACACATTTTATGGAAAACACTCATATCAGAATAATTTCTCTTAAGCTTGTGTATATTTAATATAATATATTTAGTTAAAGCTGTCAAGTTAAGAAATGTCTCATGTAGGTGCCTTTGTGTTTTATATAATGACCACTAGGAGGTTCTTTAGGCCAGTGGTTCCCAACCTTTTTTCCTGGAGACCCCTATTTTAACATTCAAAATCCTCAACGACCTGTAGCAACTGCAGAAGGATTTTGATATACAACATATCTAATAACATGTATTAGATGTTCAGATAAAGTATTGACCAAAATGTTTTATTAAATGATAAACCTAATCCTTTCCAGCCTTGAAACCATTTTTAAGAAACAGGTTGAGTCAAAATTATTTTATACGCTCAATTAAAAATTCTAGATGCCTTATCCGAATTGCGTACATTTTTAAAATGCACATTAGCTTATTTTCCATTAAAGGAACACTCCACCGTTTTTTCATATTAAACTATGTTATTCCCTTAACTAAGACGAGCTGATACATACCTCTCTCGTCTCAGTGCGTGCACTCAATCGCTCTGGCGTGCGGCGACACTTTGATAGCACTTAGCCCAGTTCATTCATTAGGATCCAAACAGAGATGAAGCTAGAAGCGACCAAACACCTCCACATTTTCCCTATTTAAATACAGTTACACAAGTAGTTACACGACCAAGTATGGTGACACAAAATAAAACGTGGTGCTTTTCTAAGCGAGTAAAAAAGGATAACTATAATGTATGGCGGAATAGCACTTGGGAGCACTTCGACTCGGCGCAGTAATATCATCACTCCTGAAAAATCCTCTCCCTCTCACTTCTGTCATTAGAACCAACGTGACTTTTTACTGCGCCGAGTCGAAGTGCTCCCAAGTGCTATTCCGCCATACATTATAGTTGAAATCTTTTTTTATACATCATGAAATCTTTTTTTTTTCTTTATAGATGATAACATGGGCTCCTCTATGCGCAAGAAGAAGCGCGTTCATTTTGGGGCACCGCTCTCTCCAGAGTTCTTTGACAAAACCCTCCCTCCCAGTACCCCACTGCAAAAAGGAGGCACCCCAATGTGTCCTCCATCATCTACGGGACTTAAACGCTCTCTGCTGAAGACCCCTCAACGATCTGATGCCCCTCTTCCCCAACCTGACTTCAACAGTCCCCAGTTCAATGGAGCCTCTCCTGTCCTTGTTATTGACAGACGCAGTGCTGGACTGTTGTACAGTGATGAAGTATTTGAAGAGATCGAAAAGGTTTGACACTTGCCAGCTTCTCCAAACTAACTTATCTGATTGTAGATTAATTATGTCAGTGGCTTGTGAGTTTATTCTGTCATTGCACACAGATTCCTTCCTCTGTAAAATTATGTATTTATGGTGAGTTTTTTTGCCTTTCTCCAATCCATCTTCTCAGATAAGTTTTCCCAGTATGGAGGAAGAGTCCCCCTCACACAAGCATTCAGAGAACTGCAAAGGTGAGCTATGAAACGATTTTGAACAGAAGGAAAGTTTCTCTTCAGCCTGTATTCTAATCATGTATGTAAAACTGTAGATGTACTCTCTGCTGAGGATGCACAGCAGCCTCAGGCTGAAGACTCTGAAGTTATGAACGCTGCTTTTCAAGAGGAAGATGATAAACCATCAAATTCACAGACAGAGGAAATACTGCCATGTCCCACTAGTGATCAGCCACTGGCTCTCTCTGTCACCAGTGAGTTAAACTTTCTTCCACTTTTTTTAGCATGCTCTCTTTCTCGCCCTTAATAAATTCATACCAGTTTTTATTTCTCTTTGCTAAAAAAAAAAAGGAAGCAAAATAGGATAAAGATTATGAGAGCTCAGTGCAGAAATATAAGTCAACTGTTCTTCTAATACATTTACAACACATCTGTTTTTATGTTTGTCTATTTTTCTCCCGTTTTTGTGTTAACTTTAATATTCAATCATTATAAATTTCTTACAGATTCTGCAAGGTGAATGTAAACTTGAAAAGCAGAAATGCATTGTTTAAATACTTCTTAACTTTAGCTGTTAGACTCTTATGTACCAATTAAATGTATTTCAGAAAAGTGCATCAATATGTTTTTAGTTAGTTTATAACGTTTGACACTCATGTTTCTTGTCAGCAGTGGAGGTTGACCAGGAGTCAGAGTCTTCTGCCATCTCTGAAAAGACATGTTCATCTAACTCCAGCACTAAACCAAGTCGCCCTCACAGTAGAAAAAGAAAGGTGAGGACTCGTATCTACAAATCACTTCTTTCAAACTGTCCATTTTGATGGATCAGTTCAAAGAACAGATTAAGCTCTTTATCACTCAGAAGAGTTTGTAATAGACACTTTGTGACCAAACGTACTTTATAATATCTATATATTTGTATATTGGTAGAATTTTTCTTCCTTGTCTGAACTTTATTTTGATTTCGAGGTTTTTTTTTCTTTGAACCGGGCATTATTTAATTATTCAGTCAGAGAAACCATAATTGGAAACAGCCACTGTTGCCATTTCAATGTTGCATTTTTCTAAAAATAAAAATTCTTCCCAAATGGTATTATCAGCGCAATATTTGATCTTTTTGACTTTTATATTCTTTTTCATTTTAAACTCATCATAAAACTTTATTTCTAAGTTAGAAAATCCCAGATTTTCAATGTGCCTTTAGGCTTTATATTGAAGAACATCAGAAGACTGAAAAATAATTTCACTCATCCAGCTCTGTTCTGTTCCTTTATTTCAGCAACCAGGGGAGATTGAGACTGAGAAAAGGAGAAGCTCGCGTACTGCAGCAGCTTCTGCTTCAGGAAAGATGAAGGTATGAAGCTTAAAAAGTGGATTTATAAGCTGACATGTGATGAGTCTTGGTGAACGGGGGCTTTTTAAGCTCTGATTATTAACACTGGCATCAAACTGACATTGAGCCTGAAATAATAACACTAATGTGACTTGGACTTAGCATTTGGTATATAAATAGCATGATGTGTGATTTCATACGTCTAGAGCCTTTGAGCACATTTGTGTGAACTCTGTCCATGTTCATCATTACAGCTTGTTTTTGTTGTTTTTCAGAAGACGTCAGGAGTAAATAAACGATTTGGCAATAAGGTGGATCGTTCTCTGTACGGGAAAAGAGACTATGCTTCAAAAAACCCTCTGCTCAGCCCCATATTTGAGACAATGTCTATCAGTCTCAGCAACACACCAACACAAACCCAGTCAGGAAAACTAACAGGTACTCTTGTCCAAGTGTTTCATTTATGATTCAGCCAATTTTTTCATCCATGCTTTGTCTGAATGGACTGATTAATCTAAATTAGATTCATCTTCTGCAGATTAAGACTGATGAGTACATTGCACAAAAATATGTTCTGTTATCTATTCACCTTCATGTGTATTTTTTTTTTCCCTGTGGAAAAATTTTGGGGTCAATAAGATTTTTTTTTATTATTTTATTCAGCAAGGATGCGTTAAATTGCGATTCTTTCTTTTGGGAGACAATAACTTTATTTATCGTGCACTTTCAACTTTACAACTTTGTAGAACGTTTACATTCGCAAACAGCTCTATTATACACTACATGAAAGGGAATATTAAAAAAAACATAATAGGGGCATTTTAAATTTTGTTGGATGAACTATCCATTTAAGCCCTCTCAAACAGATATTCTGAATTAACTTTACAATCCAGAGTAAGAGAACGCAGCTTTGTTAACACAGAACTATGTTATGTTGGCATTTTGAACAACTAATGTTAAAGGTTTTACTCTCTTGCCACACAGATGGAGAGCAAGACTGCATTCAGACACCCAACCTTCCCCATAGCATGACAGTTTGGCCCATGGTAATTCTGGGTACTCGCTGCACACAGACCAATGAGAACGAGCAAACGTTGAGCTCCTCTGTGACAGACACAACTGACAACCAACCAGATTTGAACGTGGCTTATTTTGAGCCCTCAGTCGGCACTCGGAGTCCCACAAAAAGAGTGAACTCAGGGTCAAAGACTTCCAAGGCCAAACGCGATTCAGGGAGGCCTGAGCGCAAACGTCGTAGCTCAGGCGCAGCCAAGAGAAAGGAGCTCGGCAATACAGCTATTAACTCCAATACTGAATCAGATTATGAAACTGGGAAACAAGATGCTGAGAGCCAAAAGCCAAATGAATCTGCAGGTTTGAGCCCAGTGTACCGAGACAGTTCTGATAGGCCAGTGTGTCATGAAGCTGAGGGCTCTGAGAATGAGGAAATTGAGGCTTTGAACATCTTTGTGGTACCAAATGAAGACTCCAAAACCACTGAGAGGTTAGAGCAAAAAACACCACGTAATAAAAGACGTGGACATGTCCAAACAGTGCTGAAAAGTCCTTGTGTAAAGGTCGATGTCGATGAGAGTGGTCAATCAGAGCGAATTACTGTTGGCATGTCAGAGAGCAACACTGGACCTAAAGAGCCTAGTTTGGCCCCCTGGCAGCAGGATGACTTCAACATCGACGACATCTTGAAACCTGTGGCGAAGAGTCGAGGTTCAGTGCGACGCAGCCTGAGGAACCGGAGGAGCGTGGACCTGCAGGCTGTGGGCCTGGCCTGGGTGGACCACACGTCCCCGGAGCCGAGTAAAGCGGGTCGGAGAAGGACGCGTGGAAGACTCAGCGGAGTGACGGAACCACTCTTCTTTCAGGCCTCTGAGGAACCAACACCAAACTTGGGAGAATAACTGACATCAATCGTTTGTGTCAGTAGCGGTTTACTGTCGAATAAACTTTTAATGAAAATTTTACTCTTTTCTCTTATATGTATTGTTTTAAATGAATTTTTTTTAAAAGTTTATGGATGAAAATTGCCTCTTATTAAGAAAATTGTATAATTGTTAGATTACTTCTGCTCATTAAATCTTCATTTAGATGAAGGATCCTGTTTGAATGGGATTTTCCTGCGATCATTTTGTTTTACATAAATGGCTATCCCAGGAAAACGTTTTTTGTTTTCTTTTACTGTATATTTGTCTGCTTAGTACAAAACAATATTTGCATCTGAACCTTCTTTTCCATTGGCACTTTGTCATTAGCATCACTTTTGAAACAAGTTATGGGGCCTGCTTTAAATTTTACATGCATGAATGTTATGAAAACATGTCTGGATCATATTTCAACCCAAAATCCAGAGAATTTGTGTGTGTGTTTTGTGACATTAACAGGTAAGCACATTTCTCATTACCATAATGCATTTCGTTTTTCTAATGACTAATATACAGTAGTTATACAGTAATTAATACAAGAACTGTTTTTAAAAACAATTTAAAAAAGCTTTTGCAGTATAGTTCAAATGCATAACTTTGTGTGTGTATATTGTAGTTTATATTTAATTTACAGAGCTATATATTTTAAAAAAAAAAGGCTTTGTGTTTATTTTGCATTAACAAAATGTTCAGAAATTTGAATGGTTCTAAAATATTTCTCGTTTCAGGTTTTTTTGGGGTGTGCAATATGGTCTAGAGTCCAGACATGTTCTTGACATTTGATTTAATGTATGAAGCACATACTCTAAAATTGCAGTCAGTCATTTCTAAAAACAATTTGGAAAAAGAGTAACACAATCTTTTGAAGCGTAACATGTCTGATTCCCTCAGTGGGGTTTAAACTGACACTCTTCACAGTTTGTACTACACCTGTAATTGAGTTCGTGCTGCAAAAAGAGCCAACTTTGTTTAAAGCTAATGGACAATTTAGAGGGGAACTTATGAACGAATAGAGCACAATAGGGCTTCATTAGAATTATTTATTTACAACAGTTATATTTACGGTTTCAGTTTACCACAAAACCCAGTACAACGTGGAAATAATTACGTTAGCTATTGATTCATAGCCTTGATTCAGCTGTGTTTGTTTACTAAGACTCACATTATGTTTTATGTGAATCAATCCTCAGCAGTGCTGCTGTAGTCGAAATAGCACTGCAACAGCCTTTAAATATTTATGTTCTGTAGTCAGTCTCCAGTTTCAGAGATCCAGAGGCATTATTTGAACATGGACTTACACCTTTGCTGAACGTGATCAATAGCTTACCATACATCGTTCTTCCAATGCAGCGTAAGATTTTTTTTTGTTTGTTTGTTTTTTTACTTACAATGGCAATTCATGTTGTTGGGTCTGGCCAGGCAATTTTCTTGTAGTAATAGAACACTGCCATCTAGTGGAGGCGATAAGTAAGGCTATCACAGGCCATTCACACGACACAGGATAAAAACGTTCTTTCTTTTTTTGAGAATGCATGTTTTGATCACAGAATATTACTTTTCCCGAATTTTAGAATAACTACAATCACTTTACATGAGTTTACAATGTCCAAACCATGAGGTTTTTTTATTTATTTATTATTTCCTCGTAACCTGCCTTGCGACTAGGCTGCAACAAATCAGTTAATTGATAGTGATTAGACATTTCTGGTTTCACAGACTGGGCTTAGATTAATCCAGGATCAGGCCTTAGTTTAATTAGGACATTCGGGTTATTGTATTTATTATGTGCTCTTTTTGACCTTCAAAAAGTGTGTTGACCTGTGTGTGCTAGTGTTGGGGTTAAGATGATTGCGCTAAGTGTTGTTTTTTTTTTTTTTTTTTTTTTCTGTGGCGTGTGAAGGAGGGAAACCCCTCTCCCCCATCCTGCAGGCAGCTTAGCACCAGAACAATAGGGTCCTTTGACCAAATTGAGGCCCTTTAAGACATGTGGCCTCTTGTCACCGTGGCAACCCCCCGAGACAACGTACTAGCCGACAGCTGGAGAGAGAGAGACTAGAGAGAGTTCATCTCATTGAGCTTCAGAACTCTCCACTTTGTTCTGCCCCATTATTTTCTCGCCTCCGCCCGCGCTAAGCGTTGAGCGCCTGTCTTCCTTTATTTGTTAATAATGCATACATTTCAGATCCCTTATCGCCCATCATCTATTCCATCCAGAGTGATGCTTTAACTAGATCCTTAACAGAAAGACTCATGCAAAATTGATTACGAGTGTCTCATACCACGATTAGATTAAAGTGGTCTGAGGTTAAACGTTTGAGCTGGTGGGCTGAGTGTTTACGTTTTCCAAGTGTCATCTGCTGCGTCGCTGAATTATTCACAACGTGTAAAGTCGGTTTCTAGTCTGTTCCTTCCATTGCACACAACCGTCACTTTCGATCTATGCTTTCCATTCAGCGTTCATGTTACTCAGTGTTGTCACAAGGGGCGCTATAGAGGGATTAGCGTATGTTTTACAATGTTCTCTTTCAGTTCTACTCACAGTCTATGGTTCTGCATCTATCGTGGTTGAGCAGCTTTAACACTTTAAAAACATTATCAAATTAGTAGCACACTATAACATTATAGTAACTACTATTAACTAACAAGAAACTCTCTGATTAACGAATTAGTTGGCCGAAGTTGAATGCGTATTTCACACATCCTAGAGGACTACAAAGAACTACTTTACACAAGTTCATAATTAACATGGATAATGTATAATAAATTATAGAGTGGTCATGGTAACCCACTAATGACACAAGTGTAATCAAATCCTTCAGAAGGAATTTGCCTACAACAAAAACCTCAAAAGCTTACAATGACTTCAGTCATATTACAGAGTTATAATGCTTTTAACTTTAGAATACTGTTCCAAATAATTAGTAGTTCCTTCTGAAGGATGTAGTAACACTTGAGTCATTACTATCAATACTTTACAAAAACCTAAAAAGTTTACAATGACATGGGTCATTACTAGGAAGTTATTGTGTTTTTTACTTTAGAATACTGATTTAAATAATTAGTAGCCTAATTCCTTCTGAATACTTGAGTCATCACAAGTAGGTTACCGTGATGACCTTCACTCTATAACTAACTATACATTATGCATTATTCATGTTAATTATGAACCTGTATGTAGTTCTTAGTAGTTCAGGAGGTATGAAAAAGATAGTATTGATTAGCAGTGAACTACCACATTTGACTAAGCACTATTACTTACTAATTCATTAATTAGTAAGTTTTTAATTAATTAGTGAGTTTTTTATTTTTTACTTACTACTATTGTTACTACTATTGAGTGTTAATATCGCGTTACTTATTTGTTCCTGTGTAGTTAATGATGGAACAGTTTTCTAAAGTGTTTCCAGCAACAGTTGTTAAGCAAGTTAAAGTTATTAAACTTTTCAGTATTTTATTTTTGACAGCCTCAGTCGACATTGGATATTAAATTATGCATGTTATACCTGTTTTTACATTTAGATTAACTTTGCCATCTTCCAGTGCTCACAAGTTAAATAATAATGTACTAACTCTGTTAAATGTGATATTTAAAATATCCCACATTAATGTTATATCTCACTTTCATTTATTTGATGCCTAGTATTAAAAACTATTGATTTGATATCATTTATGCCTGTTAATTTTATTTTGAGTTCATTCTATTTAAATATATTTTGCACAAATTTTGTGTAAAACATATATATATATAGATTATCGCCACAGTAAAACAAGAATACATGCTTATTAAATATGTACCACTTGCGATGCATTAGCAAAATAGTAATGTTTGCGTACTTGTATAGAGTATTTCTTGCCTTATTTCACATTTTCCTGATGCATTTTTTAACCTTTGCACTGTTTTCAGGTCCACTCTTCTCTGTGCGTCAAAGGTTATTTTTTACAGCATGTTTTTACCAGCGGTGATAATTGAAGCCAATCACAATTATATCTGTTGAGCGCGTGAACGCAATAGCCTGCTAGTCAGTTGCCATGTTTACACCTGGTATGCACTTTGCTCAATCAGGTCACAAGTAAACGAGGGAAACACATTCACGTTTACAAGTTTAGTTTTTCATTCTGCTAAGTACACTGCAAAGTTTCTGTATTGGCAACCGGATTTAAATGCATGATTTATAATTGGAAATTGCGATGATTGACCAATGGACCATACAAAACAGGACACATTTTTTAAAGTAGCTACTTAATTCAAGTTTTTTTCTCTGGTACCGAAACTCCTCAGCGGGGTCAAATGTCTTCCTTGAAGCCACAGTGGTGCTGCATTACAACAAGAGACAAACATCTGAGCGACTCTCTAGGTGATCGCGCACCCCTACTTTGGAAAGGAACCTATACAAAGTTAGTGTTTGCAGCCCAGATCACAGATCATTAGTTTCCCAGCAGCCCAAAGGATCCAAACAGCAGGGCTGCCAGTCTTTGCTGTTTATCTCTTTGAAATGTGCTCTCTTTACGTCAAGTCATATTCCTTGGCCTGTGAGCGAGTAGGCCTACATGAGACGTGAGGAGGATGTGCTCGCCGCATCTCCATTGGGACGGACTTCAGTGGAGCGATGTGGAACCCATGCCTGCTTGCTCCATTATTAATGAACTGTTGAGTCCTCAGCACACTCTGTCTGCTGCTGAAAGATGACAATGTAAGAACTGTGCGGGCTCTGCTCTACAGCTGCAAACGATGCCTCCGTATGAGTAGTTCTGTTTGCTGGTACAGTACCAGTGCCTGTTGCTTCATGGTTTTTGGGAGGGAATTTGACATGGTAGAAAGCGGACAAGAAATTGTTGGGGAGAGACCTGGAAATGTTGTTGTGGATGATTTTGCATTGCGGGTTTGCATTGCAAGCATTCCATGAGCAGATTCCGTTCTTATAAAGTAATGAGTAAATTTTTAATTAGATTTGTTTTCAAATAAATAACGAGTTACTCTTTTATTTTATTTTTTATTCAATACAAAGGTAAGTAAATAATGACAGAATTATTCTAAGTTCCTCACAATTTAAAGGGTTAATTCTCCAAAAAATAAAAATTTTGTCATTCATTATTCACCCTCATGTCCTTCCAGAACCGTAAGACTTTCGTTCATCTTCGGAACACAAATGAAGATCTTTTTGATTAAATCTTCTGTCGCTCCATTGACAGCTACCCAACTACTACTTTCACGCTTCAAAAAGTTCATAGAGATCGTAAAACTAATCCATATGAATTGAGTGGTTCTATCACTTTATATGATGAACAGATTAAATTTAGGCTTTTATTCACATATAAACATTCATCAACTCACACATCAGTTATGATAAACGGAAGCTCAAGCATGTGCGAGAACCAATCAGGTTCATTCTCGTGTTAAAGCGTAACTCTTGCCAAAATGCAACCTAGGGTCTTTTTGTTAATCTACTCGAGGCAAACTTTTGTTTAAAAGCATAATTAGAATGGAAACGCCACTTTTAAGTTTGACCGTATTTTCGTTTTCGGTCAAATTAGGGGCACGACTATGATAGCATCAAAATTGCTATTTTTTAAACACTAAGAAGGCTTGACACAACATGAAACTGTGCTCGAAGTATCACCAGGGGCTCTACACATGAACTCGAGCATTGACAACATTGTTCATGTACACAGAGTTTACTACAAAGAAAGATTTTGAACAACTCACTGTAGCTGTTGTTGTTTCCGTCCGCCGGCATTTTGTCAGTCAAAAATAGTCGATCTCCGAATGCGAATGAACTGACTCTGAATTTTTGTATTGTTTCTTATATGAGAATCCTTTTTCAAATCCAAGGTCAATATTGATTTTCATTAACGACAAAACAACAAATTATATGATGTTTTATTAACAAAGTTCGGGAGGAGCACGTTCAAATAATCAAGCAATCAATCAATCAATCAACTCATCAAACAATTACCATGTCTACCCTATCAGCATGAGAGGGAGCATATATATATTCACTCTGTCAACTCACCTAACTTCCTTGACAGTTTCAGCATCCCTCCACCACCCCGACTCCTCACTCTTGGCTTGTTCTTTCACAGCCAGGAATACGGGGGGAGTACTCTGGGTTCGGGCCGAATACCGAGCCCGGAGCCCTCTCCTCGGACAGCACGCCAAATACGCATTTATTCTATCTGACTTATTTGTGAGTGTGAACTCGTGAACCGTGAATTTATATGGAACTAAGCTTTAGGAGCTTTCCATCTTTACTCTCCTCCCTGTTATGTTGCATTAAGCTTCTGTTTATGTTCACTGATCAATGTTTAAATGTGAATAAAGCATAAATTAAATCTGTTCATCATATAAAGCAAATTACTCTCTTCAGAAAATTTGGACTAAACCACTCAATTCATATGGATATTTTTATGATCTCTTTATGAACTGTTTGAAGTGGCAAAGTGGTAGTTGCGTAGCTGTCAATGGAGAGGCAGAAATGGATGAAAGTGTTACGTGTTTGGAACGACATGAGGTTGAGTAATTAATGACAGAATTTTCATTTTTGAGTGAACTAACCCTTTAAGTTCTACTGACAGCATGGCATAATGTTGATTACCCCAAAAATAGAGTTCCACTTGTCCATCCTTTAAAAATAAACCTGGGTTACATGGAGTACTTCTGCCAATTAGTAAATATATATTTACAAAGAAACTTTATAGGGCCACTATAGGGTTGTCAAACATACCGATACTACTGATACCAGTTGGTATACAAAAACAAGTTGACGGTATAGCATTTCTGCAGTACCGGTTAGCAGCTGATAGATGCTGCTTTCTGTGCGATAAAGGTTTCTATTTACAGCATGTTTTTACAAGCATTGATAATTGTAGCCAATCACAATCATATTTGTTGAGCACTTGAACACAATAGCCTATCAGAGGTGCTTGTCAGTGACCATTTACACCTGATATGCATTTTGTTCGATCAGATCACAAGTAGACGAGGGAAACACATTCCCGTTTACAAGTTTAGTTTTCTAAACTTTTTGGTACACTGCAAAGTTTCTGTATTGACAACTGTATTTATATGTGTGATTGAATCGGAAATTGCAATGATTGACTGTGATAACCAACGGACGTGACAAAATGGGACAAAATATACATTACACACATTATAATAGAATAATTAATGCAAGTGCTTTTATAATGATAAGCTTCACATTCCTGTTTTTAAATCTTCCAAAAATGTCTCCATTTATTTCTGTTGTAAGTTCCTCCCTGTAACCTTGATTTTTGCTACTTTCTTTTACTGTTTTTTTGGGGGGGGACGAGTCAGAATTATTTTTGTGGAAATCAACACAAATGCTGTTAATTTAGATTAACTTAGATTAGATTCCTTTTCAAGAAACCTTATGTTTCATTGATTTAGGATAGATTATATTCCAGAAGCCTGGTTGTAATGAGGTCATTTAAAAGTATTTGTGTGTTTTTTTTTTTTTGTGTGTGTGTTGGTTTTGAAAGAACTTTAAAAGTGTATCTGATTACAGTAGAATTAGTTGAGCACACACTGAGTAAATTAACAGGGTTAAGCAGTGATGTCATGAGTTGTTGACCAGCTTGCGATGGGCAGAGGCAGACTGATGTATTAGATTAGTGATCGTCAGAGGTCAGGGGTCACGCTGTCCCGGGCCAGAGGGTCTGTGCTGTGAGGAGATCTGAAGATTAACTATCAAAACAAAAGCCGCCCACGGACTGCATGCCAATTATGACAATGAAAATATTCCATTGTGACAAGAACGACGGCATTATTAGAGGGAGATATAGTTGTGTAAATTAAATATCTGTGTACAAATGAAAAAATGCAATGTTAAATGACAATTTATCAAGACAGTTCAGAGAGCAGGAAAGCTGTCTCTGTGTGTCCTGGAAACCGGACATAATCCAATAATAGTAATTCATTTTCCATGTACTGTCGAAGCTGATTTTATTTCATTTGAGACATTGCCCTTGTATTTTACAGCTTTTTTGTTTACTCACAGAGCATGAATGATAAATAACTACAATCAGCCAGCCGTAGTAATGCATTTCAGCTATTTCTGTCAGGATCTAATCATATTTGGATTTGTACTATTGAATTAAAGACACTTTTCACTGACTCTTAACTTCAATTTCATAGCGATTAGTCTCATTAGACTGACAGGCTCTTATATCAGAGTGCCAGAGCTGATATAATGAGCAGTATAAAGCAGTATTGGGGGTAACATGAATCTGACTGCTACACTTAAACTACATAAAATGCAGAATGATCTAAACAAATCAAGTTAAGTTTGCCCTAAAGGACAAACCCTTTCAAAATAGATCCAAAACACAAATCATAAAATCAGAGTTTTAAATAAATAAAAGTCACAGACATGATTTTAGTTTGTGGATGGTTTCCAGGGTGTTGCTATGCCGTTGGGTGTTCTTGATGGTGGCTTGTTGAATGCTTGCTGGCCCAAGTCATAAAATCGCACCGCAAAGACTTGATGACCTTCGATGCAAATATATAGGACTTTTTCCCCTCCATTTTATTGTCCACCAGACAGAAAAAAAAGTCTGAAATAGTATATTTATTGATTAATGTTGACTAACAATTGGAACTTTATTGTAAAGTACAATTTTATAAAATATATTTAAACATTATAGTATTTGTATATGGGCTTATAATTATATATATATATATATATATATATATATATATATATATATATATATATATATATATATATATATATATATATATATATATATATAATATATAAGCCTATTTATATTTTCAATTCGGGTGGCATTTGATTAAAAAAATAAGAGGGGGATAAAAAATAAAGTGTGAAATTTTCTTTTTTTGGGAATTTGTAATGTCTGCGCTGATGAATCATTCACAAACATCTGTTAACAAAATAAATATTCTGTTTTTAATTTTGACTTTCAACAAAATATTATGAAAGGTTAATTGAATAATCTTGACATGCATGACTAAATCAATAATGACATGAACTCATTTCATATTCAAGGTGAAGTGCATAAAGTTTTGACTTGTGTTTTGAGGATATTGTCTGGCATTACGTGACTGTAGAAGTCAGAATCACCATCAATTTTCAATGTAAAACTAAAGACAGATGAACGCTGATGAGCTCTTAAGGGAAACGTATAGTAAGAGCTCCAGCTCTGGAGGCCTAAGGGGTGTGCGCTGGGGTGAGAGTAGGAGAGAGAGTCCTCCACTCACTGCCAAAACAGGAGAGAGGGAGGAGGAAGAGTGAGAATGAGAGAGGCATACATTGTCTGCTAGGCTCAAAAGAAGAAATACCCGACAGCCCCTGCAGGAATTCAGGAAGGTCTTAGGTTGCATTGTTGTCTGCATTGTATCCTGCCCTGTAAATATACACGACACTCCAGCTATGGACTGTGTCACATGGCCACGTGAGGAGCATGGGGTTTATGTCTCTGTCTCCATCCACCTCTTGAAATTATAATGCAAACTAACAAACTGAGTTTTTCTTTTTCAGACGGTGGGCTTCCAGAGGACCAAATGCTCCATGACTTTGTTTCCTTGCTCTGACTGCTCTTTGTAATTTGAGATATTGGCCCTTTGCGAATATAGGCTACTCCACAAATACTGGAGAAAAAAAGACTTGCTTTTATGATAAACTTATTTTATGATTTCGCCTATGATTTCTGGGTTGAATTGAGAATGCTTTTGAAATTTGAAATTTGAATTGGGATATTGTCTTGGCCCCTTAGTACCAATAGAGAATTGTTTTAAAGCCACAGCCTACCTGAGTATTGTTTCTGACCATGTCCATCCCTTTATGACCACAGTGAACCCATCTTCTGATGGCTACTTCAAGCAGGATGCGATGTCACAAAGCTCAAATTATCTTAAACTGAACATGACAATGAGTTCATTTTGAGTTTCAAATGGCCTCCACGGTCACCACATCTCAATCCAATAAAGCACCTTTGGCATGTGATGGAACGGGAGATTCACATCATGGATGTGCAGCCAAGAAATCTGCAGAAATTTGATGAACAAATAAAGCTCAATAATCATCAAAAGCCTGATGTATCATATTTGATTTTTCACTTTAAGGTGTCCTTGTTAGAATGTAATTACTGAGTAATATTAATTGGCTTCATTTAGGCCTAAAATGCCTTTTTCTTAAAAAAGCATAAACTATCAAACAGATGACAGAAGGTCTGTAAGAAGATTGTGTACACAGGTTTTTTAGAATGTGATGACATATGTAAAAACTATATAAGCTGTGAACACAATTTCATGTTGAATTTAAAACACGTAGCATACTATTTGCTTTTAAAAGGATAGTTCCCCTCAAAATGACAATTTTGTCATCATTTACTCACACTCAAGTTGGTCCTAGCTTGTATGAGTTTCTTTCTTCTGTTGAACACAATGTTGCCAGATAGTTGATATAGCCATTGACTTACATAGTATTTTTTTTTCCTATTATGGAAGCCAATGGTTACCCTCAGCTGATTGATTACATACATTCTTTCAAATATCTTCTTTTATGTTCGAAATATGAAAGAAAGTTTGGAACAACTTGAGGGTGAGTAAATGATTTTTGGGTGAGCTATCTGTTTAAAATCACTGTATATTTCACATTCAGATTTTCAGTAGTTTCTTCACAAGCAGACACAAACGCCGGTCCTACAGACTGGCAGAACCCCTACTTGAATGAGGAGTGCACTTCTGTGCACTTGAGGGATCGAGAAGGAAAAACAGAACTAAAGTATAGTGTCAGAGAGATCTTGCTGAAGTTGCTCTCTGCTTAGAGGCTTTCGGATGAAAAACGTCTATAGTGGATTGGATGAGGTAGAGGTGTTTCAATTGAGTTGAAAGTGAGGTGGAGGAGGATCGGGTCTCTCAAACAGACCAGACTTCAGTTTCAAGAGCACTATAGTTTTAAATGGACAGATTGGAGGTAAATGTCCACATTTAATCTTCATAATGTAACATATTTTTTACTGAAATGTAAAATTGAATAAAAAAACATAGGGCGCAACTATTAGATATTTTCATAATCTTACATTCTTTTTTTTGTCTTCAATTTTTTGTCCCAGTCATACAGGCCATATTTATGTTAGCTTCTGCCTTTTGGGAGCCAAGATGGTGTCTGAGACATGGATGCAAGTTCAACTTCAGCATCTCAACATTTCCAAATGGTAAATAATTTGATCTATTATTATTGCAGTCATTCTATTATTTAATTCATGATACAATTATGTTTAACTAATTGGAAGATTTGGAAGCTATTTGGCTGTTAGTTAAAATTATTGTCAGTGATGTCAGCCAAAATATAAAGGCATAAAAGATTACAAAAACAAACAAAGAATCAAACACATTGATTAATCATGCACAATGTGACCCCCATAAAGGAAGAAAATATGGTCAGTTTTGAATTCCTTTTGACTTTAAAGTGCGAGAACCAACAGATAGATTAGTTAAAGTGGGTGGGGAGCCTGGTCTCTCAGTTATGCCTGGAAATTTCCGTTGTAGGCCTCAATCTGCTCCAGGATGGGAGGGGTTTGCGTGTGTTATGGAGAAATAAAGAGCAGTGGTTTGGGACTGGAGTTGGATTTTGAGAGTTGGCCATGAGCCAGCCTCAGCAGGAAGCCTGGTTCACACGGACAAAAGCAGTAATGACTAGTTCCAAGGATGTCTGTGGTGGACATGACTGTCATCATCCACCCCAACCCCCTTCAAAAGTGTCTCTTTTTCTTCAAAGCCAATATCTGGCCCACTGTAAACGTGACTTAAGTTGTGACTTGAGAGAAAACACTTGAAATACCCAGAATTGTTGGTTGCGATGGCTTCAAGAAGTACACTAAATGTCATTAGATTAAATCATCAAAGCAAGTGATTTTTATTTTGAAAAAGGCAAAAGGATATTTCTTAAGCAAAAAAAGAGGTTTGCAGAGTTTTAAATTATACAACAATAGCTACTGTCTATCAAATGTTGGTGGAACATGTTCAGATAGTTAATGTGATGAACTACCTGTTACTAAGCTTGAGGTAAAATGACTTCATACACCCATTAGACCAAATGGTTAAAAGTAATTGAAAAAAAGGCTCAGAACGGTGAAGTTGATACTGAGGTTCTAGTTCAAGTTCACAGGTGCCACTTATTGTGGTGTTTTGTTAGCCTACTTATGGTGTTGCATTAAATTGAAATGTTGTTTAAGTGTCTAAATACTTTTTGCACTCTTAACTCTTTATTGGTATTGATGGTTCCATGAAGAACCTTTAGCATCCATGGAACCTTTCCATTGCACAAAATGTTCTTTATGGAAAAATCTTTATATTATTAACATGTTCTTCACACCAAAAAAACAATTAGTTATTTTAATAACTTTTCACTGAAGTGTTCTTTGGGGATGCAAAAAAATGGTTCATGGCATTTTTAGGATCACTGTGTTATTTATTCTTAAAAAGTCTCAGTGTTGTTGTCCACATAATGAAAGTCAATGGAATTTAAATGTTATTTGGACCCCAACATTCTTCAAAGTATGTTATTTTGTGTTTCGTATACGAAAGAAAGTAATTAAGGTTTGGAATAACATGTGGGTGAGTAAATTATGGCAGAATTCTCATTTTTTGGGTGAACTGTCCATTTAAGCAATTTGCACAGTTAGCAAAAATGCTTTAGAATAGAATAGAATAGAATAGAATAGAATAGAATAGAATAGAATAGAATAGAATAGAATAGAATAGAATAGAATAGAATAGAATAGAATAGAATGTTTCTGGTGGAATTTATTTCCACAACTCACATATGCTCTGCATCTCATCTTAAATTACAGGGATATTCCCCCCAGGTTAAGAGAGTCTTGCTCAAGGGCACAATGATGATAGTACAAAGATTGCCCTTACAACCTACATTCACCAGTCCTGATCTTTGTCCACAACGCCATGCACATTAGAGAAACCAATGTTTGATAGAAGAGTATGGGCCTTTTAAAAGCTCAAGTAAACACTGGCATAGGTCAGAGGAAGCTTTTCTAACCTGAATTATGCTTGCAGTTGGTCTGTGAATGGTTTGGAGCCTAACAATCAGATGACCCCAAAATGAAGATCTTCTTCTCTAAAAGTATATAGGAGTTGCATTCGCTCACATGTAAGGTCAGCTCTTTTATTTCACTACAAATTGTATGCTTGCATGTTCTTCTTTACCAATTAAACATGCTTTGATCCTTGTTAACACTCTGTACTTACCAAAGAGGGAATGACCCAACAGTTAAACTGAATGTTTTAATTAAACTGTGATGATTTTTATTTGATAAAGTCTGTGCTTCAGGGCAGCTCGCCCACATAGTGTAATGAAAGTCTATCAGATGCCATTGCTACCTCCTCATAGTACGGTTTTTTTTATTTTTATAAGTGTGTTTCTATAGTGACAGTGCTGGTAGCACTCAAAAACAGGAGAATCCCCTCATGCATTAAGAAGGTTGACATGATGCTGTTTTCACACTTTCACCAGCATAAATTCAAATATTAGGAGGACTTCACAAAAGAGAAGATTCGTTTCATTTGACATTCATCATGCAAAAGGAATATCAGAATTTTTACTTTAAAGGTGCAAGGCATCTCTTTAATATGATCAATTGGAGAAATATTAGTTTGGTATTTTAATACTTCATATTATTAAGACAAATTTAAACATGTAGCCCAGAAAGAAACCAACGTGTAATAAAAGTTAACAAATACTGAGGTAAAGTGTCAGCAATCAGCAATAATAGTGCTTTGGGTGAGTTATACTCGAGTCATGCTGGCACAAATGAATCATAAATTAAACAATTTAGATGTATTTTATTTCCTACCGCAAGTGTTTTGGATGAAAAAGCAGACATTGTGTGTACAGCATCAGTGGTTTTAGTATGTGTGATTAGTTTATAACATCAGTGGCATCATATTATTCAAAACATTGAATACATTTATGAAGTCTCTTCATAACTGCAGTTCATTGAAATAACTGGTTCTATTTGAGAAGTATGTTGAAGACTTATCACACTCTCAACTTCCTTCACCTTCTTCCTCATGTATAGCAGGTAATAAAATGAAAGTATCTATTTACTCCCATACATATGAGAACTGTTGAGGGGAAAAGCAGGAAAAGCTGACTTTACTTTGTGTCAATTAAATGCCAAACAATACTGAATTTAATTCTTTCGAAAGACTGCAGCTTTAAAAAATGGCCAGAAATGGTTTAAATGTGACCCCTTTTTTAACCAAGCTTAGTCCAACAGGTGAGCCATTACTTAACAAAAAAAGATTGATTTGTACACACACACAAAAAAAGACCAAATCCATGTTTGAAAATTCTGAATTCATTTCCCTTATAGTAGTTCCTGTTTTTAAAACAACACCTGCCAGCTAGCTCGGTATCTGACAGCTGTCGAAAAGACAAGAACGACAACAACATTCTGCTTTATAAGGATATAAAGTATAGGCCTATACATTTAAAATGGGCTGTCTGGAGTCCTTGACACCAGTGAGTCACTATTGGGTGCTGTTTAGGAAATAATCCATGCAAAAATACATATTGTGTGAATATGTGCATTGATTTATAATATATTTGATCCATATATATATTAGCTCATAGGCTTACTTTTTGGCTTTCAAGTATACTTTGATTTACCATATATTGGTTTCTGCAGTTAGCCACATAAAAGGCCATATTCACTCAATGTAGTTACAGGTGATCTATCAAAGAATGTCAACAATTATCTAATTTTACTTACACATTAAGAAAATTGAAAGAAGCAGAGATATCAGTTTTATATTTAAAGAAGTGGCTTTGATGATCCATATTGTGTGATATTAAATACAGAGATATGGCGTATAAGAAAGACCCTACAAGTATGGCGTATAAGAAAGACCCTACATGTATTCCATAATTGCAATTATTCTGAAACAATTATGATAGTCTTAACTCTTACACTCTAAAAAATGCTGGGTTATTTAATCTACCCAACCGCTGGGTTATGAAATTCTTTACCCATTATGGGTTATTTATATGGAAGTTGGGTATTTTTTTTAAATGCTGGGTTATTTAATCTACCCAACCGCTGGGTTATGAAATTCTTTACCCATTATGGGTTATTTATATGGAAGTTGGGTATTTTTTTAAAATGCTGGGTTATTTAATCTACCCAACCGCTGGGTTATGAAATTCTTTACCCATTATGGGTTATTTATATGGAAGTTGGGTTATTTTGTGCAACTCATGTGTTGAGTCAAAATCCATCAATCCAACATTATATCGTTTGACCCAGCACGTGGGTTGTTTGTGCTTCGAACGTCATCATATCGTCACCAGAGTCCACACACCGAGCGCTCGTCACAGCAGAGAACCTTTGACTGATCATCCAGCGAGGCAAACAAATAATAAAAGGTATGTGTACACTACATGTCTAATTCACATTGTCTGTGTTGCGGTACCTATTAAATTACTATCTGTATATTGTCGATGTCGAGGCTAGTTGGTTGGTTTGGCTAACAACGTAGCTAACGTTAGCCATTTAGCCGTTATCAGCACGGATAGCCTGCTTATTTGGTCTGAATTACATTTTTGTAAGGTGTTATACATTAAGCAAAAGTTTATTTTTATTCATGCGGAGATGTGGGACTTGAAAGTAAATCATTACAGGATTAGTGTAAAAAGAATATAGTCTTTTGTGGTGAGAAACCGGGACAATTTTGAAAACTGAAAGGAGGACTCTGTGCGCGCCTGCGCCCCCTCACATCTGAGGATTTGGTGCGACGTGACGCGGTGTCTCCTGTTTCATCAATTTGTCCTGTTATTTTGCAGGTACTATTGTTACAACAACTTGATAATATGCACTGTAATATAAATGTATATGTTCATACCGCAGATATTTCGGGTAACGTTAATGACGTTCGGGGTTGTGAATATGTTGAATATAGGTCTATGCAGATTGTCCGCCATTTTGTGAATGCTGTAACACACGAGGTTATTGTGAAATGCGTTTAACCCTCTGGGCTTCTTCATAATTGGGTCACACTTAGCTTCCTCCCGCCCGAAAACGGGCGAAGCCTTAAAATTGTACTTAACTTTGTCCTAGGATAACCAATCAAATATTGTTTTGTTCTATAATGTTTTCTGATTATTATATAGAATTTTTAGAATTTTTTATGATACTTTGCATTAATTATGTAATTTTTATGAGCTATTTTTTCCATTAGAATTAATATATATATTTTTATTTTATTTATTTTATTTTATTTTTCAATAAATGCAACATTTCACATCAAATTAGAGTGCAGGCCTAAAAAAAAAAAATATTCCTAGTGAGAAGAGCGCCACCTAGTGGCTTCAAAATGTATTAATTTGTGTCATGTCCTATAACCGCCCATAGGCGGCCTATAGCTTTTTTATTTATTTATTTGATTTATTCCCATTCGGAAAGAAAACAATTTATTACTAATCAACCACTGAATGGAACAACAGAAATTATATATCATTAGCTTAGAATCTCAGCTTTTTAATGCATCTAATTAAATGTATTAATTCCTAACGAGTGCTGAGTAATCCCTCTAAAACCAAGTGTACCGCCAGCAGGCGCCACCTAGCTGCGAAAATATTTATTACCATATTTTTCAAAAATCTTGCCTTGATAAACACAAAGTTGATGTCATTTGAAAGCTTAGAGTCTGAACTTTACAGTGAATGTATCCACTTTGAAAAACTCTTAAGTATTGCTGAGTTATTTGCTGATACATAGAATTTCTCTTTTTTTCATAATCTATAAAATAATGTACTGCAATGTGTCAAAAACATCATACAGCTCATGAAACATTCTCAGATAATTGAAAATGGCACTTCATTTTTTACAGCATATTATTACAATTAAAATGAGCCCAAAATTAACATAATCTATTGCTTTTATGACAAGATATTCTTCATGGAGAAAAAATTGCCCATGAGGGGGTGTGAGAGACTGTACAAAAAGGCTATCTCTTTTCAAAATGCTGTAATTTTTTATTCCTTTATCCAAAAATTATTATTTTTTATCCAGATGCAGTTAACATGTAGGGGGACTTCACTAAAAAAGAATTTTCCTCCTACCTTATTTCCTTCCTGAGTTATTCCATGACAAATATGAAAGATATGCAAAATCATAATAAAAATTATATATATATATTGTCTTTTATCCACCGTTTCTTGGCGGGACAATGTCCAAATGTAATGTAATTTATATTTTCAAAAAATTTAAAAAGAGTTCTTTCAAACGATACCTACCTTTTGACTCTCCTTGCTATAGTTTTGGAGTTATTATGATTATATCATTTTTATATAGTTTGGGGCAAAATTTGCTGTTTCAGTCTTACCAGTTCATTTCTCTCTGTGTGTGTGTGTGTGTGTGTTTGTGTGTGTGGGTGTGTGTGTGTGGGGGGGAGGGTGTCTTTTTTGCACTCTTGATGTTCTAGAGTGTCACCCCTTCATTGCTGTACACTTTTTTCAGCACAGTGGCTGATCTGTAGCTTGTACCACCAAAAGTTTCTCTGAGTTTTCCTATTTTTTCGTATTTCCCATTCATTTCCTATGTCGCCCGTTTTCGGGCGGGAGGAAGCTAAGTGTGACTTTTTTTTTTACGACCCTTTAACATATCAGAATCATCTCCTTGATTTTTTTGTGTGTTCATATAGGTAATAAAACAAAAGTCACCAAGTTTCACCCCCATCCGATGAAGCAAAAAAATTAAACAATTCGAAACGTTCAAGTTTTCGCCCGTTTTCGGGCGAAGAAGCCCAGAGGGTTAATTCGATTCAAATTGACTCCAGTTACAAGGTTATAGTGTTCATTATGAGTTTACTTTTATTTGTGTTTGGTTTAAGTTATGTATACATATAAAGATCGGATGCACTTATTTAGCAGAACTGTCTCTCTAACGTTACTTGGCCTTCTGCGCGGGGCCTGTAACATTAAGAAATATATAATATATTTCTGTGCCCTATGCAGTGAGCAGCCACAAATATTATTGTGCAGTAAAAACATAGACTATTTACATGTAACTTTATGCAATTTGTCATATGAATTGTAGAGAGGGAGGATTGTTTTCTCTATATTTTGTATAACTTAAGTTGATGGCGCTCTTGCAAGGGCTCTCATACCAGGTAATTATTAAATGGAATAATTATTTGATGAAGCAAAACAATAATATTTCAGTGACTGACAACTTTGTTCTTTTTTTACAGAATGTACCATATCAGACGAACGTGTGTCACAGCTTAAATAATGGTTGAGAGACAATTCTCAGCCCCTCAGCCAGATAGAGACCCACATGCAGAACACGGCAGTCTACAGGGCCAAGTGGATTAGGGACTACAATTGGACCATCGATCAGATCCTCGAAGAGTTCCCTCGCCTGATGACCAAAGGCATGGTAGGTATAGGGAAATATGATCTTGAATATGAGGATGCATTGTTTAAAACGTTTTATTAGTGTGCTACATTGAATTAATTTTAAAAATGTGTTTTCCATTTTATAGATTGCACAGAACTTTCTTGTCCTGCATTGGGATGCTGCATCAAAGTTGTTTGAAACATGGCTACCCATCTATGCTGAGAAGATCCTGTACCTGGCAAGACAGAGCTGACATTGCCCCTGGATGGATTAACACCAGGTAATATATTCGTAATATAATATATTAATATATTAGCATTCCTCTTTCCAACATTTTTTAAGTTTTTTGACCAAAAACTTTTCACATAATTTTGGCCAGAATAGTGACTTAGTGAATAGAGAATAGTGAGTGATATCATCATAGGAATAGTTAAATAAATCCGTCAGCCTCTTTATGCTAATTGGGTACAAAAAATGCCAAGTTTTCACAGCAGAGTCAACACAGCAGTACCGGTGTAACTAATAACATTAACCAGTCCCTCCAGAAAAACGCAGAGTTTTTTTGTGATTGTTACGGGCAAAAATCCTTGATTATGTGGCACGTTTTCTTAAAAAATGCGATGGAATATGCAGGATATTTATGCGACGATATTGCGGGGATTGTGAAATCACAGGTATGCCATTCCACATTGTATTGACACCTATGTCTTACAGATGGTGTTGGGGAACTCGCCCTGAGGCAACTGCCAGCCTTGCTTCCACCTACAACTTGGAGAGTTGGCCATGGCTGCGGTGCGAAAGTGGTTTGCCACACCATTCAGGAATGCAGCTTGGCCTTCATCGACCATAAGCCTGTAAGTCCTCAAGCACATCTAAAGGGGGAAACTTTATTCATTTTATCAACATATCTGAGCTCAAGACTGTGCATGCACACATGCATATCCAGGTGTTTTTTTACTATACTTTTGGGGACAGGCATCAAATATAGCCAGACAGTATTCGGAAAATGGCTGTTCTATAAGCTTAAGTCGGTCACTCTCAAAGCATCCTGGGCTTCTAGAACACCTCAGCAGTGCCACAGGCTGGTAACCTCTGTACCACACCGCACTGATGCAGTAATTTGTTCTAAAACCGGCACCAACAAAGTATTGAGTGCAGAAATTAACATAATTATCAGAAAGTTGACACTGTTGTATTTTAACCAATTTGGATCTGACTCTATGAGGTTGACTCTAAAGAAGTCTTCTAAATCTACAAAGCATTTGCGGCCCATCTATCTGACCACCTAACCCCGCTGCCCATTGGCCAGATAGGATAGTCAGATAGGTGGGCCACATTCGTTTTCTGAACATGTTTATTGTAATGATATATCATCAATCAATTTATGGCTTTTTAGGTCAATTGAGGTCTGAATCGTTTTTTAAAATTGTTTTCTGTAATGTGAGCTATGCTCTAAGACTTAATAAAAAAATATTTTGTTAGGCTATGTGCAATGAGATGTAGACTATTACAGTTCAACTTTTTGAATTATAAATGCACCGAATCTTTTCCAAATTGTAAAGTTAACTAGACTTTATCATAAAACAATTTCTCTAGTGAGGACCAGGAAAATGGTCCTCACAATGTCTATATTTTAATTATACTATAGTAGTCGGTAGACATTTGGTCCTTACTCACTTGCACTCTCTAACTCTCGCTCTATTGTATTCTTTCTTTTTTAGCCTGGAATAAACATGGAGTACCTTCATGAGGCCAAGGCATGCAAATCTCCACTGCACCAGTTCCACTATATTTTTTATATGAACTGCACCAGTTCCACTATATTGTTGCAATTAATTAATGTTAATAAAAAAAATTCAGAGATTACATTGTTGTTTTGTTTTTGTATTGTTTAAGTGTTTATTGCATAATATATGCATAAATCTAGCATGTATTCTGTTCTAAGTTTGTAGTTTAACAGTTTTATAGCTATGGGTAGTCTATTGCAATTTATTTTCTTAAATTGTACTGTAATGTGTTGGAATTAATCTGGCATTTGGGTTAATTTTACCCAGAATTTGGGTACACTTTATAACAAATATGTAGTTGAATCAACCCAGAATTGTAATTAATTTGACCCAGCATTTGGGTACACTATATAACTAATATGTAGTTAAATCAACCCATAATTGTAATTAAATTGACCCAACATTTGGGTACACTATTTAACCAAAGTATGTAGTTAAATCAACCCATAATTGTAATTAGTTTGACCCAGCATTTGGGTAGAATATTTAACTGTTGGGTTAAATATGACCGACCCATCTTGCTGGGTCAAATTAACTACTGCTGGGCTGGTGCAATATTTATCCAGCGGCTGAGTTATAAAACAACCCAAGTTGAGTTATTTTTAACCCAGCATTTTTTACAGTGTACTAATGTTTCCTAACTTTCCTCTTTTGAATTTTAAAAATGATCTAGAGCATGCATAGTAGTATCTAATTATAGGCTATTCATAATATTAATATATTCACGCAGCTCAAACATTACTGCAATTACAACGCAACTACATCATATCATAAATATTCTATTAATGACTAGGGATGACACTAAAGCAACAGATTCACATTTCCCGAGTGGGTGTTAAATTGAAACATCTCTCGCGTGGAGCACCGAAGGGAAAGGTGTGTGTAGGTCACCTGTCATCACTGGCTCATACAGCACTGCGGGAAATTTACATAATCATATCTAGTAGTGAGTGTGACTCTCACAGGCATTGTTTATAGTGCATCCCCGTTCCCAAAATCAAAACATATGCTTTGTCAAAAGCGCTGTCGTTTGCGTTTATTTATTTATTATTTTATAGCATTATGATTTCTCTTGGAAACAGGGGACGAAAACAGCAGAATGGCTACGCAGAACCCCGATGGGAGGTGTCGAGGGGCCGTCTTTGATCTTTAAATACCCTCTAACATTAAAACCACACTCTATCGCTTTGATTTCTTTTGTCGCTACCAAGGCGCGACTGCAACATTCAGACGTTCCCTAAGCGTGCCACATCGCCTTTTCTTTTTTCCGCTCTACCATCTGTCCCTTTCTTCCATTTCACGCAGAATCAACGGACATTCGCCCTTCAGATGTGTGCAGCCGTATCCCCCCTCTCTCCTCCCGCTGCAGTCCCTTTCTTATCCCATGCCTCTCCCTCTCTCACTCGGATTCGCACGATGCAGACGCTCCCTAGCGCCGACTGTTTCCCCCCTCCCCCACCCGCAAAGCTCCTGTTTCACTCAAAGATGGCGTCAGCTCTGGAGCCACTGCTCTCTGGCTGCATTTTTCGGGCTTGTTGTTGTCTGTGTTTCGAACGCTTTCTGGCACATTCTCCTCGGCCACTCGAGCCGAAATTCTGGTGAGTAGCTCACGATTACACGCTGCGTTCAAAATGCTCTCGGCTCGAGAGCCCGAACTGGACTCGTGGTTCTGCCTTTCAGGGAAGGAGCGGGAGAAGGTAGAGGGAACGGGGGGTACGCGGAGATGAAGGGGGAGGGTGGGGGGAGCTAGCCGAGGCCTAACTACTTCCCTCACGGGCCTCGTCTCCTCCGCTACCACCGCCACCACCACAGGCTCTCCTGTTGGGTAGGGAGGGTAGGTTACAGTAAGCGGGGAAGGAAGTGGAGGAGAAAATGGTGGAGGAAGCGCGGAGGAGCAGTTGAACATCTCGCGTGAGGATTTTTTTTTTGTCATGCGCTTATCCGAGGCAGAGATTGAGGCCGCGCGCGGCCGTGTCAAACGTTGGCGCGAGGGAAGGAAGGAAGGAAGGAATCTTGGCGTCCCTTTTTGTAACGGCTGAGGCGCGCTAACCGCGGTAGCCACTGGTTACGGGCATTGTGTTTTCATTTAGGCCGCGATGTTTTTAACGGAATATGAGGTTGGAAATGTCTAGAAAAATGTCCTTTTTCAGATTGTTATGGTGTGAAATCTCAGGCGCTGAGAGGAATGGAGGAAACATTGTCCTTATTCTCAGCTGCACGTTGCTTGTGTTTTGGAGCTAACAACATCCGCTCAGTGCACTTGCTTCGTTACTTCAAAGTTTACATCGTTTGGAATGGGAAAATATGCCTCAATAATCTTTAGTAAAGTATATTTACTGGTGTTTTGCCACTATCAAACTGCTGCTTGTAATATTGTTTACATTTTTCAACGTTCAAGAACCGTTTCTGTTTTGTTTACTACTAGCCATGTGTTGACATTTATTACGTGCTTTCCTTTCTGCTGCAGTTTGACATGTGATTAGCACCTCATTACAGATGATTTCTGACTGACCATCTGTCATAGGTGTTGTGAAGTTGCTCAACTTCTGTTTGAAGTTATAATAATAGACATTGCATTACAGAATTTACATTTTGTTCATAAAAGAACAGTGCTGATTATTTTTTGCTTTCAGTCATATAACTTAAAAAAAAAGGATGTTTCAGGCACTCTGGTTGTGAGACCTATTTTTTGATATAACCCTTGTGTCACTGATCTGCTGTCACTATTGAAAATAGTGTATTTTTAACTGTTTATTAGACAGTACTCTTTTGTCAGTTGTTTTGTTTTTGTTTAGATTTTTGGGTTACACTTTATATTAGGGTGCCATTGTTATAGTGTAATTACACAAATAAGTACTAAGTAATATTTGGATTTACTATATTATTAAGGTTTCGATTTGTTAAGGGTTAGTTGCTTGTTGTTATCCATGATTTACTGTTATTACTATAGTTAGTGCATGTGTAGCAGGGAGAGTGTAAAATAAAGTTATTCTATTATTGTTGATAATATTGGCTTAAACTTGTTTAAACCAAATCCTAACTTGGTTTAAAAATGTAAAGTGCACCCTTCAGATCCACTTTACATGAAGTGTTTTTAACTACTATGTGCTAACATTATTTGATACAATGCACTTATTGTGTACATGCATGGTTTTATGTTGTACTTGTATTTAAAATGACCTGTATGAGTGCATGTAATTACATCTGTAATTCATTTCTATAGTTACATCTCTAATTGCACTGTGGATCCACCCTAAACTAACCTTACCACCTTTCAGTAGCCTTAACAGTATCCTACCTCAATAGCAGCAAAAGTGTTTTGCAATAGCACACAAAGACAATAAGTACATTGTACCAATATATATTTATTTTTGTAACATAAGTACATGGTAAAAACACACCCAATATAAAGTGTGACCCAAACATTTCTGAAGTGAGAGTTAGTTTGCTGTCATTGTGCATTTAATTCATATAGATATTTTACCTATTTCTGTTTTTCGGCCCGTTTTATGTGCTGGATGATTAATATTGATGAGTGTTCAATAATTTTGTTGGTTGTAATGTGTTTTTTGTGCTTTTCAGATACTGATCCTTTTCATGTTTTTTTGTGTGTGCAGGTTGCAGGAATTTCTGAAGAATACCCAATAGGAAGATGGTCAGCCTACGTCGCTTCCTGGAGTAGTGAGAGTTCTGCTCAGGACCGCTTGTTCCAACAGCGCTAGGAGGATCAACAAGGAAGGAACGAACTGCTGGACAGTATTTTCACCCTTACGTTTCCCCAACGGAAGAAACCGAAACTCTCCGAAAGTGCTGTCACCATTCTCAACAATGATGCTCCATCTAAACGGATAACACTAACCGTCAAAATCGAGGATTCTACTTTTCTGACTGCTTTTGAGACGGGCAAATAAGACGACACCCAAGGCTCTTGCAACTTTTTCTCTTGGAGTATCTGTTGTGTCCGCCTGTTGCATACCTCACCTCTTTGCTTTGGTGTGGCAGCCCTTCAGGAGGAAGGGTCACTGGGTTAGGGGAATCTTTTCGAGGTTGGGGGGGGGGATTTAGGGAGCCTATGCTATGGTGATCGGCTCCCTCACTAACAGCTCCTGCTCAGGCACAGAGAGACTTACTACACCTCCCCGGGACAAAGGATAGCCTCCTGGAAGAAGAGAGAGGAGGACAACGACGTTGAGGCAGCGCCAGGGCTGAGGCCGCTGGGTGCTCCCTAACGGTTGTGAGAGTGTGTTGGGCTTTTGCCCAGCAGTATTATAGCAGTCATGGTGAAGCTGGCCAACCCGTTATACACCACCTGGATCTTGGAAGCCATCAAGAAGGTGAAAAAGCAAAAACAACGGCCGTCCGAAGAGCGCATCTGCAATGCTGTGTCAATGTCCCATGGGCTTGACCGCAAGACGGTTCTGGAGCACCTCGAGCTCAGTGTTAAAGATGGCTCCATACTCAAGGTGTCCAACAAGGGGCTCAACTCATACAAGGACCCCGATAACCCTGGACGTTTATCGCTCCCAAAACCCAGGGCGGCAGGAGGTGGAGGCAGTTCCAGCACCTCCAGCTCCAGCAAAAAACCGGGCTTGGACTGGAACAAACTCATAAAGCGCTCTCTGGAGGGGCTTCACGAACCTGGTGGATCATCCCTAAAGAGCATCGAACGCTTTCTGAAATGCCAGGCAGATGTTGCTGGTTATCTGTCTGGCAGTGGCTCTATGGGGCCAGGCATCTTCCACCAGCAGCTCCGGCTTGCTCTGAAGCGGGCCGCAGCTCACGGGCGGGTGGTAAAACAAGGACCGCTCTTCCGGTTGGTAAGCAGGAGTTCTCATAATGACGGGACGGGCTGCGTGTCTCTGGATTCTCTGCCTCCGGTGCGTCTGCTGCCCCATGAACAAGATCGGGTGAGCTGAAGTTTTTTGAATGTTTTGAAGTTTGCTGCGTGTATTGAGCAAAGCAAACTTTCAGTTTCCTTTTCTGGTGACCTATATTTACATATTTCACTTCTGTTTCAAAAACCGTCTCTCAGCTGTGGCATGATTTGAATTGGCATGCAGATTTCCTACAATTGCTAAAATGTCCAGAAATAATTGAGCATGTTAAAGGCATCCACATAAACAAGTGCATGTTACATTTCTGACATTTTCTATAGAGTACAGCAGTCGGGTTTGAAAACTGATTTTTAACAATAACTTTGGTTGTAAATCAGTGTTGAAGCTGTCTGTTTAAGGTTTACAAACATATTTTTTAATATAATAATTTTTAACTGTGGAATTCGTTGTGGAAACTAGGCTACATTAGTCATGATGCTATAAGAAAATTCAACCAATCAGAGAGTTGCAGCAAGCAAATCGCAAAAAATGAGAGCCCTTAAGGTCAGCCGTCTCTTATGAAGCACCGCAAATGATGTTATCGAGTTGGTCTCCCTACACTCTCAAAATGTTTTGTTTTATTTTATATAATTTGTATATTATACTTATTTTACAATAAATGTAAAATATAGCCTATTGTTTGTATAGATGAAATCAAAAACTTTAAATGAATAGTTTTATTTTTCATTCACAAATTACAATGCTTCATGGGATTGTAGTTCTTTCCCTCACTAAAGTCATTAAAGGGATAGTTCACTTTGAAATTAATTTTTGATATGTTTTAGCTTACCTCAAGGGCATCCAAGATGTAGGAGTCTTTGTTTCCGCAGTAGTTTCAATTCTGATATTTTTAGGTCAAACCGTTCTTGTCTGTCAGTCATATAATGCAGGTCGATGGTCACTGGCTCAAAACACAAGCACAGAGTCCAAATTAAAACAATTCCCCATCGTCCAAATGAAACAATTCCCCATCGTAAGTACACATTGATGGCCTAAGACACGAAACGAGCGGTTTGTGTGAGAAAACGAACAGTATTTATATCGTTTTTACCTCTTGAAAACAGCACACGTCTAAATGATCTGACGGCGCGGGCGGGTATAGATGTATACATAGATCTCGCCTTGGCTACTGCAGTTCATTGGAACGAAACCGTAGCCAAGCGACATTTTAGTGTATATATCTATACCCGCCCGCGAGCGGGTATAGATATATACATAGACGTCGCCTTTGCTACTGCAGTTCATTGGAACGAAACCGTAGCCAAGGCGACGTCTATGTATATATCTATACCCGCCCGCGCCGTCAGATCATTTGGACGTGTGCTGTTTTACAAGAGGTAAAAACGATATAAATACTGTTCGTTTTCTCACACAAACCGCTCGTTTCGTGTCTTAGGCCATCAATGTGTACTTATGATGGGGAATTGTTTAATTTGGACGACGGGGAATTGTTTAATTTGGACTCTGTGCTTGTGTTTTGATACAGTGACCATCGACCTGCATTATATGACTGACAGACAAGAACGGTTTGACCTAAAAATATCCAAATTGAAACTACTGCGGAAAAAAAGACACCTACATCTTGGATGCCCTTGAGGTAAGCTAAAACATACCAAAATTTATTTTCAAAGTGAACTATCCCTTTAAGTACACAGTGTTGTATGTTGTCTTTTTGTCTGATTTTGAAATACGTTTTTGCTTCAAATCAAATTTGTAATGTTGCGATTCACTTCGTAGCTGGTTGGTTTGTTTCATGGTTTAAAACGTTTTACCAAAGACTTCATTTTTTCCTATGGGAAAAATGAATGGAAAAATACTTTAGAAATCAACAACACTGGAAAAAGTGCGCAGCCAGGCACTGTTGCACTCTATTAGACGTTAAGATGTGCAAAATCTGCTAAAGGGTAATTAAATGTAGCAAATCATGTAAAAATGTAGTATTATCTTTTATTGGAAAATTAAACATTTTTATCGAACTTTGATAACTGCCTCAATATTTTAAATTCCTGAGAAGATAGTGGTCAAACTACATTTTATAAAAATCGTCATGTTTATAAAATATATTACTTCAGCATGTGAGTGTCAAATTGGACAACTACAAGGACTCATCTCAAGATCAATAATCATTTTATCAGTTCATCTATTGCCAAAATTATGAAAAAAAGATCAGTCAAGAATAGAAAATTATTGAAAATATTAAAATCAGGAATGTCAGAATCAGAATGAGTAATTCTTGCATAAAAATATCAGTTAAAAAACCAACACGTTGAACGATGTTCACTAGGGATGCACTAGGGTATCGGCCAATAAATGATCCTTTTTAATGCTATCATTATCGACCCGATAAGAAAATTTGGCCAAAATATTAAAGCCGATAAATAATGGATTATTTACTTCTGCTGAGACACTTTTTGCACGGTTTGCCATGATGGTTTTGAATCACTTTGAAAAGTAAAATACAGTTAAGTGCAATTGTGCAAATGCAATGCAACTCTCTCATATAGGCTGCATAAAATTATAATGAAAACGCTACTGTAAAAGAATGTTGTGAATTCTTTGTTCGCCCGTGTTTTAGAGTGTTGTTACGGGAAGAGCGCATCCAAAACGGAGTTGCATCTTCATAACTATAAGTTTGCTTGTGCATTCGCAGCCATTTGTTTTGTGCAATTATAAGTTGTAGTATGGTTAAGAAATAACGTGGTAGTAAAGTGCGCCGGTGACCATCTTTAGCTTCAGTGCATGCAGCTCAAACAGCAATGGATGACAAGCTATGATTGGGACATAACATTATAATGAGAACACTGTTGTAAACGTTGTGAATTCTTTGGGTTTAATTGCCGTGTTTCAGTGTGTTGTTATGGAAAAGAGCGCATCCACAACAGGAGGAGTTACACATTCTGACTAGCACGTATTTTAGTTCAAGTTCACTTGTGCATTTGTTATTTTTTGCAGATATAAGTTGTAATATTATGTTTATGTTGTAATTTTGTTTGTCATGTATTTTGATTCTTTATACATAAGTAATGGTGTCCAATGACTTGTTTGCATTATTTAGGCATGTTTTTTAATTTAAAGAAAGTGGCCATAGAGTGTAAAATAAATTTTAGAACTTACACTGGTTCAAACTTGGCTTCTGTACTGTATATGTTTGATTTATTTGGAAGTGTTTGGGACATAGCTTTTAATGTTGAGACTTTTGTTTTTGTAATCAGGCTCTCAAAAATTATATTAAAATGTGTATTTAGATTTATCGTCCAATATATCGATTATCGACTTTAAATAATTATTGGTTATTTGGTATCAGCCAAAATTTTCATATTGGTGCATCCCTAATGTTCACTAACCTGGCAAAGTTTTTCAATTGGTTTGCCGTTTATTCTCTTTAGCTTTTTGTCAGTGTGAAGCATTTCACTCAGTTCCCTGATCATTCTTATTCAATTTTAGTGAGTGAAGTAGGGGTGGGCGATATGCCGAAAAATATATATCACGTACATCATGCCAGGCTTTCAGTGTGTGTGTGCGCGTTATGTTTTGACAGACATCGATGTCTTGATATTCTAATGATGTGATTTGAAAACAGATGGATCGAAAGGTAATAATTTAATTCTTAGCCAGCAAGTATTGCCCATGAGTGCTGTTGATGTTTTTCAGTCTAATATTACAACCGATAGCTAGTCTTAAAGGGTTAGTTCACCCAAAAATGAAAATTCTGTCAGTAATTACTCACCCTCATGTTGTTCCAACCTTGTAAGACCTTCGTTCATCTTCGGAACACAAATTAAGATATTTTTGATGAAATCTGAGAGCTGGATCACTCCTCCTGCAGGCTTATGGACACTATAACTTGCTGGCCCAGAAAATGTATTAAAGACATCGTTAATATAGTCCAAGTGACTCCAGTGGCTCAATCTTAAGTTTATAAAGCGACGAGAATACTTTTTGTGCGGAAAAACAAACAAAAATAACAACTTTATTCATTTCATTCTCTCTCTGTGCCTCGAGTTAGTTTACGTAGTGTTTTTGCGCAGTGCGTCTGTGTTGCACGTCACCACGTAGGCTCACTATTGGGCGACGCTGGTCATATGTGTGATGCGTGGTGACGTGAAACACAGACGCGCTACGCTGTTACACTACGTGAAAAGACTCGAGGCCCAGAGAGAAGGAAATGAAAAGTGTAATAAAGTCGTTATTTTTGTTTGTTTTTGCGCACAAAAAGTATTCTCGTCGCTTTATAAACTTAAGATTGAGCCACTGGAGTCACTTGGACTATATTAACGATGTCTTTAATACATTTTCTTGGCCAGCAAGTTATAGTGTCCATAAGCCCGTGGAGGCGTGAGCCAGCTCTCAGATTTAATCAAAAATATCTTAATGTGTTCCGAAGATGAACGAAAGTCTTACGGGGTTGGAACAACTTGAGGGTGAGTAATTACTGACAGAATTTTCATTTTTGGGTGAACTAACCCTTTAAGTTTTTGACGGACGTGAGAACATGTGTGAGTGATGAAATGTGTTTGATTTTTGGATAATTATGAAATGTCCTGGAGACATTCAAAATGCTTTTTGCGTAGTTCATTATGCGTATTTTACAGAAAGAAGTTTATTTCATGATTTAAATTACGTTACTCAGACTGCGACCATTTTTCCTGCTCGTGCGACCAAAATTTTGTTCGAGGTTGCACTGGCACAACGTTGCCCAACATCAAATGGCAAACTAAATAAAAAAGGAGCAAAACTGCGCTACTCATAAGAAGCATTTAAATTTGCGGCAGAATTCTGTTATAATACATTTCAGATCAAACAACTTTGATGTGGAAGCCAGGAGAAACATTGTGTCATGAATGAACAAGTTATAGAAGGCTTTAAGTCACAAATCAGCAACAATAGTAACACTAACTGGTATTGTGACACAAATAGTAAAACGCTTACGAGTACTAGGCCTACACATCTTTTTCCAGCACTTCAAAACTAATATAATCTTCAGTGTTATTTTTAATGTGATGACCAAAACTTTATTTGTTCATACTTCAAATATCGTCCCCATTTATAAAACTAAGTTTCAAGATGTAGGAAAACTCACACTTATTTAAAGAACAAAAACGAAACAAAAAACATTAAATTACCATTGTAACCTTTGAGCACTTATTGGCTTATTAGCTATTTCCACTCCCTAATATTTTTTTCCACTCGTTTTGATTTTTAATTAATATTAAGACATTATGAATGATAATAATTAAGGCTAATTTTATCTACACCTCAACTTAAGCGCAGTGCTTGTCACCTCCAGTGCTACCAGATACTCTCTGTAGAACTTAGTGACTCTTGTAGCCTACTGCTGCCCTCAAATGTTGGTCTGAAGCCCTGTGAACTTAAAATAAAACTGCACATTATATTTTCTGTACGTTAAATCTATTTATTACCAAGGCGTTTGTTAGTAAATCGCAGGTTGATTTAAGGTGTCTAAATCTCTAAATTTTCTGCTTCACTCCTAAAGATTTGCAGTAAGGGGCTACAGCGCTTCTAGTAAAAAAAGTTAGTCCGGAGCCCTGTGACAATTTTACATTCGGCTGTCGCAGATTCATTGACTTGAAAATATAGTTCATTTTTTACCAGGAAAAGAGCGGTTTTAATGAGCAAAGTTGTTTTATTGTCTCTTATAACAAAATATTTTATTTAAACCCATGAAAATGCACATACTGTTGTAAAAGATAGTAAAAAAGTCCATTTTTAAAACTGTTGTTCCATTATTTTATTCCATTATTCCAGATTTTAACTTGTTTAGATTACATCCTAATGGATTTCGGGAGTTTGTTTCTAAGGCTGCATGTTCGGTATATCCAGAGTAGGGACAGTTTCTCAAAATACTGCAGTTGTCAGTCTGAAATACCTTGTTTAAGCCAGATAGTCTGAAAGAAAACATTACAGAGATGGTCAAGAATGAGAGGTCACGTGAGTTTTGCTTCCTGCCTAGGCTACCAGCTGCAAGATGGGCTTGTGTTGGTGGGGAGAGAAAGAGAGAGACAACATGTGAGTGAATGAGAGAGTGCGTGTGTTCGTTTTTGTTTAGAAAGTATGAGAAAACAAGGGTTTATGTGTTAGATGGGACAGGTGAAATTGAAGGTTTTGTCCAACATGTAGCGTTGGCAGAAGAGATCCACACATGCTCCGACTGATAAACTCCATACCATTCTGCACGAGAGAGCGAGTGAGGGATGAAGAGAGAGAGATAGAGAGTGAACTGCAGACATACAGGCGACAAGAGCAGCACAATACACACCCACTTTTTTGTAACCTGATAAATAGCAGCTCTGCCTTATGCTCCCCAGAGGCTAAACACACACGCATTCACACCCACCCACCCCTCCTATCACATCTGATATGGGTCACATCCATGATGTTCACTGCAGGGTGTTGGCTGTCAGAATGATGCCATGCTAAATTTGAGCTCAGTTTGTTGCTGTTCAGGTCTGTGTTTTGATTTGTGAGCATGATGTTGAAGTTCTTACACGCTTCCAAGTTTCTCCATGTGTGTTGTGTCTGGCTCAGGAAAGGCTTCCACAAGTGGCCTGATGTCACATGACCACACGTCTGCAGTTGAAGAAAAGGTTTAATATAATCTTGGCTTGTTTTAGATTGGTTCACCATGGGGTCATTCCGTGTCAACTAAAATTTTTGTAGAAAGACAAACATAAATAGTGATGAAAGCCAAAATATTAAATGTCACAGATGTAGGCTATATTATCTACTGAGTAATTCACTATTTTGTAGAGGGGGGTCAGAATTACAATTTTCACCTGATATTTGGAGACAAATTATAGGGGTGTAAAAATGACTTTAGAAAGATGGCAGCATAATTATTTTATTATTTTACACAGAGATTGGCAGGTCTATTAGAAAAATCTGTTGACGTTAGCAATCTTTGTTGCATTATGCCAATGGTGACAGTTCAAAAATGGTGTTTTTTTTGCCTCAAGTTTGCATGCCTATAACTCAAGAAGATTCTGGTTCTTAAACTTTTCTTTTGGCATTTCCATTTTAAAGGCCCTCGATCAAAATTGGCCTTTTCAAGCTATTAGGGCTGGGTAAAAAATATCGATTTCTCGATTTTAATCGATTCTCATTTGTACGAAACAATATCGATTCCTAAATCCCAAGAATCGATTAGTCATCCTGTTTTCAGTTGATGAATGAATGGAACATTGTTGCGCACATCCCATAAAATAAATCGCAATAATATTTGTGCTTTGATATTATTGATATGAAACGAAGTCTCAGATTTCAAATTACGGCCATTTTCTTACGAAATTCAAAAACATAATTACCGTTTTGGCGCTGTTGCGTGAGATCGCTCTGGCACAGCTCAAGAGAAGCAGCAGCGCGGAGCGCACATGACCTTCTCTTCCGCCTTAATAACACCAGTTACAGCGCGAAATAAACATGAAAGAGCATCTGAAAGTGTGTTAAAAGATAGAGTACAACTTATCGAAGTCCGTATCATGCCACATGGAATCGCTCAATCAGTATTTTTCAACCGTGGAAAGACGTTAGTAAACAATGTCATGTAACTCATTTACCTCAGAAAAAACTTCCAGTGATCATAAACTCGTTAGTCAGCTAGAAAAATTTACTCTAGATAGGAGCATTTTGTTAAATATATGCACCATATTACATATTCATTATAATTTTTTTATGTTCTTCAATATTTAATGCATGTTTGAATAAATCTGGAAAGTTTTTTATGACAGCCACCATTTAAATTGTTATATAATTTAATATAACTTTATAATTATAAAAATAAATAAGTGTATTTTAAGTGTTTGTATACAAATCAGTTAATTTTTTTACCTTCAATATTATAGTAGGCTAATGAAGCCTATAGGCTACAACTGACTCCCATAGTTTAATAGTTAAGAGATTTGTTTTCCTTGAGAAAATTTGCAATGTATTGTACCTGATATCCAAAATAATCGATATTGAATAGAATCGAATCGTAATTGAAATCGAATCGAATTGTAAGCTTGTGAATCGAAATCGAATCGAATTGTGAAATTTGTGTCAATACCCAGCCCTACAAGCTATGCACTTAACGTAAATCTTAACTCTAAGGTGATGATACACTGGACAATTTTTTGAGCAATGTTGCTGGGCAATGTTGCCTTCAATGGGCAACCAGATGAGATACAGGGCCCACAACCAATCTAAATGATCCAGATAGAAATATATTTCCCATTTTCAATGGGAAAGTGCCCAAGCAACAATCGCTCGGCAAGATTTCCCAGCAACATTGCTCAAAAAGTTGCCCCTGTGTATCATCACCTTAAGATGTCATTGGCTAAATATAATCTCTATATATAAAATGAGAATGCATTTAAGAATTGGCTTTGGACAATAAATAGCCTAAGTGACGGTCCCACAAAATGTATGTAATCGCAATTTGAATTGATTCATGTTCAGATGACCAACAAACCCCAACATTGCTGCTGCTTTTTTTTTTTTTCAACGCATTCTTGACTCTTTTTTATTTTAGGTTCATCTGCAGGTTTACACAAAAAGCTGTCATCAACTTATTTAGTGCAAACGAAACACTTTGGCCCTGTTTTGCTCAAATTTAAGCTTTTATTGCAGCAATTGTCATTTGAGGTCATTGAATTATTTGTAACGCAGCTGTTTTTAACTTAGATTTAATGCTTAAATTTAGAAGAATGCACTTGATTTTTCACTAACAGGTTTATGTTTGTCTGATATGGTGTTTGACCGTTTATACCCGCATATTGCTGACTATTCCCATGCAGCCTGTATATGATCATTGAGGGTTCTGCTTCAGTGCAGTGAGGAAGGGAGCAAAACAAATGGGTGAGCACTGGCTTTGACCCCGATATGAAGGAGCGATTTGTGTAGTCAACACACGAATGACACACTCCTCCATTTAAACATGATAGCAGACTCGCTCACACGTTCTTCCTCTAATAGGGGGTCATTGCCAGGGCATATGTGGGGAGTGAGGGGGGGCTGAAGTCAAACAAGGGGCATGGAGGTATAGATGGGAAATCTTTTGGGGGGTTATTATGAGAGTGTGTGTATTTAGGACATTAAGTGGGCTGGTCCTGATGAGAGGGTTTTGTATAAGAGTCAGCAATAAGAGGGATGGGAGTCTCGTGTTGCCCTTTCACAGCTGAAAGCTCCAGGGTTGAAGGAAAGTTCCTCAGGCGGTCATTCTGGGGACGTGTGAAAATTCTGATGACGCTCAAATGTATGTCATGTGAATTTGTAGCCTGATGATGTTCAGTAGGTTCATAGTCAGTCAGCATAATGTGAGTATGGACCACTGAAATGGTGATCAGGAGCAGCTAATTGGTAAAACCTGGACATTTTTCTTACTAGTAATCTCTAGTAAGTAGGATTGTAACAGTATGTATTCATGTCACGATTTGGTTCGACACACGATACTGATATCATGGTGAGACTGTAAACAAAGCCATCTGAAGTGGACTTGAATAGGCTTGGACTTGGTCATTCTCCCCCATGCACATAATGGAACTAAATTTTGTATCTTATTTGATGTTTTATTTTCAGTTTATTAATAAACATGGAAGCTCAAATGTGTGACCTTCTGGGTTTACCATATTCAATGCTAAATTAAATGTCTAAACTTTTATTTTGTGTGAACTGTTCACAATACATATTATTGCAATACACATTATTGCAATACACTATGCATGTTGTTTGCATTTATTGATATTGTGACAAGATTTTGTTACACCCTCAGTTTCCCTACTAAATTTCACCAAAAATAAAATAACCTAGAGTGCAGACTCCTTTTTTCATTGTAAGTTTGTCAATTTCATGTCCAGATGCAATTTGCAGATCTTATTCAGTGATTTTGGTGGAAAATCTGCAGAATTGATTTAAGCGTGGTTAAATGTGTTAAATAGGAGCTGATAGCTCTGCATTTGTATTGGAAGCTGAAAGCATCAGATTATCACAAAATATTTAATAAACACAGACAGACACAAATGTGGGGCGATATGTAGGCTATAACTTTGAATTCTGAGTGCATATTCCTGTTTTATACGCTCTTCATTCCTCTGAACAGCATTGTTGTAATGACCTGCACCCCTCAAACCCATCAGCACATATAAATGTGTACCTTTTCACCTTTTTCTTGTTTCAAAGTGAAGCTGTAGAGAATACAAGGGACATGCATACAAAATTGCCCCGTACATTGATTATGTGTCTGGAAGGTAATCGGTGTTGGCCCTTTTGTCCTGACTGCTCTGGCATGGCATGAGTTGACCATAAACATCACTGGAATGTAAAGAGGTTTACTGGACTTGTGTGATAACCATTAGAAAATATATAGGTCTAAGTTCATTGAGGCATTAGAGCATCAGAGTGTTTATGGATGGACCCTGTTTCCTAACCAGGCTTTGATTGAATAGTTTCTCTGTATGTAGTGACATTTCATTGGTCTAATTTTTTATAGTTAATGCTGATGCAGTGGCAAATTATATATCTGGTACATATAAGATGTAAGGATAGCAAAAGAGATGTATGCAGAATTAAGTAAATTCAATGAATGTGTTTGATGCACAATATTTGCTCTATTTCAAAATTAATCAAATTTGTTGTTGACAAGGCTGTTGGTAGATTTTGGATCTTCTGTTTATCAGCCAAAATGCAGAGTTATCAGCTGACACATGCTCTCTCAATAGTTTAACATCCAGCTTCCTCTTGTGTATTAAACGATTATTCTGATTGTTTGTTGTTGTAGTTTTTTTTTCCTCTCTCTGTGTTGCTTTTAGTGAGGACAGAAACAACAATGCTGGAAAATTTTCTTGTAAGAAAATAGAAAGTGTGGATTGTGCTGGATGGTTTTATATTTGCAATATGGATAGCTAAATATTTCACAACTATATGCACAAGTTTCATAAAGGGAAGCTCTTTTACATCTATTAATTGATTTAGACCTATAAATTGCAATTAAACCTTAATTGCACCTTGTTTTATGTGTGACTGCATCTCTTCACGTTGACTCTTTCATGACCTCAGGCGTCGTATGGTCATCATGTCCCATGATGGACTTGAGCTTTACAAGGTTGACCATTATTTAGTTCTCTGCTTCATTGCTCCCTGCTGTTAGATGTATTTGCAACTACATTACATGTCATTGGTATCACTAGCGTGACCTCCAAATCTGAATCCCTTATTTTAGATAGTCTGTCTGGGATGGTCTACACATAGTATGATGACTTGTTTGGCTCTTCTATTTGTGAAGCCACCCTGACTTGATATATCAACCAATGGGCTTCATTTCTCATTGCTTCTCAAGTCAGCGGGAGGCATTTTGGCAGTTGCACCCAATCTGAAAGGTGTTTTATTGTTGTGTTACTGTGAAAGTCTTTTAGAAACAGAGGAAATCTGTGTAAAGGATGTCTTTCTATTAGAGCCAGGGTCCGAAATTAACTTTTTGGCTCACCTGCCACGGGGACTGGTAGATGAAAAAATACACCAGCCAAGCATATTTTTTACCGGCCAAAATAATAAACAGCCTTTTTTTGTCACATATACATTAATTTCTGTACTTTTATTGAGATAATAAGGTAGGCCTATTATGTTGAATACAAACATAAAAAATTGTTCAGAGCAAAATTTGAAATGTATAATAAAAAAAAAATCTATATATATATTGATTCAAATGTGAGAAATATATGAAATATTATTATCATTGCAGTGAAATATATATATTTTTTGTCAGTTTTGTCACCTGACTCATGTGGAAGGGAAGGCAGAACGTACTCGGTTACGTAACCTCGGTCAGTAGCACCTCAATGCAGTACATGAGATCCGGGGGGCGGAGTTGGATCCAGATATAAGGGGTGGAGATTGGTAGGTTTAGGGATTAAGGGGTGGAGATGGGTAGGTTTAGGGGTGGGTTTAGGGATCAGGGGGTGGAGACGGGTAGGTTTACGTATATGTAAGGTGGGAGGAGTTGGATTTTATCCGACTCCTCCCCGTGGATTTCCGCAGTGAGGACCATCTCACCTCGGTTCCCTGAGAGATAAGGGAACGAGTATTGCGTTGCAAACGCTATGGGAAAACTCCTTTTCTCGAGAAAAGAACAGCCATGGTGTGTAAAGCAGAAGCAGCCTGGCCAGCGGCGGAGTATGCACGATCCGCGAGCGCTGAAAATTTCATATTTTGGTATGAACATTCACCCACCAGTGTGGCGGATAGCCTTTTGAGATTTACTCGCCAAACGGAAAATCTACCCGCATTTGGCGCTTGGCGGGTGTTAATTTCGGACCCTGATTAGAGCTGAATGATTAATTGTTAAAAGATCGTAGTCTCGCTTCAAACACCCACGCAATCTTATTACTAAGCGACAACGATTCTGCCATTTGGATTAAACCTTTGACAAGTAGCCTATGATCACAGCGAGCATTTAGATCTCTGTTAGCACTGCTGCTGACCAAGAGAGAGCAGTTGTCATGTAGCCTATAGGTATGAAACGGCTTCACAAATAACTTTTCAACCACACAGTGTCGTCATTGCTGTGTTAAAATAATTCAAAATCATCACAGAAATACTGGGATAGTCATAATAGTTTATAGTTCGGATATAAACACTGATGTCTATGGTAGAGATCAAAAATAGAGTAAATCACCTTTTGAAAGAACTTGACGCTTCAAATAAAGATTGTATTAATTGCATTGATACGCCACTAGTTAGCAACAAGTGACTGTTAACATAAGGCACCAGATGCTTCCATGATCAATAATAACTCACGTATGTAAACATAAATTCATGTGAAATATCAACGAATCCTCAAGCAGCTTTATTTTTACAGTCACTGTATTTGTCATTGAATCATTCTTCAAGAGATTCGGGCAAAACTCCCAAAAACCCTCGTTGTGAAACAAGTAAAGTCTTTATTTGTGAGTCTTTGAATCACTCATTCAAACTTATTTTTTTTATGAATAAAAAAAAAGAAGATTTTTTTAAGTCTACAGCAATTAACATTTTGTCAGAACCTCTAGTAAATTACGTGTTAGCCTATTTAGTTTAGTTGTCTCTTCAGAATCATGGGAGAATCGTAATCTCTATTTGAAAATAAGAAAAACGTGATTCTACTATCTATCTGTCTGTCGAATGGTGTCTATTCTTCACTCACAGAATTGTTTACAGTTGTTTGAAGTTTTGAAGTGAATCATTTTAATAATGTTACTAATAATACAAATTAAGTTAACATTTCAGATTTGATGTTGATGTAGAAGGGGTACTTCTGTTTTACTGGTGCGTCTATTGGAGTATCTAAGATGAAAAATATTGTCTAGTACCATCATGCATGGCAATTAAAAAATGAAGGTCAAGGCCCACCCCATATTCACATCCAAAAGACGTGTTGTTATTTTGATTGTATGCAGAACCAGTGAGACAGTGAGAGCCTGCTTTGTCGTTTGACAGTATTGTTGCATCGGCACGTCTCTGCCCTCTTGTTGTTTTCTTTCAGTTTCCTTTCTCTCACTTGTTTGTGTTTGGTTGTGTTTTTTAATGTGTGCGAGTGTTTCCAGCTGTCTCCCCCTGTACGTTGATCAGTGAGGTTCTTGCACAGGGGCTTGTGGGTGATGGGTAGGGGGCTGCATTAATGCAGAAATGAGTTTCACATGTTAATGAGAACCTTGACAGAGCCAGAGACAAGGACAGTAGGTTTTGTTCTCCCACCCCCTGCCATTCCTGTTGTATCCCCATCTACTCATTCGGGTTTCCAGTGTCTGATTGCCCACGTACGACATGCACTCAGCTTTGTGTACATTAAGAGGAAATTGAAGGCTTCATTAGAATGGGGAAAAACTGGCAGATTGATGCGTGTGTGTGTTTGTGTGTGTGTGTGTGTGAGTGGGTGGCTTTTGTCCTGTCAGATGCGCTTCTGTAAGAATAATTTTTCTCTCCTACATGAAATATTTTTAGATTTCCTGTGGTGGTCTGCTGCCTGGCAGCTGTGCTTTAATTTTGCTCTGTGAATAGTTTGCTCTTCTCATCCAAGTTGTTTTGCTGGGCTTTGAAGAATGAAAGAGTTGTTGTATGAACTCAAGGTGTGTCCCCAAACTGCCCAGGTTTGCTACTTGTCCTGACTTGTTCTCAACAAAAACAATTATCAAGCACTATCCTAAGTTGTGAGTGTAGTAGTAATAATAGTATTAGTAGTGTGCAAAAAAACAATAACAAAAAAAACCCTACTGTTCAAAAGTTTGGGGTCAGTAATATTTTTGCAAACAATTTCAATTTCAAATAAAGGCTGTTTCTTTTCATCAAAGAATCCTGAAAATAATTATCGTTTGTACAAAAATATTTAGCAAGACAACTGTTTTCAACACCATGTGACCCTTCAAACTAGATTAATCATCTACTTAGTCTTAATCTGCTAAAAAATCATGTTTGCCATCACAGGAATAAATTACTTTGTAAAATATATTAAAATAGAAAATTCATTTTAAATATGCTTTTACTGTATTTATTAAATAAATGCCACCTTGGTGAGCATAAGAGACTTCTTTCAAAAATCTTACCAACCCCATGGTTTTTAAACGTTTTATTTATTTTTTTATGTGTTTTTATACCAGCCAATCAGATTGTTGCACTCTGTCTGGTTAACTTAGATTTTTGGTCCCTTTTAGTTAATCTACCTTAAACTCTTTAATTTTTTCAAAACTCTAGAAAACTGCATAAGACATGAAGAGATTGTGAAAACTCTTCACATCTTTCTACATTAGCTTTTGCGCTCATGCATGAGCGGCAGAGCGCCGAACAAACGCCCAGTTATGACATGCATGTTAATTGCTTTTGTTTACCAAGATATAGTCAAATGTGCTTCTTTAAGTGCATTTTTACAGCAAGAGAGCTGTATGTAAGGGTTTGGTTTTCTTTCTTAGAGTCCCACCCTTGAGTATGGATGTGTGTGGACCTGAGTCAGAGGAAAATGAACCCAATAAATCACAATGTCCTCTCTCCTCCCTGCTTGGACCTGCTCACACATACACACACATACACACACACATACACACTCAGCACACACACACACACACGCACACACACACGCACACACACACGCACACACACACACACACACACACACAGGCAGTGTCACAAACACACACAAACACACACACAGGCAGTGTCACAAACACACACAAACACACATTCAAACCATAGAAACACCCTCATATGCGCACTGACCTTTTTTCTCCCAACCTAAATCTGCCATTTACTAGCCAGTCAAGAACGCTTTATGAACACACTTCCAGTCTAACACCCATAGTGTCTGTCTTTACAGCTACTGCCATAATAGCCTATTAGATTGAGTCGCATTCAAAACCATAGTAGCAATCTTCATATTTGTACTGTTCCATTGGCTGTAATGTTGTACAATATCTGTAAAGAACTATACGTTCAGCTCTTCTTGAACTTCTCCTTGCGCTCACATGTATCTGTGTGTGTGGTGTATGATGCATACTGCATCGTGGGTGGGTCTCTCTTGGACACACTGAAAGATTAATGTTGCTCCAGAAGCAAATGTCAGATGGTGTGGCTTAGAATAAGCATCAACACATGCTTTTGTGCCCACACCCTGACAATAATCCCACCTCTAGGCCCACACAATCACTGTGATCATGCCTATTGCAGCCTCTTTGATTATCAAAACTCTGGGTAACACTTTATTTTAGAGATGCACCGATTACAATTTTCTTGGCCGATTCCGATTTCCGATTTTTCGTTGAGTTTGACCTGCCGATACCGATTTTAACCGATTCCGATTTCATTTTTTCTAACCACTTTACAGCACACACAAATATTTATTTTCTATCTTTTCTTTAATAGAACATTTTGCATAGAACATAGTTTTTTTTTTGAGCAGATCATTGCTATAAAATGGAACTATATAAATTACTCCTGGTGTGGGAAATTAAGTTAATTAAAATTAAACTAAAAGAAAGCTTATACTGTATATTCTGACTAGTTTAATCATTTTTTAATTTTTTTATAAAACACCATATAGTACTTTTACCCAAACTGAATAATAAAAACAAGTTTAAATGGGTAAATTTTCTATAAATATTATTTTCTGATATAGCCTACTCCAGTTCTTGTTAAAACACACTAGACATGCAAATTCTGTGCATTTTGGCCACTTTTTGTGTGAAATAATAATTATTTTGTCCATCAAAAGTGTGCTTTCACTTTTGAGCGTGAGCATCAGCAAAAATAGACTCAGCGCCGAAACCTTCACTGCTGCTCATGCGACGCTCCTGCTCGCAGTGTGAATGCACTCATTGATTAACATGCACGCTGAAAAAAATACGCGCTGCTAATGCGCCACTTACTCTTGCGGTGTGAAACAGCCATAATTCACGAGGTTTCCTATTGCGTTCCGTTTGCACGTGTGATGCTGATGTTGCGCGATGTTAATCATGCGGCGCCCGGGTGCGTTTGACCGGCATAAAATCGGCATATGTCAGACTAACCGGCCGGTCGCCGATCATGGCTGATCACGTGAAAATCGGCCAATTCCGGTCAATCAATCGGTGCATCTCTGCTTTATTTCGATGGTCCACTTCAGACATTCTACTAACTGAAAGAAACTTTGCACCATATGCCACCTTTCTCTCAATAGAGTTAGAGATCAACCGATATTGATTTTTTTTATTTATTACAGATACCATTTATTTTCATGTTTGTTTTATTCATTTATTCATTCATGTAAAGTTGCATCTTTATTGGGACAGGACTCGACAGATTACATGGCTGTCAGTCTGCCTCTATTCTGTAGCGCTAAGTTTAAACTACATTTCAAGCATTTATGTAACATCTCGTTTGTGCATTAATGGCTGTTATGCTAAAGTTTATTAAAAAAGGGACGTCAGTTATTTTACCTTTGAACACCGTTGTTGACTGATCTCCCCTCAGACACAGTGCTTCAATGGCGGTCTTGTGTGCAATTTATCTTTGAATCCGATATTACACAACTGATACCCGATTATGGGAAAATGCTTAAATATTGGTAAAACTGATTATCGGTCGATCTCTAATTGGACTATTAGTAGACTCTTAGTAGACTGCTAGGTTAGGGTTCAGGTGAGTAGAATAAGTTGACATGAAGTTGTAAAGTTAATTATAGTCAGTAGAATGACTGTTGGAGGAGCATCCAAATAAAGTGTTAGCAGATTTTAAGCAGACAGGCTACTTATACTCTGAGAGTTAGTTGACATGTAGGTGCAAAGTTACTTCTAGTTAGCTGAACGTCTAAAGTGGACCATCAAAATAAAGTGTTAAACTCTGAACCACTAGGTTTGTGTCAGATTTGTTTTGGGGCTTTCTGATGCCACTCATTGACTGACTCTAGAGAGCTTAGCAACTGCCTGGTAATGAGTTTTGCATGGGCAAATGCCACTGAGAAAATGTAAAAAACGTTTGGACACAATTCGTATCATTTATATACGGTTTCTTTCTCCCTTTTTTCTTTTTTCCTTTCCTAAACAATGTAAAAGCCGATCTATTTGCTTCAGGCTTTTCTAAATCTGTCTCTGTAGAGGTATAAGCAGTGCTCAGAGCTGAATGAAGCAGACCTTAATATGGTTCATAAAGGGCAATTAATTCATCCATGCTGTCCTCAGCTGAGCTCATTTACACAATATTCAGACCTCTGTTTCACTGTATCATTTGGATCTGCTTAGCCATTTTTGCAAAGTTTATGTATTAATATTAAATATTAATATTGTTTATTAAATTATTTGCTGTTTTTCTCTCTCAGCCTGTGGCAGAGCCCATACCCATCTGTAGTTTCTGTTTGGGGACCAAGGAACAGAACCGCGACAAGAAGCCTGAAGAGCTGATCTCCTGTGCAGACTGTGGGAACAGCGGTAAGGAAGGGGTGAAAGTTCATTTGAACAATTTTATTATTTTATTTTGAAATATTAAAAACACCAAGTATACTGGAAGTAGTTTTGGACAAAGGCATCTGCTAAAAAAATAATTACATTTTAAAAATACAGATTATTGTTTTTGTATTCAGTTTTATTAAGCTTAAAAAGGTCTTAAATTTGGGGATGGCAAAACATATGTTTTCACACGCCATATCACATTAATTCGTTTTGGCACAGTGATCTGTTTTTGCCTTTCTTTAAACACAATATTGTCATATAAACAAAATCCTATATCGGTTGACCTCTAATCCGTATGTATTAATATGTTAACCAATTTCAGTACATATGTATTTATTGGATATGTATGTATTGGATAAAACATGTTTAATTAGTTGAAATAATCTTATATATGTGAATTATTTAGAGATTGAATTTGCTTGTTCATTGGATATACAATATTAATTTTAATTGCGCATGTCTTAAAGAAGGTTTTAAAAGGTCTTAAATTAGATTTTCAAAACTCAACATATACCTTGAAAAATAATTATGGTTCAAGATAAGAGTAGAAAGCTTGAATAACACTGCCTGTCTTCTCATAGGGATGAGGCTTTATTCAGGTTATTTAAGGTTGTTTCATTCTGTCTTCTCAGGGCACCCATCCTGTCTGAAGTTCTCTCCGGAGCTCACAGCACGGGTCAAAGCTCTGTGGTGGCAATGTATTGAGTGCAAGACCTGCAGCAGCTGCCAGGACCAAGGAAAAAATGCAGTAGGTTCTTCCAGGGTCTTTCTCATTGTTGCTGCCAGATCATGTTAATTTAGGGGTCCTCTAATTTAGTTAATTTTTGCGTCCTCATTTACGCTACTGTTCAAAGGGTTTAAAAAATCTAACGTTTTTAAAAGAAGTCTCTTATGATCACCAAAGCTGCATTTATTTGATCTAATAATGATTTGGTCCACAAGAATTTTAACATGTTGCTTAATATTTTTATAGAAACTGGATTTTTTTGTTTTGGTGAATAGAAAGTTCAAAAGGAACAGCATTTGAAATCTTAAGTCTTCACTGTAACTTTTCATCAATATAATGCATCCGTGCTGAATAAAAGTATAAATTTATTTTTTAAAAATCTTTCTGACCCCAACTTTTGAATAGTAGTGTATAGACTTACATTATGCACTTCGGTATGTACTTCACTGGTGATGAGGAAAGAACATACTTTTCAGTGTGTAGTATAGGGGTGGGTGATATGACCAAAATCCTGTTTCAAACTATGATAATCTTTTTTTTAATGATAACAATGTATATTACAATATTTATTTTATTTTTATTATTAAAAATAAGCAAATGGCAAACAATAGGACAAATACAGTAGAGCAAAAATATGAATTAAATTAAGTTTTTCAGGTACATTACATGTAGTTAAATGCACAGAAACAGAAAAGGAATAATTAAATGCACAAAAAAGTACTGCATAGTCTTAACAATATGAATTACATGTATGCATAAATAATTTAATTTTGTTAAAGCTACAAAAGTTAGGAGGCATTTTGACAATTGTGTGTGTATTCGACCATTCAAGCGCAATAAGATGTGAAAGAGAACTGAGTTTGCGATCCAATGCTTAGATATGTGGCTTTTTGTGCTCGTGCTTCAGCTGTGTGTCCTGATACCACAGATTTCTGGTTGTGTAATGTTTACATGAAGCATTTCTTGGTTTACATTAAAATTACTTTTTTTATTACTTAACCATAGCCTTGCGTAATCTCTTTAACTGAAGATCTCAAAAGAAAGCAGTCACAAACGCCTAGCATTCAAAATGGCAAAAATTCATAATTAGGGTCCTTGACTCTTGTGTTGTCTGTGTGCATTTGTATTCTACAGGACAACATGTTGTTCTGTGACTCCTGTGACCGAGGTTTCCACATGGAGTGTTGTGACCCCCCACTGATGCGAATGCCAAAAGGTGAGTGCCCACACACTCAAATGCAGGCCATTTCTACTACAGTGTAATCAGTGGATTTGTGTCTAAGGCTCATAATTATACTTCCAAGTAATGATTCTTGATTGCTGCTCCGCAGGCATGTGGATCTGTCAGATCTGTCGGCCAAGAAAAAAGGGAAGAAAGCTCTTACATGAAAAAGCAGCACAAATCAAACGGCGATACAATGCACCACTGGGGCGACCAAAGGGCAGGTATATTAAACAGTTTGATCCTCTTTATGACCATGATTGCAGAACTATATTGAAATTATTTGCATAAGTGTTCATAAGACTACTACAAGTTCTCTTGCTCTCAGACCGGGCCGACCTTTTAAGAAGCTTCGAGGTGGTGGGCGTGGCAGGAGAAGGCGGGGCACCGGAGGGGTGGATCGGTGTTCGCAAGGCTCCTCCTCCCCACACTCTTCTTCGAGCTCCTCATGCGAAGGTTACCCTGGTGACGATCGCATGCTGTTCTCTCTCCGAGAAGAAGATTCTGGGCATGGTGGCCTGCGTTTTAACAAGAAAACAAAGGGTCTGATTGACGCTCTCAGCAAGTTCTTCACACCATCCCCGGACGGGAGGAAAGCCCGTGCTGAAGTGGTGGACTATTCCCAGCAATATCGGATACGCAAGAAGAGCAACCGCAAGGGCGAGCATGATGACAGGACAGGAGGTGAGATGGGTCAGTTTAGCTTTTTTTTTTTTTTTTTTTTTCTCAATATTCATATTAGGTAATGTGATGGCAAAGCTGAATTTTCAGTAGCCATCACGCCAGTCTTCACATGATTCTTCAGAAATCATTCTGATATGCTGATTTGGTGCTCAAGAAACTATTATTATTATCAATGTTGAAAACAGTTGCGCAATGCAGGGCTCCAGACTGCAACTAAATGGTCACATTTTGCAACCTTTTTTCCTGCCGGTGTGACTAAATTTTGTTAGAGGTTTCACTGGTGTCACCACCACGTTGTCCAACTGATAAGAGCTGCCATTTCTGTTGCATATAAGAAACATCAAACAGCAAATGAAAAACGGGGAGGGACGCTTTTATATGGAACGCTACTATATAATTTATTATTATTATTGCTAATATTTTTTTCCCCACACATTGTATAATGTGTAAATATAAATTCAAAAGCACAATCACTTTTAGAAAATATCAAATCATCAAGAAATAACTTTTGTGTCAAAGTTTTGCATTTTTTATACTTTTGTGTAGAAGTCACAATTTCATGAAAAAAAAAAAAATTAAATGTGAATTACACATAAAGCATTTAAAGAGCGCTCTTTTTATAAACACTGAGGCTGTCGTTCAGTTCAGTATGATACTATAGAAGCTCTACCAAAACCGGTGCTGGTCCCATCATCTGTAGAACTGCTCTCAAATGTTATGCCAGGTTAGCATATACTACATTTGCAGTGTGTAGTAATTTCACCATAAATGCATATAATTAAACTCTACTGTGTTTCACAGTCAACACATGGCTTTTTAACCTGCAGGATTTCTTGTTTAAAGTTTTATATGCAAAAGAAAAAGCATGAGAGTTAGCTGTTTTTGTCAATTATAAATATTAATTAAAATAAATTGGGGGATTTTAACATAAGAAAAGAATAGGCTATGTTTAAAGGTTTTGCCACTTGCTTGAGCAACGTAATATATAAATATATATAGAAGTAATAAATTGAATAATATGTTTAAATAGTGCGTTTATGTCTATGAATGATTGTATAACGCTACTGTGTACAAAGATAATCACGATGCTGAAAAAAAAAACTTTTTCAGTAACAACTTGTGGATTTTAAATAAAGTAATAAATAAATTTTGTATTTGTGCTAAACAGCTCTGGATCAGTTGCGCCCTGTAAACGCGTACAGATGTGAAAGCACATGTGCTGCCTGTGCCGCTTCTGCACCTCATACAATACGTACTGCAAACGGAGTATGTGTGAACCTGCTATTATTAGTCTGGAGCCCTGCAATATTTTTGTGGAAAGGGTTCTTCGATTGAATAGAAAGTTCAAATGATCAGCATTTTTTTTAAAGGTCCCGTTGCATGCGATTCCATGTTTCAAACTTTAGTTAGTGTGTAATGTTGCTGTTAGAGCATAAATAATATCTGTAAAATTATAAAGCTCAAAGTTCAATGCCAAGCGAGATATTTTATTTAACAGAAGTTGACTACAAAAAACGGCTCGATTGGACTACACCCCTCTACATCCTGCATTAGTGACATCACCAGAACCGTTTCTTGACTAACCTCCGCCCACAGGAATGCTCCCTCAACTCTACTGGCTACTTGCGCACTTCTTATAACTTAGCCTACTGTGTTTACTCAGCTCTTACGGTGATTTTCTGAAGTAAAACTGACGCTTCATCTTTTGTGTGATGTACAATAAACTTTATTAAACTCATCAGTATGTTTGATCATCATTCAGACAGCAGACTTGTAGGCTATTAATAAATAATGGATACATAGCCTACAAGCAGATGACAAATACGTTATAATAACCGTAATTAAACTACTAAACCATACCTGTTTCATCTCTATACAGCACTCTGACTCTGTAGGCATTATTGTCAGACTCGAAATGAACACCGTTACTGAGAGTTTCTGATATTATCATCATTCCGTGAGATTAATTTTTCCTGACAGACTGAGCACGAGCTCATGAAGCTCCGCCCCCTGTATCGTCCAGCAGCACCTCATTTGCATTTAAAAGGGACACACTGAAACGGCTCGTTTTTCTGAGCCCCAAAAAATGTCAATTTAAACATGCTGTAAAAAATGATCTGTTGGGTATTTTGAGCTCAAACTTCACATACACACTCTGGGGACATCAGAGACTTATTTTACATCTTGTGAAAAGGGGCATAGAACGGGACCTTTAAATACAAATCTTTGTAACATTATAATTATCTTTACTGTTATTTGACTTTTGTAGACAGAATAATTGTAAAACTTGTCACATTGTGCCCAATTAAATCAGTGTAAAATGAAAAGTACGAATAAATGTGAATCTGCTTTCTCTTTTATTAGTGTGTTTGCTTAGTACCTTCAGTTTTGTGCTCGCACTCACTCTCTGGCTGTTTTAACTGTCTTGGTGTCTGTTTGCATCACAGACAATCAGGAGTGTGGAGACAACTGGCGGGAGGACGAAGACAAGCTGCCAGGACATGAAAACCTAACTGAGAAAGACGTGGAGCTCTTCAGGCACATTCAGGAGCTGGCACTACAGGTACGGAAAGGGAGGAAGAAACATCACTAAATTTTGTCTTACAAATGCAAAATACTGTCCCATCTGAATTTAATAAATAATCTGTAAAGAATGTCTTTCTCCATTTACTGAGAAATGTGCTTCTCTAGGTAGAGAGAGTGTGTGTGTGTGTGTGTGAGAGACGCTTTCTCTGCAGCTCAGTTTTTTGACATCACTCAGAACAGAATGAAACTTACAAATATAATAATAATAATAGAAAAGTGCATTTTTGCACATTTAAAAAAACAACAACAACATTTAATTAAATCCATATACTAATGTGTAAACTTTGACAGCCCTCAAATAAAATCAAACCGAATCCTGTCTACAAATCATATACTTGATGGTAGGGGTGCCCACTGCCCATTGCTTGTTTGCAGTCACTGAATTTTCTTTTGCTATATTAGTGAAGCCTTGGAAGCTGTCAAGGTCTTTATCTCTGCAGAATGTAATGTGGGGGATTTGAGAGTTTCCATTATCTTGACAGCTGGTGCCTCTCTCAGTGATACACACACAAACACAAATGCACATGTGTAGACTGATTGGCTGATTTGTGTGTGTGTGTGATTTGAAGCTCCCAGCAGATACAGCCACTCTGACTGCCTGAGGCCATCAGTCGAAGAAAAACAAACACTAACCCAGAGAGAGACAATCATATTTGCACACACTGCATCAGAAAGAACCAGCACGCTTGTGTTGAGCAGACAGAAAGAAAAAATACCATGCTGTAATTTGACAATAAAACTGAATTTGTTTGCTCTATAACATTTAGGCCATGTGCACTGCAAAGTCCAAAGGAGGGACAGCTGCATTTGAATATGAATCCCCCTAAATGATTGACTATGTGTACAGGAATATAAGAGTCACTCCTGAAGTTGTGATGGTTGGCAGTTTAGAGGTACAATTTCATTTAGCAAGCACAACCAGGTTCAAATCCTGATTTATTATCTAATAAAAACTAGGGCTGGTCACACAAAAAAAACATATTTTTCAATTTATTTTTATTTTATTTTATCTAGTCGATTCACAATTACATTTTTTTTAATTTTTCAATTCATCGGTTTTTTAAATTTTTATATAAATTCGATTTTTTTAAATGTATTTTTTTCCCGTATTTATTTCCGCAAACATTGAACATAATATCTCATTGACGTTAATCTTATTACTAGTCTTCTCCACTAGATGTCATCCTCTTATTTATCTTGCGCAATGTTGCAGCGGGGACCCTGTCATTCATTCAGTGCTGAACATGGCGGATGCATGTGAGCCTTTCAGCGTAAAAGATGTTCGGGACAGTATAAGGAACTGTCAGTGTCCCTGTCTGGCCAGTGCTGCATGGTCACGAAAGTTTACCGTTTGCACGCGTTTTCAAGCCTTGCCAATTTAAGCATTTAAGTGATGGAGAACTTGTGCACGCTGTGTGAGAAGTTTTGGTGTATTAAGAGTCTGTGGGTCTAACAATCTGAGAGTAGAGATATGCATATTCTTTATTTATAGTGATTTGTGTTTGTTATATTTTAATGTTTTATTGTTTGTGTAGCACTATGGTGAACTTTGTTGTATTATTATGTGCTTTATAAATGAATTGGAATTGTGTGCACACACACCCGAAGCGCACAGTAGCGCGTCTTAAGACAGCGTGCAAATAATAAAATTAATTTCTTTTTTTTACTTTCACGTCTCTTTGCACCTAAACGGATAAATTCACGCAAATTTATCTCAAAATGCCCGCCTTTGCGAGTATCCAAGTAAACATAGTTGGTTTTGGCTTAAGCAAGCAGTAGAGAAAGAACGCACGTGTATCATTATTGGATCTGTGCATTAGTCTTAAAGTGACAGCAGCCTAATATTCCTGTTGCTGTCTGTGTTTTTAATGCTAATCAAACTACAAAAGACAGTGGAAATCACTCCCTGCTCTTCACTGAATAACTTTTTTGTAACTTCAATAAGGATTTACCTTTATTTAATTTGTACTGTGGAGATTATATGCAGTGTTATTTTACATTTGATTACTTTATTAAATTTCTGTACCCGAAAACTACTGATGATAGACCTACCTGAAAAACTTTAAAAGCACTGATTATGTCATCTTTGTTCTTTTGAATTTATTTATTTGTGCATTTTCTTGTAGTTTAATTATTTGTTCTTTTTTTATTAATGACAGTTTACCTGTCTTTAATAATCTTTGAAATTTATATTAGTTTGGTGTTTTAACTGTGGTATCTCAAATGGAATCGAGAATTGTTACATTTCACTGGAATATAATATATTGGGTGTCATAACCTTATTACAAAACAAGGATACATAGGTCAAAAACAATAACTATTTTATTCAGTGTATCTGAATGTGACCATGAACATTTGCGTTGATTCATTTTGTTAGTTTCCTTAAAGTACTTACTCTTGAACATGGAAATGTTACAATTCATACGCCTTTTTTTCAAAACCAACATGACATGATCTGAACGGTGGTTCAACACAAGCTGTTTCACCCCTTGTTTGTATATGGAGTAAATGGATTGCATGTGTTATTGAGATGCAGAGCAGAAAAGTGTGTGATCACTACTGAGTGGCAGATGCTCTCAATTTCCAGTTGGTATGCGGATAAGAGCTAATAATAATCTTGTAAGCCTTAGTGGGGAGCTGTATGCTTGTGAAAAACTGTTCTTGATTATTAGAACAAAAGTCAGAGCCTTGTGTAAAAGAGTGACTTTGTTTTCTTCTGTGTGTGGCAGGACGCTCTGGGTGCCATAGTGGCTCAGTAGTCTCTAAATTGTATGTGCCCACTGGTTTCTTTTTTTCTTAACTTTCTTGTGCTTGAACTCTTATAGAAAGTCGGAGTGACTGGTCCACCGGATCCCCAGATGCGATGCCCATCAGTTATAGAGTTTGGGAAGTATGAAATACAGACGTGGTACTCTTCTCCATACCCACAGGAGTACAGCAGGTAACAACATGTGCCATAATCACCATCATGAAAAAAAAAATCCCATTATGATGTTTAATGCAGCTTCAACATGTTAATCTTTTTGTTTTCAAAAATATTCATTTAGAATTATATTTATTTTGATTTATTGAATTATACGTGGCCATTTAAAAGTTATCTCCATCAGTACCCATGGACTCTTTGCTGGTTGACATACTTTTTACGATTGGCATTTTCTTGTCATGATCTAAACCGACAAGCAACCTTGGATGATCACATTTTTTGATTTCCAATTTTTCTTTTTTACAAGTATTTGGTCAATTTAACATGATAATTTAGCAGTGTTTATAGTGACTGCTAAACCATTAGTGTCAAACTTCTTAACCTCTTGCTGTTTTTATTTTATTTAAATGCTTTCTGCACCTTGATTTTTTTATTATTATTTTTTTCGGCCTTAAATACTGATGTGTGATTGTTTCGATTTGACAGGCTCCCTAAGCTTTACCTCTGTGAGTTCTGTCTACGCTACATGAAGAGCCGCAGCATTCTCTACCAGCACATGCGAAAGTGCAGCTGGTTCCACCCGCCTGCCAACGAGATCTACAGGAAGGACGACGTGTCCGTGTTCGAGGTGAGGAAAAGAAATCTCCACTCCGGATAAAAAACACAAATGCACACAGACACTTGTACATACACCTATTTGTTTATACACATCTGGCAGCACAGACATATGCTAGTCATGCACCTGCATGTGTGTTTTCGTAAGTGATGAGCCAACAAAGGAAATCTCATTCACACTGATAGACACACACGCACACTCCCACACTGGCTCAGGCAATAACATCCACCCACTTCCTGCCCTTACGAGGTGTTGCAATGGTGCTGCACAGCAGGGTAATAAATGAAGAGTGGTGAGCGCTCATTGTTTCAGAATCACTATGGTGATTTACTGCTGCAATTGTGTTTCTATAAAAGAACATTTAGGTGTAAACATGACATACAGATCTGTATCGGTGTGGTCTAAATCAGTGCTGTCTGACCAGAATTAACTGCGCTTACATGGTTACGTTAACACACTCAGAGTTTGGGGATTGAAAACCATATGATTCTCAAATTCTCCACTACAGAAAGCAGCTTACAGACTGCTATCTATATGAACAGATAATCCTTTTCTGGCCCTTTTTTCCAGGGGTCCCTGCTGGTCATTTAAAAGTTTTAAATGAAACCACACATCTACGCCATTCATTCGCACAGATACGCAGAACATGCAGGATTCGTATTTAAATACTTTTTGCAGTTTAATATTCACAGACACTGGTTTTTATCATGATTTGTTTTAAGTGTACTAACCTGCTTTTTATTTATTCAAAAAATGACAAATTCCGCGTTATACAGTCAAAAAAATGTCATTTTTATTATTTCGTTTTTATGACTGGATTCCGTGATTTCCGTCCGTGTTTTCTGCATCGTGGAAATCATATGCCCCTAAACTTCGGCAAATACAGAACTCTTGAGGTTTTAAATATATCTTGTTTGATTAGGTGCTTTCTAAGTTTAGATGTGTTACCATTGCCAGCCTTGCATTTAGTATTACAAATATTTCAAATAGCATTGTCTGCATCTAGTTTTGTGAAATGTAACCACACTTAAGTACATTTTTCAGTTAGCCATGTGTGTTGTGTTTGAATAAGTTGCTGGGTCGAAGTCACATGTTCTCTCTCTCATTCTTTCTATAATGTACCTTACACTTGCGCCCAGATGCGTTCTCAGGTACCGGAATATGGAACCAATTGATTTAATGTGAGTCCGTACTCGGTAGTACCGACGTAATTTGGTCAGTGCCCTTAAAAATACAGAGTTCGCTACCCAACCCTATTTATAATGCAATGCTTATCAACATAGCCTGTATAACAAAATTTTATAAAATAATATATTTTCTCTCTCACTCTAAGAAGCAACATGGGACCAAGTCAAGTCACCTTCATTTATATAGTATAACAATACAGATTGTTTCAAAGCAGCTTTACAGTGATAACAGGAAAATAATGCAACAAAGATTGTTTTGGCTGTACAGCAGCTCTAGAAGAAAGTCACTGTCCAGCTAAAGTAAGTTTTTGATTGATTCATTTCCGTTGTAAAAATCATTAGTTATTAACTATGGGGCCACTTACACCACATCGTTTTCAAATGAAAGCAGAAAACCTTAATGCGTTCTGGATTTTCATTCACACGACAACAGTGTTTTGGTGGCCTGAGAACGCAAATTATCAAATAGTTTTCTGAAAACGAGTTTTGAAAATGATATCGCTATCATCTCCGTGTGAACTTAAAAAAACGTGAATCTGTAAAAACGGTGACGGCATGCACATGCGTATTACGTGTTTAGTAAGCGTGCGCATTTGAATGCGTATGTGCTTGGACGTGTAGTCTTTCTTTACAAAGTGACATCACCAAATTACTTGTCTGACATGCATAATACAGCATTTTATGTAAAAAATAATTTGACCACAGAAGTTATTTCAAACACGACTGATGTGTGTATACTGGTATATAAATAGTGAATTGGAGCGAAACATGATATTAATCTCATAAATTGTCGTTTGACGCTATGCTAGCAAACATACTAGCTATCACTGTTGCCAAGAGCGATTCTTTTATTACTGATTTTGAAAAGTCCACGCTATGAAGGACTAAAAATGACAGAACGAAAAATAAATAAAAAAATAAATAAAAGTAGAAATAAATAAATAAATGCAGAAATAATAGTAAAAATAAATACATTTTGGTAATATAAATGGCTATTTCTGTATTTTTACATGTATTTATTTATTTATTTATGCATTTCTATATGTATTTATTTATGTATTTATACATTTATTTATATATTTATTTATTTATTTATTTATTTATATATATATTTATTTATTTATATATTTATATATGTATTTATTTATATATTTATTTATTCCTACATTTAGTTATTTCTGTATTTCCACATTTCTACATTTATTTATTTCTGTATTTCCACATTTCTACATTTATTTATTTCTGTATTTCCACATTTCTACATTTATTTTTCCCTGCGCATGTATGCTAATTGACCAATGGCTAAGCCACGCCCCCAAACGCGATGAGCCAATCACAGTACGCATAGCTAACCCAATACACTTGGACATTCTCTGCTTCCTCGTCCACTGCAATGCATTGCAGTTATCAGTTTTCATTCGTTTTTATGGTTTTTCTTGTCATTTTGGCTTTTAAACAGCGTGTGTGTGTGATTTTGGTTGGGTGACAGTTGTAGGTTACAGTTTGACAAGAGTTTACAGTTTGACAAAAGCACAATGTTGTGTTTTACACAAATATAAGTAGGCTAAACACTTTGCAGTTTTAATGATGTCCTGTATGAACAAAATGACGGAGTATGTTTTTATGTTTCCACTGTTCGATCGCGCCCGTGCCTCTCTCTGACACACACACACACACACACACACACACACACACACACACACACATTCCAGCAATGCAATCTTGACATCGCAGCCTGTTCATTATTCTGCGCTCCCACCAAACGCGAATAGAGCGTCAAATTCGCGCGTATCCGCGTCTAGTTCGACGCTTGAACATTTTGAATCCAAAGCGAATAGGACGCGCGTATAAAGCGAGCGTTTGAAGCGAAATAGCACCAAACTATAACGTTTACACTGTGAACTGTAAATCTTTGTTATGGAGCTGAAGCTTATCGGCCTTCTCAACAATAAATTTATTAATATAACCCTCCAATGCATATTTAAGGCCCTTTTGGTGACATCGAGATGATATATAATCTTTCTGTCTCCAAAAAATCATCAATTGCCTCCTGTGAAATGTCTCCTACTGTGACAGCTGCTGTTACCGAATGTTGACTGAGTGAGTGGAGGGGGCGTGGTTAGCCATTGGTCAATTAGCATACATGCGCAGGGAAAAATAAATGTAGATATGTGGAAATACAGAAATAAATAAATGTAGAAATGTGGAAATACAGAAATAAATAAATTATAGAAATGTGGAAATACAGAAATAAATAAATGTAGAAATGTGGAAATACAGAAATAAATAAATGTAGGAATAAATAAATGTATAAATAAATACATATATAAATATATAAATAAATAAATAAATATATAAATACATAAATATATAAATAAATGTATAAATACATAAATAAATACATATAGAAATGCATAAATAAATAAATAAATACATGTAAAAATACAGAAATAGCCATTTATATTACCAAAATGTATTTATTTTACTATTATTTCTGCATTTATTTATTTATTTCTACTTTTATTTATTTATTTATTTATTTTTCGTTCTGTCATTTTTAGTCCTTCATACACGCAAGTGCTTTTTCCCTTCTTAAAAAAAAAACACATTCAAATGATAAGAAGCGTAAGTAAAATGTAATTGCTTGTTGGTCAGACAAGTTCTCAAGACACAGCTTTAACTGGGCAGCTATGCTTATGCAACTGGCCCCTGAAATAAAGGGTCTTAAGTCTTACAATTTAATTTTAAAAGCTCTGCCGATATCTGTATTCTAATGATTGCGGTCAATAACCCCTGTAACCAAAGTCAGTGGCTTTTATACTGTATGACATTTCATAACTAGTCCTTCATTGTTGTTCCATTCACAACAAAAGTTAACCAAACGTGGGAACCTGAAAATTTCAGGAGTCTGTTATCTGGTTATACAATGCAGTTGTTTTTTGTTAATAACTAAAGTATGTGTGAATGTAATAATTAGGGCTGTCACTTTTGTGAAAAAATCCTGTTCGATTTTTAACACATAAGTGTTCATTGAATCGATTGTAAAATCGATTTTCCATGTCTGAAGACGTTTCTATTTTAAACGCCAAATATGGGCAAATCCACGGACAACTAACAGGCATTAGGACGAACGTAAAGAGGGCGCTGGAGACGCGCACAAGTCAGCAAATTTTCCTGATGATTTATTTCCGTGAAGTTTCGTGCACAATAACAAACAGGAGTGCAACATTCTCGAAAAACAATAAATCCGAATTTCGTTTTCGGACTGCCATAACATCAATGAAAAACATTACTGCAGTCTTCAATATGGCTGTGTTTACTATTAGAAACGTCAAACAAATTTCGCCTAAGTAGGCGATTGTAGCCCGAATCTGTATCTGTATGCATGAGACGGTCTGCATACTGTAAGAATTCACAGTTTTGGTGTAAAAAGAGACACATTATGCTTTGCTGTTTTGCGTGTTTGTCAGAGCCTGCAGTTGCTGTGTGACGCGCGTTCACTGCGGGCGTATCGTGACGAGCTGGACGCGCTCCGAGAAAAGACCGTTAAAATCGATTCCCTATTTTCGTTTTCGAAACTTGCGTTGGTTTGTCCGATTGATTGTGCAATCGATTTTCGAACGTAAAGTGACAGCCCTAGTAATAATGTTTAATGCACTTAAACCGGACTGACAACTTTATTCTGCTGCTGTGTGACCTGCCTGTATGTTCCACATTAATCAACACCACTTGGTGTTGGGTGTGTTACTGCTTGCCTTCCTGTTTGGTCAGTTGGTTTTAGAGGCTCAGGTTTCAGAGCTGCTCCTGGTCTGGTCCTGACTCAGCAGCATACCTGTGGTGGCAGCACTGCAAAAAGCTAAAATGGTTGGCATTCAGCCGACAGAAAGCAAGCAGGAGCTGTGCAATTTGTCATAGCCTCTGTTTATGTGGAGCAAGTTTTCTGCCAGTCTCTGCTGCATGACTTGTTTCAAAATGTTGATTTAGTATTTAGAAATTGAGAATCTTTCTGGCATTGCATTTTGCTATTATGAATGGGAGCTAATTGTTGGTGTAACTAATTGTTAGTGTCTGAATCCTAGCAAATGCTCTTCACATTGTTTCTTTATAGCATCATATTTGGTTAGGACACAGTATTTGACCAAAGTCTGAAAAACTTCTCTCCCATCCAGGTGGATGGAAATGTCAGCACAATATACTGTCAGAACCTGTGCCTGCTGGCCAAACTCTTCCTGGACCATAAGACTCTGTACTATGACGTGGAGCCCTTCCTCTTCTATGTACTCACACAGAATGACAGTAAAGGCTGCCATCTCGTAGGATACTTTTCAAAGGTGAGCAAATAATTTCACTCAGTTCAATTGTTACTTTTAAGCCCCTTTCACACAGCGCGTTGATCCCGGGAAATTGACGTAAAATTGCTAGAGTGCCTTCTGTGTGAACGCAAACACGTCACGGGATTGATGCCGGGATCGATGCCAGGATGGGGACCTAGTAACATTACCGGGATCAGTCCTGGAACACACCCTGTGTAAACAAAAGCCAGGACCGACGCCGTAAGGGGTGTGTCATAGTGATGACGCATGTGCCATTGCACGGCCCTTTCTACAACCTATGTTACAGCATATGGGGAACGAGCCACTCGGCAAACCCAGTGGCGCTACCGGGGATTATGAACTCGTCTTCGTGTAGAAATGACGAAGAGGAGTTATCACATCCTGACGTCACGTGTCTTTACGGGATGTGTGTGAACGCACTCACAGATTCCGTAAAATCACTGGCAGCGTGAATGAACCAAAATCAAACGATCCCGGGACAAATCCCAGGACACGTTATCTGTGTATTTTCCGGAATCTATGTGTGAAAGGGGCTTTACATTCTCAAAAGTCAAATTATGATGTTGAGCAATTTGGGTTCATTGTTATATAAGGTAGCATGCCTTTTGCACATTCTTGCTGCTTTTTGGCTTAATTATAGAAAATAGTCTGTTTACTTGTGGGTTGATTATGCTCCTGGAAATGCAGTTTATTTAACACAGGTTTTAAACACAATATGGCTCAAAATGCAATAAATATTTGTAAACGTTAGTGTAAGTAAGAAAGATCTTACCTAACAAATATTTTGTGTGGTATGTTTGTTACATTTGCTTTCATTTTATACTTATTTTAAATTTCTTTTTTTTTTATCCCTAGGAGAAGCATTGTCAACAAAAATATAATGTATCCTGCATCATGATTCTTCCACAATATCAGCGAAGGGGCTATGGGCGATTCCTCATTGACTTCAGTAAGTACTCTGCATTATCTTTCCTCTCTTCCCTCAGTCTGGTTTTATTTTTTGTTATTTAGTAAAGAAAATATTTGACAATCATACTCCTTTAGATGGTGTCATTAGACACAAAGGATAAACTGTTACGGCTCTCTCTGCAGGTTACCTTCTGTCCAAGAGGGAAGGCCAGCCAGGCTCACCAGAGAAGCCATTGTCAGACCTTGGCCGGCTATCCTACATGGCATATTGGCGTAGTGTGGTGCTGGAGTGCCTACATGAGATCAGAGATCGACAGCTCACCATCCGCAAACTCAGCAAAGTCACCGGCATTTGTCCTCAAGATATCACGGCCACCCTGCTTAGTCTAAATATGCTGGAACAGAGAGGGGACCGGTGAGAGAGACGCTCGCACACTATAATGTCTGATTTAATGTCTTACCTTTTCTGTACAAGCTGAAGCAGAGAACAATAATGCAAGTTCTGTTTCATAGTTGTCACATATTAATTCTCATATGTTTCAACCTAAAACATTTGCATTTCAAAATGTGCAGTGCTTCGTCTTCAGCATACTTGAATAAGTACATGATTTTGTGCTAACAAGAAAAAAAAAAGAATTAATAGTTTAATTCATCAAAAATGCACTAAATTGATCATAAGTGACAGTACAGACATTTGTTACAAATATTTTTATTTCAAGTAAATGAGTTTCAAAGAATCCTGAAAAATTACATCATGTTTTCCACCAAAATATTAAGCTACACAACTGTTTTTAGTATTGATAATTATGATTTTTTTTCCACAATCAGCATTTTAGAATGATTACTGAAGGGTCATGTGACACTAAAGACTGGAGTAATGGTTGCTTAACATTTGCAGGAATAAATTACATTTTAAAATTATTAAAGTAAAAAAGTTTATTTAAGTTGTAATATTTCACCATTTTACTGTTTTTATTCATTTTTTAATCAAATAAATGCATCCTCCGTGACAAGAGTTCTTATTGAACTCTTATTGGCCCCAAAATTGAGCAGTAGTGTATATTTGTTAAATTTTTAGCTCTTTATAGTCTCCTGATTTTGATTTCCTTTCCTATTATAGGGTGATTATTCTGCGCAGAGAGAAGCTGGTGGCCACTCACATGGTCCGACTGAAGGCCAAACCTCGACTCCTTGAAGTTGATCCAGACTGCCTCCGCTGGACACCTGTTATCGTCACCAACACAGTAGCATCTGAAGGAGAAGGAGATGAGGAGGAGGATGAGGAGGAGGAAGGAGAGGAGGGACTTAAAGAGGTAAGCATCTTAACTTTTATTCAAGATTCATTAGATGAAGTATGCAATATTTGTGATGTGTACCAGTTCATTCTGAAGCTGAACTTCTGTTATGTGCACATTATCTCTTGTATAGATCAAACCCAGCCACAAGAGTTCCCCACTCTCCTGGCATATGAAAGGAGAACAGGACAAGGAGGATGAGAAAAAGTGCTTCACAGCATTGCCCAAAAACCAAAGCCCTCCACAGTCCTCTTCTGTTTGCAACAATGTTCTCAGTCCTGAACGTCCTTCCCTTTTTCTTACGGCTAATGGGGAACGCAGGGGACCTGGGCGCCCTCCCAAAAACTGGTTATGGGGCAAGGTGAAGGATGCACCACGTCCAGGGCCAGGTCGACCCCGTAAACTAAGGCCCCCAGAGGATGATGATGATGAGGATGATGAGGAGGAGGATGATGATGATGATGATGATGAAGAAGAGGAGGATGAAAGAACTGGCATTAACAAAGTGACAACAACATCGTCAATGCTCCTGGCCTTAGAAAATGAGCCTGACTCTACATCAGCCTGTCCCTCGGAAGCTTCTAGGCATCCTGCAGTTCCACCCCCACGCAGCAGAGGGCGTCCTCCACGCAAAAAGCGTGGCCCAAAACGCAGGCTCAGTGAGGGGCCTGAAGATGACCTGCCATTGTTGCCCCATACCACAAGGCTGAGTGAACCCACACCAGTCTGTCCGGCCTTTATCAGTGAGAGCAGTGAAGATGAGGATGAGGATGAGGATGAAGATGAGGAGGATGATGAGGATGAGGATGAGTTAAGGGCTCGTTCACCACCTCTCCTCACTAAGCCCACATTAGGGCTTAAATGCAAGGTATGTGTAATATAGGTCCATGTATGTATTTTCTTTTGCATGGCAACTTTATTTAATATAGACCTTAAAAATAAGTATGTCAGTCTATGAAACCTTTTTTATTATTTTGAACATAACATGTGGATACTAAAACTGTGGATAATAAAAAAAAATCTTCTTTTTTTTTCTTCCTACTCCTGTAGTCTCAGAAGTCCTTTCGAAAGCGACGTGCACGTCAGCGCAGCCATCCCCACAGCAGTGTAGTTACAGAAACCATCTCAGAGACTACTGAAGTTCTGGATGAGCCATTTGTCGATTCAGATTCTGAAAGGCCCATGCCCAGACTAGAAGAGGAAACTCCATTCGGCAACCCTCTCCGACGCTACACAGCAGCCCGCAAACACATGGGACCAGCCCTTAAAAGTATCAACCGAGGGAATCTGACTGAATCGGAGGAAGACGGTTAGTACACTAAAGGACTCCTGCTGGGGTTATTATATATGCATTCTTGAAAGTTTTGTGTGATATTTGTGTTTGCCAGAGTGTGATTTAAAAAAATTCTTAAAGAATGGTTACCTCTTTTTTTTGTTCAGATCCCACTCCTGTGCTGAAGCCAATTGATGTCCTGAGAAGACCTGAAACTTCAGAGGCCACACAGAGAACAGGGGCAACAACTGAGATGCCTGAGGTCCCAGTAAAAAAGAAGAAAGGCTGGCCTAAGGGCAAGAGTCGCAAGCCACTCCACTGGAAGAAACGCCCAGGCAGGAAGCCTGGTAGTGGAGCTGGTCAGACAGCTGACACTAGTCTGGCAGTTCCATCCTCAGAGGACCCACCGCCCCCAAAGATCAAAATGAAGCCTGGCAGAAAACCTCGCAGCTATTACCTTCAGCGGGCCCAAGAGGAAGCAGCGAGACAGGAATTTGAGCAAAGCCGATTAACTCAGCAGAAGCAGCTAGATAATTCAACATTGGAGGACAAGACCTGTAAGAGGACAGCCAGAGCCATAACATCTGACCTCAACCCTGATAAGCAGAAAGACTCTGAAGAGGAGGATGATTTTCTTCAGAGCTTTAGAGAGCCATCTAAACCCAAAAGGCGAGGTCGGCCACCAAAAAATTCCAACCTCCCTCCCCCTGCACCCAAACCTTCTCCTCTGTCTGAGCCAGAAGATGATGATGAAGAGGATGACAGACCATGGGCAGTGGAGAAGATCAGCTGTCCAACGTCTCGTTCCATGCCACAGTCTTCCAGCACCAGGGTCTCTCAACCAAGAGCTAACACAGATGTGGCAGATGCAGAGGAGGATGAAGAGCAGGATGATGAAGATTGCGATAATGGGGTTAAGCGGAGAACAGCAACTACACCAGGTTCAGGAAGCCGACGTAGTGATGATCATGATGCAGATGATGAAGGGGATGGTCGTCTTGAAGAGAAAAGTGACTGCAGCAGTAGCAGTAAAAGGAAGAAGAGCCAAGACTCTGAGGATGATGTGGAGGAGCAAGAGGATGATGAAGAGGAGGAACCATCGTCGCCTGCTCGCTCTCCCCCTGTGAAAGAAGAACCCCAGAGTGGTGAGGGTTTTTTAGACATGCAGGTCAACGTGACACGGGATTATGTCAGCAAACAGGAGGAGGGCGAGGGCGAGGACGAGGAGGAGGATGCAGAGGAGGTACAAGAGGTGAAGACGAGCTCTGCTGATACAGATGAACGTCGACGACGAGAGCAGGAGGAATCTGCAGCAGCTGCGGCAGCAGTGGAGACAGTAACCACCATTGCAGTCCCCTCTGAACCTCTGGACATGCAGCCTTTACACGTCGAGGATAAATCCGTGCTCATGATGGGGACTGAGCACTCACACCAGCATCCTGACTTCAAAGATGACCTGAGCCATCAGCAACACACGCATCACCACAGCAGTGAGCTGGATCTAGAAACAGTGCAAGCTGTCCAGTCACTTACGCAAGGTGAGGCTCAAGAGGAGGATGCAGAGTCCCATGGAGCCTACCAGGACTGTGAGGAGACGCTAGCTGCCTGTCGAACCCTCCAGAGCTACAGTCACGGTGAGGGAGAGGAGGAAACTCTAGCCCTGGTGGAAGAGTGTGGAGCCTCCCAGCACAGTCCCATGCCTAATCCACCAATGCCCACGTTACCAAACCAGTCTGTCCGTTCAGTCAACAGCCCTGGAATGACACCTGGTCCTTTAGACCCTGGACCAGGGGTGCCTGGTCCCACAGGAACTGGAGGGGGAACAGGCGGAGGGTATACCCAAATAACCCCAGAACATCCCAGCTCTCTATCTGCTCCCTCACTGCAAAACATGGAAACCTCCCCCATGATGGATGTGCCGTCAGTTTCTGATCATTCACAGCAAGTGGTGGACAGTGGCTTTAGTGACCTTGGCAGCATTGAAAGCACCACCGAAAACTATGACAATCCGAGCAGCTATGACTCAACCATGGGTGGTGGAGGTAACGGAGGAGGAAATGGAAGTAATGGAGGTGGCATGTCTGCAGCTGCTGCAGCAGCAGTGGCTGCTTCCTCCTCTTCATCATCTTCATCATCTAGTTCAACCACACCATCGTCATCATCTTCGCAAGGCAACAGTTGCTCCTTCGTCTCAACTCCTGGGCTAACATCCTCTAGCACAGGTGTTGGCTCTCAGATCACCATGGGGAGCTGTAGTCTTATCCAGCAAGCAGGTCCTGGACCAACTAATGGACCTGGAGCTAACAGTGGTAGTGGCGTCCCACAACCTCCACCCCCACCTCCTCCCCCTTCCGCCAGCACTCCAACTTGTGGTATAAAGTCTCCACAAGGCTGCGTCATCGAAAGGCCTCCAAGTGCCAGCCAGCAGCAACAGAAGAAAGTCTCGCAACCACCTCAACAGCAGCAAAACCCTCAGCCTCCACCCTCTGCTCCACCACCCCCTCCACCTCAACAGCAAGCACTCTCGCAGTGCAGCATGGGAAATGGATTTGCTTCCACACCCATGATCATGGAGATTCCTGAAAGTGCAGGAAGCGGTGGTGGAGGCAGGAGTTTGTATGACCGCATGGGCCAGGACTTTGGAGCGGGTGGGTACGGTCAACCCTCAGCTACTTTCAGTTTAGCCAAACTCCAGCAGCTAACCAACACCATCATGGACCCCCATGCCATGTCTTACTCACATTCAGCTGCTGTCACCTCATACGCCACAAGTGTTTCGCTATCCAACCCAGGCTTAGCACAGCTTGCTTCTTCCCCACACCCACCCTTGCCCCAGGCTCAGCCCACTATGACCCCACCTCCCAATTTGAGTTCTGGCTCCATGAACCTGGGCTCTCCCTTGATTCAGTGCAACATGACAGGCGCTAACATCGGACTACCTCCCCCTCCCCATACGCAGCGGTTGCAAGGCCAAATGGCTACTGTCAAAGGCCACATTTCAATTCGTTCCAAAGCCTCTCAAATTCCTGCAGGCTCCCCTCACCAGCAGCAATTGTACAGTCGCAGCTCTGGCACTGTGACCATGCAAGGCTCCCCACGCACTCTAGCGGTGCAGCGTGGCATGATGACCAACCTTATGCCCACACCTGCTGCCTACAACTCTATGAACATGAATCAGCTAAATGCTGCCATGTCAGCTGGCTACCGCATGCCGCAGCCCATGATGAACAGCGGGTACCACAGTAACCCGCCCTATATGAACCAGCCGGCCCAGTACCCCATGCAGATGCAAATGGGCATGATGGGAGGGCAGGGTTACCCACAGCAGCCTATGCAGCCCAATCATCATGGAAACATGATGTACACGGGCCCTTCACACCACAGCTACGCTGGCGTCCCCAAACAGTCGCCTTACATGAGCAGATGAGCACCAGAGAACTAGCAGAGAGAACTGAGAGACATTCCCCACCAGACTCTGCATCTCTGTACTTGATTCATTTGTTTCCACCCTCCAAAGTCTGGGCGTAAAGGCAACACGATAAGTGAGCTTGGTGGAGAAAGAGGACATAGAGACTGCGACGATTTCTTTTCCTTTATAAATATTTTGTCGTCAAGCTCTGTTCCTTTTAGGTTCATTTCCCAATTGCCTGAGCTGATGGAGCTGGGGAAATGATGATGGGCTGATCATGCGAGATGATCTAATGGACCTTTATTGTGGCATGTGGCAAGTGGCAAGTGTCATGCTCCTTCAGTCCTTCAGACCAGTCTGCCATGGTTGTACCAACAGGGGTTGGTCTGCCGAAGTGTCCGCCACTCCATCCATGCGACAGAAGGGGCAAAGCTTATAAGCAGCTAAAGGGGAAGTGGACCTAACTTTTCAAACTGAGAAACAAATACATTTACGTTGCTAATGAACATACATTGAATCATGCACACAATCGTTCAATTGACATAGGAAGCCTTACCTTAAAAGAGACAAAATAATTGTAGATGGACTTTTTTCTTTTTTTATATTATATTATTATTATTTACTTTATTTTTTAAAATGTTCTCATTTTTTTCAATGACTGTTGAAATGCTTGTGTTTCAGTCTGACCTTCTCATGCTTTATGTGTGTGGCTGTTCTGGACAAAGTGATTCATGCTCGCTCACTCACACACTCACTCATCAATACATTCGCTCACACACACACAGCTCTATAGCCACTTGAAAAGCTTACGTGGAGGCACTTCTAGTCGGGACGCACAAGGTCTCCGAGTTGTCTGTAAATCTGTGTCTTCCCAGTATGGAACCGTGTATATCACAACTTGATAGTGGTAAGAGCCCTAATGGACATAAATAGTAATGACCATGCGTCCGTAGACTGGACTGAACAGAAGTTCATGGAAATGAATAATGTAAATATTCTGGTACTACCTGGTTCACAGCACATACTCGTGAAATCTATTACACACACTTTTCACGAACACTCCACAGATGTCAATAGTGGGAAGGTCTTTATTTCATACTACACAGTGCAGCGTCCACGTAATGTGGTGGGTCAAAAGGGTTTAACCACACAGGAGTACATCTGCTGAGCAGTTAGCTTTGCAACTGTGCTCATCCAATGATGTTAACGATGTCTCCTAAAGTAGGCCTTACTGTGGCACCAGTAAGTAGCGCTCCTCCCACTCCAGCTGATCATGCAGAAGAAATGTTGTCTGTTAGCCACGAGAGGGAGTTGTACAAATAATTAGATCCGTGTCTGCAATGCACACATGGACAAACGAACACTCATACCCGGAATAAAGGTTAAAGTGCATGATGTCCTGAGATGTTACTGTTTTAGGACAACGGGCAGAGAATTTCTTAATGTTCCAGTATTCATTGTCAATATGAGGAATCTTTCTCAAAGACCTGACGTTTCATATATTATTTGTGCGCTTTTGTTTTTCTGAATTTTATCAGACTGGGCAGCTTTCTTTTATGACACAAGCTGACTCTTTTTGACTTTAGAAGACTTATTGTAGAGAAAATGTTTTTTCTAAAATATAAAAAAAGAAATTCTGACATGGATATTGGTACTGTCATTTTTTTCACTTCTGTTTCAGGAAAAAACTGCATATTTTTTAGCTCGACTCTTGGGGTAAAATTATTAAGAAATTCAAAACTAAAAAAAATTACAACTCACTTTTAGTGCATTTAAGATGCCTTTAACCTTTCCATTCCATCTCATCTCTAGAGTTTTCTATCTTTGTGTAGTATATTAATGCTATTTTAAAACAAAAGGAAAAAACAGATATCTAAAGGTCACTTAGCGTTATTTTTTTTTCCTTTTTTTTTTCTTGGTTCTTGTGTGTATAGGACAACTTCCTTACATCTATGAGGCATGTAAAAATGAGCTCAGTATATTTCTGTCTGTTTATATTGCTTACCTTTTCGTATACTTTGTAATTGTACATGGTGAGTTGTAAGCTAAGAGAGAGCCTGGTAGCCGGAGAAAGAGAGAGAGCCAAGCTGGGGCGCTCTGCGATGGTGGGAAGCGTCCACCTTCCACTCCTCTCTGTTTTGTCCTTGTATGTATTTCCATTTATTTGTTTCTTTCTTTTCTTTTTTTCTTAGCAAGTACTTTCAAAGAACTCTGTACATTTTAACATGAAACAAAAATAAATTATGTTGAGCCATTTCACTTGTTATTGTATTTCTTGAAAAATTTCAGGAGCAAATTCTTCACTTCTTTTAATGAAAAGTCATGCTATGTCATTTCAAAAGCAGTGTGTGCTTCGGTCAGATGGAGTTTGAAAACGGGCTAATCTTTACAGTGTTCCTAATGTAGTCAGTGGAGTCTTGTAAATGAGTAAAAACTGATCTCTTATTTAGAAACTGTAATAGCTGAATAAGGTTTCTGAGCTTTTCCGGGGGTTTTTTTGTTTGTTTTTTTTTACACTAAATTTTAAACATTCTATCAGACAAGTCTTTTTATTAAATTGCATTGCGCCGTCTGCCGCTAAATAAAAAAAGATACTTCGGAAATTCTTTGCATTTAAAAACAGGGTTGTCTGTTTTAGTTTATTTTAGTATATCTCATTATCATGATACTATGATGTATTAGAAGATCAAATTTGATTGAGATATATATATATATGTTTAATATTCAATATCTATATTTAATATTCAATATCTATATTAAATATATAATAGATATTTAAGATTAAATCTAATTTTACAGTTAGATTACCTTTGTGATCATTTTTAATAACATTGTTTAACAATGTTTTTTTATTAAAGTTAATCTTTAGTAGATCTCAAAATGTATGTCAATCTTTTATACTGGACTATCGGTTGCTGTCATACCTAAATTAATCACTTGTGGCATTTAAATCTCATTTTATTTTTAGTGGGGGTTATTTATTTATTTTTATGTTTGTTTTTGGACAGTGTAGTTTAGAATCTTTACAGAGTTGGCCCATAAAACGTGATATTAATACTAAAATTAGTTTTATTATTTTATATGAAAATGATCTGTCTATATAGACAGAAATCTATATTTCTATATAACATGCTATATTTTGTTTCCATATTTGTTTCCATATTTCAAAAGTGCATATTTACTAATACAGAGAAGTTAGAAACACAAAGATGGAGACAGGATTAACAGGCATCTATGTGGAGACAAAATATTTGTAATGATTTTTGTTTATGTGCAAAAAAAGCAATATGTCTTATATAAATGCATTATGTAGAGAGTGTATTATTATGTGAGAGTGTGTTGGCAGCCCCTTTTTCAACCATTATGCCCATTGTCAGAGGGCACGATACCTTGAGACATTAAAAAAAACGCTGTGCGGTGACGTTTATTTGCCCCTGTCCAATGAACTTTGAGTATTATTGTCAACTAACTTCCGCAATATATACCAATTAAAACTAGAGTGGGCGGGCACTGTGCTATACGTAGCCCACCATTGGTCAGAGCGAATGACAGTCAATCACATTTTCTAGTCTCAGAATAACAGAGAAGGAAGCGACATTTCTGGTTGTGCTTTATTTAAAAAATCACGGGAAGGGGCAGAAATAAAATCCAGAAATCGTGAGTATTATTTAATGTATATGATATGGGCATTTACACCCAAAGAAAAAGAAACGGCTGGGGAAAATGTGGAATGAATGGACCTTTTTAATCCGTAGCTTGTCACAAGACAGTCCTGTGATGCGAGAGAGGGGAGGAGAAAATATTAACGCGTAGATACGGGGATGGTGATGTGATCATGTTAACAACTAAACCAGCTCGTTCCTGTCTCTTCATCCGAGCTTTTAAAAACAATCTATTCTTCTATCCGGTAACCAGATAGGGATGTAGAATAACAAATGAGCTCAGAGGCCTATCAGTTACCCATGAAGATGTTGGCATGATGGTTGATGTTTACTCTTCTGGTATTGCCTGAACGACTAAGTTAAAGACCATGTAGGCTTCAGATCTGCATTAATAATCATGTCTGTCATAAAAATATTTTGTAATTTGCGTTTCACATTTTTTGCTTTGTCTTTCCAGCTGTCACGATGATCCACAGTCTTTTCTTGGTTAACGCATCGGGGGATATCTTTCTGGAGAAGCACTGGAAGAGTGTGGTCAGCCGATCCGTTTGCGATTACTTTTTCGAGGCGCTGGAACGGGCCACGGAACCGGAGAACGTGCCTCCGGTGATCCCGACCCCGCACCACTACCTCATTAACGTCCTCCGACATCGCATCTACTTCGTGGCCGTCATACAGAGCGAGGTGCCTCCTCTGTTTGTCATCGAGTTCCTCCATCGTGTGGTGGACACATTTCAGGTTTGTGTACTATTTTGATTTGATATATGGGTCAATGTCATAACATGCATATTTTTGTGTCCTGCTGTTGCATTATTGTTATCATAAACCCCTAAAATGTCAGGTGGTGCAACTGTTCGAACAAATGAATAGACTAAGAAAACTATTTAAAATGGTGTCTTAGTTCTAAAATAAAATAAAAATCATCCAGCAATTTGTATTTTCTCAAATGTCAGGGTGGCACAACTGCAAACATGGCTCTTTTGTTATGAATTGACAAGGTAATGGTTAACATGATAGTGCATCACCCATAGGAGCCCACCTGATCCTTTGTGGCAGAGTGAAAATGTTTGTAGATCTCTCTCAAATACTGGTTAAAACTGCTCATTTCAAGTATGGGTCGGTTGATACAGTTTCCACGTCAGGTGGTAAAACTACAGTATACATATATACAAATATTTCGTTGTACCACCTGACATAAAAAAGTCAAAAAATGAATTTAAACACTTTGAAATGTTATTTAACTGCTGAAACTCATTGTTCATTGCTCAAAAATATAGTAATCACTATAAATTAAACTCTAAACCAAACTAAACTCTAATCTTAACCCTATAGTAAGCCTATGTACTTGATATTACTCAGTACTAAAATGTACAGTGTAACAAAGACACCTTCAAATAAAATGTAACCCTGATTTGCTCAAGAAACATTTCTTATTATTATCAATGTTAAAAACAGTTGAGCTGCTTAATATTTTTGTTGAAACCGTAATGCTTTTTTCAGGATATTTTAATGATTAGAAAGTTCTGAAGAACAGCGTTTATTTTGAAATAGATTTTTGTATCATTATAAAGGTCTGTACTGTCACTTATCCTTGCTGAATAAAATGATTCCTTTCTTTAAAAAAAAAATAAAAAATGATTGACCTCAAACTTCAGAAATTTGAACAGTAGTGTACATGTCCAAAATTATATCATATTACCATGATATCATGCCCAAAAACACCTCAAACCAAAAAAGTACTGTGGCGTTACCATGGTACAGTGATGGTATCAGATGGTGATAACATGGTAGATCAGTATAAAATATACTGAATGAGTACGATATTCATAGAACATGGTATTTACACAGTACATTTACCGTGGTTATATTACATGTGGTAGATTAGATTACCGTGGTACATTACATGAACTACTGATCCGTTTTATAAAATATAGGCTATTAATGTATTACTGAATTTAATATAAAGAATTACTTTTAAGTGCTACCATTACTTCTGAAAACATTCAATTAACGTGTTATATTTTCCCCTTTAGGACTACTTTGGGGTGTGCACAGAGGCAGCTATTAAAGACAATGTTGTTGTGGTCTATGAGCTGCTGGAGGAGATGTTGGATAATGGCTTCCCTCTGGCCACCGAATCAAACATCCTAAAAGAGCTTATTAAACCTCCAACCATCCTGCGCACAGTAGTGAACACCATCACAGGTATTCTGTGTGATTTTGTGGTGTGTTAAACGTCTCTCAGCTCGTGAATCCATAATAATAATTTCTTGTGTTTGTTATCTGTGCACAGGAAGTACTAATGTTGGCGAGCAGCTTCCTACAGGTCAACTGTCAGTGGTACCATGGCGGCGCACAGGAGTCAAATATACCAACAACGAAGCTTACTTTGACGTGGTAGAAGAAATCGACGCTATCATTGACAAATCAGGTAGATCTTATTATTTGGCCGAATCTCGAATTTCGCAGATGACATTGCTGTCTGATCACTAACCTATGAATCAGTAAATCATTTATGAATGAATATATTTTCCCTCAAAGGTTCCACTATCACAGCAGAGATCCAGGGAGTGGTAGACGCCTGTGTGAAACTTACAGGAATGCCTGATCTCACCTTGTCATTTATGGTAAATCTGGACATCTTTTCAAAAATAAGTTTGCTGAACTTTTTGAAGTCATATATTAAGCTAACCTAACCCAGCATATTAAGTGTATATGACTTTCTTCTTTCAGCTGAACACAATCAGAGTTATATTAAATAATATCCTGGCTCTTCCTTGCTTTGTAATGACATTGAATAGTGCTAGAGTTTTTGAAGCTCCAAGAAGCGTATCCATCCATTATGAAAAAGTAATCCATAGGACTCCAGTGGGTTAATAAATGCCTTCTGAAGCAAAGTGATGGGTTTTTGTAAGAAAAATATCCATATTTAAAACTTTATAAACTATAATCACTGGCTTTCGGCAACGGGCGTACACGTGTTTATATGAGAGTCGGGTTTCGGCAGAAGCGTGACCTCTGACACGATGTAGGGCGTAGCTCCTCTTCTCTTATATCGAAGCCCTCTGATGTTTTTCTTTTAAAACTTCTTGTTTTAGACGTTTCGTGAGCTGTGTTTTGTTTTGCTCTATCCTCTGGGCTTCCTCGTTCGTCAGTTCTTACCTAAGCTTACGCTACACCTACATCATACGTCCTGGATGCGTTTTTTTTGAGCTTCAAAAACTCTGGCACTATTCAATGCAGCTGAGAAGAGCCAGGATATTATTTAATATTGCTCCGATTGTGTTCCGCTGAAAGAAGAAAGTCATATACACCTAGGATGGATTGAGGGTAAGTAAATTATGGGATAATCTTCATTTTTGGGTGAACAATTCATTTAATAACTTAAGTAATGAATTAATAATTATCAAATTATAAAACGAATAGTTCCAGTCTATGATTCTGATTGGTTGAGCCATGTTCAAAGCCATTGTAAATTGCTCTACAAACATACACCTGTGACCTCACTTCTTCAGCATTGCTGCGCCATTGCAATAAATATTAAAATAGCTGTTCTATAAAAACTATATATATATATATCTCCGCTCCACATCGTGCCTAAAAAAGCTCTTCTAAATTACATTTCATTGCAAAATATAACTATATTATCGCCCAGCTCTTTATATAAAGTTACATATACAAGTGTCCAAATAGGTCTCAACTAACTGAAATAAAATAAGTTTCAGTTTGAAGTTCTACAATTACTTAAATTAAACTGTAATAAAAAATAAAGTAAAGCCAAACAGAAATATTTACAAAAACAAAACTAATAAAAATGAGAAAAGCATTTAAATGAAAAGTGACTTACTTGAAGACTTCAATACCTTTAAAGCTGCACTCCATAATGCTTTTCTTGTGTTATCTTGGGCTGACATCTTCACTTTTCAAAATTGCTTATCAATTTAGAACATGTTTCACTTTTACAAAAGGACCAAATGCACTTCTGCAATAAGTTCAAGTCTGCAGTATATTTTATATCACTATATACTTACTAACTCTAACCCATATACCTCATTCCTTTTCTTTCTTTTTTTTTCTTTTGCATTCTGTAGAACCCTCGACTCCTGGATGATGTCAGCTTCCACCCCTGTGTGCGGTTCAAGCGTTGGGAAGCCGAGCGAATTCTTTCCTTCATCCCACCAGACGGAAACTTCCGCCTCCTCTCCTACCACGTCAGCTCTCAGAAGTGAGAACATCCCAACATATGATTAGCTTTAATGGCAGGATTAGTAAATCATAGAGGGGAAATGACCAAAAAGAAATCCCTTTTAGATATTCATTTTAGGGGCTTTCACACCAGAGGAACGGTTTCAAAGTTCTTATAACTATTGGTGGAAGTACCTGCTTTTTGTGGTGTTCGCTCTGCAGGAACTGTGAACAATTGTAATTATAGGAACTAAATGATCTCTTACTTCAGAGTAGGGTCTAACCCAGCACAACAGGAACTATCAGTGACATAAGTGTACGTTGATTGGCCGAATGCATGTCATACAAAGCACCGGCACCAAACATTTTTAAAAAGCCATGTAAACGCAAAGGTTACATATACAGGAATTAACTCCATGGATATGGAAAACAGTGATGGCTAGCATTTACCTGTCGCCTTTGTCTGCCTCGATGAAATGTAGCACAGCAACTTGTAGGAAATGTAGTCTCTCTAAGCCCTCTTTTTTGCTTTTTCAATGACATAAATTATAGGACTACATTCCATCTTCCCAATCACAAAACCCCCAACACACAACAAAAACACAGTGCCGATCACGCCATCCTCCAGTTGTTGAATACCATGCAACCGGGAAAATGGCCCGGCCTAGGGGAAAATTTAGTTCACAGGGGACCGCCCTGGTGGTTAGTGCCTATGACTGAGTTCCTATAACTACCTGGTGCGAAAGCCCCTTTTTATGCAGAGCAGTGGGACAATCTCAAGAATCCCTTACTAATATCAGTCATTTAATTCTGTTGTTGGTAACTTTTTTTTCATGTTTTTGGAAAAAGTTTCTTATGCTCACCAAGGCTGCATTCATTTGATCAAAAACACTGTAAAATATTGTGAATATTATTACAGTTTAAAACAACTGTTTTGCATTATAATACATTTTATATATCACATTAGATAACATTTCTGAGCAAAGCTATAAGCTGTTATTTTGCAGTTTAATATACAGTTATATCTGTGATTTGAATACTTCATTGCTTTATTCTTCAGCCTGGTGGCCATCCCAGTGTATGTAAAGCATAACATCAGCTTCAGAGAGGGCAGTTCTCAAGGTCGCTTTGAGCTCACCCTCGGCCCAAAGCAGACCATGGGTAAGGCGGTGGAATCTGTCCTGGTGAGCAGTCAGCTGCCCCGTGGCGTCCTCAACGCCAACCTCAACGCCTCACAGGGCACTTACACTTTTGACCCTGTCACCAAGGTGAACACGCATTTGTTTTCTGTGTTCGTTGTTCTTTAGGTGCTGCTGATGTTCATTTTGAGTTAACTTGAGAGCAAACTTGATTGAACTTTTTATTTTACACTGTTTTTCCTTGTAAAAATCAGTCAGTGATGTCAAGTGTGCATTGTATTTTTCACGTGCAAAGGCTAAGAAGTGCTCCCTGATCAACCGATATTAATTAGTTTAATGGTGACAATAAATAAATATGTGCATTTTAATAGCATGATTTAACAGATATGGGCTCATAATATAATTATTATAATATAATGCTGTCATTATTATGTGCATCAGTCTTTTTATTTAGTTTCATGTGAATTTTTAAGTGGCAGAAGCTGCATATTTATTTTGCGATGAATATTGTTGTTATTTGCAGCTTTTGTCGTGGGATGTGGGTAAGATAAACCCCCAGAAACTGCCCAGTCTAAAAGGATCTGTGAGTCTCCAGACTGGAGCCTCCAAACCTGATGAAAACCCAACAATCAACATCCAGTTCAAGATTCAGCAGCTGGCCATTTCAGGTACCATAGATCATTGATTTCTTAACAGATTTTGCTTCAGAATTTATATAGGACATCAAGTGTTGACCCAACACAACACAACACAAGATTGTTCATAGAAAAGTAACAAAAAGTTGTATGTGTTTTATACATTTTTTAAACCATTTTAGCCCACTAATTGAATTTAAACAGTTATGGATTATACATGCACAGTAAAATTTGCCACTGGGGATATAAAATGTATTGCATTAAAAGAATATATAATTAGTCCATTAAAATATAAAATGTGTTTGTTGTACCTCAGAGATTTTGCTCTGGTAAAATAAATGTGAACAGAGAAATTTTCAGTTGACCTTCAATCAGAATTATATTTTTATTTTTTTTTAGTCTCCCACAGGGGATGTATTAAAGTGCAATTCTGCATATGAACAACAGCAGACTGTTTATGACATTTGCATTATCTGGCCAGGAGGTGGCGCTGTTTGATTCTGAAACAGATGGTTGGAACAGCTGCACCTGTAACATGGCACTGTAAGACAGAGGGTTTCAAGCGCATTGACTGATCATTGATTCAGTTCTGTTAGCATTCGCAACCTTTCCCCAAAGACTCTATCGTGCCACATACATACGTGCTTCGAATCGCCACTGACATGTTTGCTTTCCGCTTTCTCATCCGACAGGTCTGAAAGTAAATAGGTTGGACATGTACGGCGAGAAGTACAAACCTTTCAAAGGCATCAAATACATGACCAAGGCCGGCAAATTCCAGGTCCGAACCTAGAGGACCTCTTTCTGCTTCCACTCCATAATTAAAACAATGGGTTTATGGCAAAATGGGGACGAAGAAAAGAGAGAGGGAACAGGTTTGAGTAAATACATGTCCTTTGGAATGCATTTCAGGATTTTTTCAGGAAAATGTATGATAAGACTGTCAGCCATTAATGGAAGCGTGTGACTCCCAAAGAGGCAATGTTGTTATTAACTCTATCAAATGTGCTATTACAGGTCCACCCAGGTTAAAGGGACAGTAACTACATTTCTGAGCCTCATTTTCTTAATGTTTCATCCATTTTATTTACAGCTCGTTTGGATAACATTTGCTCTGAAACCTTCATCAATCTCCTGTGTTCATTCATACTGTTTCTTGGTTTATTTCTGATTGTCAGTTTTATAACTCTGTCCTTCACACTGTATTTCCATCCTGACATTTCTGAGTCTCATTTCTTCATGAGATTGAACTGTGCTGTTACGTATTGATCTGCGCCTCTGAGAAGTGAGGCAATAGGTGACTAATTTCTGCATTGCAGAACAGTTGTCTTATATTACCATTACAGACTTGATTTTGGCTTCCGTCCCCAATGATTGTGTGCAAAGTAAACCATATTTCAGATGGTTTAACACTGAAGCTTTTCTTTATTTGTTTACTGTACTATTTTGACAGTATAAACTTCTTTTGTTTGAATGTTGTTGAAAACTGTTTATTATATTATTTATTGCATATCTGACCATAACCAACCTATTTGAAGCATAACTGACCATAACAATCCATAATAATGCTATATGTGATGCTTGATTGTATCATTTGTCTTACCCAGAATGCGACGTGCATTGAAGAAATGATGGACTCTTAGCACAGTACACTCACAGTTCCTGAGATATGATGATGATGATGATGATGATTCATGGTTATGGAAACTGAACTGAATTAAATTTAATAGGAAAGATGTGAATTTTGTTTTTAGTATACTATTGATGTTGTTTTCTTTCCTCCTTATTGTTTTTCAGATAAATACAACTGTTTACAGTGCTATGTAATAAAACATACACAAAAACGCCCTATGTTTGGCAGTGTGCATCTCTTAAACCAGGCAAATTTTAAAACGTGTATTATGTTAATATCTAGAGATTAAATGTCACCATGTGGTAAGGATGTTGGCGACGTGATATACCATCGAGTCTTATAGAGAGCGTTTAACATTTTTCTTCCCTAAAAGTTCTGTTCAAATCTTCAAACCGCGATGACGTAGTTTTAACCCCATCGTTCCACGGCTCTCTCTGAACTCCATTCCGCAACTTACTTTAGTCTCTCGCCGCCTCTCCTTCCTCCTCCTCATCGTCGTCTTTTAACTCTAAAACCTCCCTAGAGTACATGAACGAGACTTATAGGAAAGTTTAAAGGGTCTGTCCCATTATGAAATATCAACTTTTTTTCTTATCGTGAAATTCGCCATGTCATGTCCTGACTGTTTAGTATTTTTTTTAACCCGTGCAGCAAATGAACTTTTCCCTCATTTGCACTGCATTTTAAGATAAAAACTACTTGCGTTTTAGTCATTCTAGTCATGTGGAGTTGAATATGCATGTACGTTTTTTAAAAGTAAATCATCTTTTTAATCTAAATGGGTTTTGACAAGACGCACGAGCACGTTTCCATCGCTTGGTAAGTCCTTCCTGCATATTATTTCTTTACATTTTGGAAACTTTTTCTCTTTGGGGGGAAAGTTAGAAAACGTCAATTTTACACAAGTGAAAGATGTGTATTCTCCTGTGTATGTTTTTAAATCCCTAATGAGGTGATTAGCGCAATACACATCGATTACTGATAACTTTTTCGATTGTATCATCAGGCTATGCGGTGAAAAGGAGAGCTATCAATGTAACGACAACACCAGAACTGCCTTTGTTACAGTGTATTGAATGCGTTATAAATGTAACATTCTGTTCACTCAGAAATGTTCTTTTTTGTGTGTTTGTAACAAATCGCACCCGGCAACGCTGCATCACGCACCCCGGGGTGTTGTTTTCTTTATGCAGAGGGGGGGCCTTGCTGATGTGTCGTTTCTCTCACCCTTCCAAGGAAAACTGTCACTTGTTTGTCAACATAAATCGGAAAAGCTAATACGGGCGTGTATTTGTTCACAGTTTAATGAATCAATCGCCGGTTTTTACACCTCAGTTTCTTGAACGCTTCATTTTTGCCGCCAGTTAAAGCGCCCGGCTGAGCGAGGAGCCACGTGCTCAAGTCTCAGAGAGCGCGTGCGACACACTTGACTGGCTGTTTTTTATATTTGGGCCATTTAACGATTAGGCAGGATTGCCTTAGTTGTCGATTGCAGGATAGGCTATACTTTTCATTTCGCCATACTAATAGGGTTCATACGGGTTTATTTTGCTCTAGCTCTGTGCTTATGTAGGCTACTCAGTTTGAATGACATTACTTTAGTTTCATTTAAAAGATCGCTCACTACTAGCAGATTAACCCTTAAATATTTTGGAACACGGTGTGAGTTGTAACACCGTTATTTAGTCATTTATAAATTACCTAAATGGGTGAAATTACTGTTACCACCATCATCGTGAGGTGACAATTATAGCCTAAGTGTAACAATATGAAGGGTTTGCAAGACAAAATTTTCACATGTAAGTATTACTTAAAGCAGGCTACAATAATTAGTAATTAATGGACGTTTAAAATAAATAACTGGTTTCATCCGAATCAGCACGTTCTCTTCTTTAATTCAATAGATATAGTGTCTAATCAGGTTTTTAATCTACAAATTAGAAATACTTGACTAACCAGACAGTGAGGCTTGTAACGCTTTCCAGTGCTGGATTCACAAAAAGATTGCACGAGATAGGATAATAGTCATACGGGCGCACATATGTTCGGTTATGCTTTTAGAATAGGCTACTGTTTTCAATATGTTTACAACGTTTTACACGGTTTATGGGTGCGTTGTAGACTATATGTCTAAATGATCTTTTTTAAATTGTATCAGATACAAATGGGAATATTGTTACAAAGTTTAAGATCGCTTAAAAACTCTGCTGATTTAAGCCTTTACGTTCTGCTTACTCAAGCATTGCCATATCGAACTATATTTTCCTCATACACCAATAATGTCTATGACTAGACTGTACAACTTGTATATCTTATTAAAAAAAAAGTCATAGTAGCCTACTCGCCTTAGTTGAAGAAGATTGGATGACTTGCAGTTTATATATATTGCATATTTGCATTGTGTTTAATATCTTGTGTAAACATTAAGCTAGGCACAGAGGGAATTCCTCATTAAAACCCAATTACCTTCTTCCACACATACTTTATCAAATAAATAACGCGTCATTGCGAATCATATCGTTCTGTTAACGACTCCTCACTGACGTGTTACTATACAATACCTTAACAACAATGCTCAATAATACGTGCGTGACCCGTAGTTAGGCTACTGTTAAAATATTTGAGTTTATTGACGGTCCCCAAGCGCTGAACAAAGAGCGTCGAGCAAAAGACCTGCTTTGAGACTCATAGAGGACAAACAAAGAGCTGTGGAGAGCATTGCTGTCTCATAGGGATTCGCCATTCTAACCGAGCATTTTCTCACATTTCACACGTAGTACTATCGTGATTCAGTACCTTTGTCTTGTTTGGGGTTTTCCCCTTTGGAGATAATTGAACGAGACTGAACAACGATCATGAAATTTCAGGCTGATACTGTCAATGTCTTTCGACCTTTATTATGAATCTTATTAAAAACTTTATATTACATAGATAATATATCCATATCCCAACTTATCTTAGCCTAATTTACAGATAGATAGATTCTAATATTTACTTATTATTTTGATCTTTATTTTTTATACATATAATCCAGACAATATTTGGCAATATTGTATTATTTACAGCCATGCCAATAATACAATATTTTTTTAATTTGAATTTAAGATGAAAAATGTTTTTATTTTTATTTTTGACAATAGTTAATTTAACCAAAACTGAAATATATCCTTATTTTTTTCTCTCTCTCCATACAGTCCCCAGACTGCCTTAAGTGGCAATGAGCTGAACTGCTTTTTGTCTACATCCAAATGACATCAAGTTTGTGTAATAGAGAGATGCTCCCCATCACCTGCGGCCTTATTTCTAACATTCCCGCTGCACCTGCGGGTGAATGACGTCATGCCCAGAACTACCTCTTGTGCCCATCGCCACCCTTTAAACCCCTTTGCAAACATTCTTCCTTGAGGTCCTAACACAGCACACACACTTTATGGACTGGTCTGTGCTGTGTTGTGAAGAACCTTATATTTTACCTTGTGTTTTGAAACCGTTAGCGGCCACTTTTATCACTCTCTTGTTCTTAAGGAGAGTGGGACCCTCAGTATGCACAAGCTGAAGGGTGGCTCTGGCCCTCCCGTCCAGGACATATATGAATTCTCTGTGGACGAGGAGGACCCTAAAGTGTTCCTCGGGGCCAGGAGCACAAAGGTGGTTTCTCCTGCAGCTGACTACATCAGGTCTGAGCATGAGCAAGCAGGAATGTTCACCTTGCCGCATATGGAGGACCAAGAACTGATGGAGTCTCTGGTACCCCAAAAAAAGAAAAGGAAGAGATGTGGCGTATGTGGGCCTTGTATGCAGAAGGAGAACTGCGGTTCCTGCAGCAACTGCCTGAACAGAAAGATCGGACACCAGATCTGCAAACTGAGAAAGTGTGATGAGCTGAAGAGGAGGAAGAGCCCATGGGAGGTAAAAGATTTGATCATATTACACTTCTGTTTTTTGTACATAACCAATAAGTGAGGCAAGCAGCCACTTTGGGCCCCAACAAATACCCAGAAGCAGATAGAAATAATATAGAATGTATTAATTTTCTTAATCATTAAAACTTGGTGATATCTTGAATGTACAAAAAATGATTCATGTTAATATTGCATCTTGCAAATGCGGGGACCCCCTATCGTGAATTTCTCGTGGATCGTTTCATTAGTTCTGCACGTGAGTGGCAATTTGACACTTAGAGAAAGTTAAAGCAGAGTCAGCAGGGCCGGAGCGAGTGCGAGTAAAACGGTAGCAGCAGAGCTAAGTCAACGGGAAAGTTGTCAGGAATAACTTAATAATAAAACTCAGTTACCCCAGTGAAGCAGGAAAAAAAAAGAGACAAAAAGAATGTTGCCAAACTCCCCAAAGTCTCTTTTTTTTTTCGTTTTTTTTTTTTGTGCCGGTGCGGTGAGTGTAGCATATGAACAACAGACGTATTACAGCACACAGGCAGGGTTTAAGAATGGTGAACCTTGCTTTCTTGCCAAAACACCTGTCAGAAAAAGAGTGCTGTGAGCTTGTTAGGAGAGGCCCAGTTCAAATCACAGATAATTTCCCAGTTAACAGTGCTGGACGTATACACACACACACACACACACACACACACACACACACACACACACACACACAGCAATTACTTGATTAATATGAAAAACAGTGACAAGATCAGACCCGATTCTACGAGATTCTAGAGAAACCTTAATAATAGCATATGCCCGAAACAGTTATGGCAAACGCTATTTGTGTTTTGCATTCTGGAGAACGTCAAAGGTTTCTATTTACAATGTGTTTTAGCAGCATTGAACAATGTAGCCAATCGCAGACATCCCAGTTAATTTAGTATTTATTTGTGAATTCATTATTAAATATCTTATTTCACAATGAGAAAATACAACATGTACAGATTACATTACATTAAGATACATATCTATCTATGTAATTTGCAAATGTTGTTTGGAGAATTTATCACTCAAAGGCAGGGCTACAGGCACCACTTCCTGTCTGTTAACTGTTATTGGTCCACCTAGACTCATTCCTTACCCGTCCTGTCTTGACATGTCTGCTTTCATCCCTTCATTCACGCCTAGATTGTAATTAGGCTACCTGACAATATGGCAAGTTTCTTAAAGTCTCTTTATATATATATATATATATATATATATATATATATATATATATATATATATATATATATATATATATATATATATATATATATATATATATATATAAAATATGTATGTATGTATGTGTGTGTGTGTATATATGTAGATTTTGAGCATTAATGTAGTCCTTTCAGTACAATACACTCAGTGCATTAATTTCCACTTGATATATTTGATATTTATTATGATATTTAAATGTATTATTATGATATTTACATTTATTTTAATGTATACTTAACATACATATTATTTGATTAGGATTATGTGATCAATGGGAGTTAGTGCTTTGCTACACTATGCATCAGTGACATTAAGGTGGTTTGACTCCAGTATTGTAACTGCTGGCTGTTTGTGAGTTAAGGAGCATGTTTGTGTTTGCACATCGCTTTGGGAGGTTAGCTAAGGTATGGAAATCAGCCCACAGAGACTGAAAAGCATTGAAGAATTGCTCAGCTGCTCATTGCAAAGCTCCCTCTCAACAGCTTAACAAAATGAGCCTCTCTTTGTTTGTTTTTTGTTTGTTTTTGTTTTTTTGTTTTTTAAAAAGAGGCAGCTGCTGTAGTGTGTCCTTTTTCCCGAAGTATCACATATGAGTGGCTAATCATACCTTTTATTTTTCCAAAGAGCAGCTGTCTAAAAGTCTGTTACTCTGTTACACTTTTCCTCAGTGTATTTGGCATTATAGAATCTTTACCAAATTCAAATTAACAAGATTTGCACTTTGATTTCTCTGAGTGTTTATCCACGCAAATGTCATTGCCATCATGTTAGGGTGTTGTGTATGGTTGCTTTGCAGTTCAATCTGTGTTCTGAATTTTTTTTTTTAGCACATTGCTATTTTTGGTACTTGCTAGGGTATTCTGAGTGGTTGCTCAGTAGATGCTTACTGGCACACTCAAAAGATTCTAAAATTTTTAGCATAGGGGTTAGACAATGAAACTGAAATCATCTTGGGATGACAGATGCAAGTCCTTCACAGTGGCCAGAGGGATTTTGAGCCATTCCTCTTCCAGAATAGTGGCCAGGTCACTATGGCCCTCTTTTAACCTGGTATTAATATGCGATTTGGTCGATCAGATCACAAGTGATCATTTTGAGCTTGTCCACTTTCAGTTAACATTAACTAAGTATGAACAATACTTCTACAGCATTTATTAATTCTAGTTATAATAATTTTAACTAATACATTATGGAAATCAGATGTTGTATTAATTATTTTTATGCACTCTGAACTAACATTAAAAAACAATGAACAGCTGGATTTTTATTAACTAACATTAACAAAGATTAATAAACACTGTAACAAATATATTGCTCATTATTAGTTCATGTTAGTTAATACATTAACTAATGTTTACAAATGAAACCTTATTGTAAAGTGTTACCGTTATAAAGTTAGTCTTAAGTATGTTTTTAATGCCCATTTTTATTGTTTACAAGGACAACATTTTTGTAATTCAGTTAATATTACTTGAATAGTAATAGCACAGCTCTCCTCACCAAGCCACACGATTTGAGGTATCATTCATGTCCGAAGCACAAACTGTGCGAGTTATGCACAGAAGTTTAATACATTCTGAAAACTGAGTTGCAATAATTGAGATGTTTCCTATTAATCATTACCACTAATAATATTTTTTAATGGATATTTTTTTATTTCTTAATTTACTTTTTTGGTTATCAAACCTTCTTTTTTTTCCTTTTTCTACTGCAGCTTAACGAATTAAGGATCTTTTTTCTTTATTTTGAGGCTAAGCTCACTCACATGGGTTCCAGTTGTGTGTGTGTATATGCGTTTGAGCAGGTTTAGAGTCTTAGTGCAGAGAATTCCTTTCGCTTACTTTATATACTCTGCTCTTTGACCTTTGACCATTGGAGTCGTGGGGGCTGACCTGTGGCCAAATAGAAGAGGAAGGAGAACGGGGGAGGGATAGAGCGAGAGTCAAAAAAAGAGAACCAGAAAGAGGAGATGAGAAGTCCACGAAGCAAAAGAAATAGAGAAACAGTGGAAAGGTAAAGGAGAAACACAGATAAACAGAAAGGGCAGAAAGTGCAAAGGACAGTGAGGACAGTTGAAGGAAAGGTATCCATGTCTTTGTGTGCTTGTGTGGGAAATGGACAGAATTAGATCTTTGATTCTATAACAGGAAACCACAATACTCCTCTCTCTTACACTCCTTCCCACTCTCCCTCTGTTCCCTAATTATTGACCATACAATTCAAGGCATGGAATGCTTCTGGTTACATTTTAGCAAGAAAAGTGGTGGTAGATATGTAGAGATGGAGGTCTGACTACTCTGGAGACTGACTAGCTTCAGTTCACAACAAAGCGCTACCTTTTTCTACAAGCTTTTAAATTGAATGTGCATTCCTCAATTTCATCGTGTTGGTTGAGTTTGTTTGTATGTACACATACACCACCGTTCAAAAGTTTGGGGCTGGTAAGATTTTTAAAAATGTTTTTGAAAGAAGTCTCTTATGCTCACCATGGCTGCATTTATTTGATTTAAAAATACAGTAAAATCAGTAATATTGAAAAACATTACTACAATTTAAAACAATTTTTTTCTATTTTAATATATATTAAAGTGTAATTTATTCCTGTGATGGAAAAGCTGAATTTTCAGCATCATTACTCCAGTCTTCAGTGTCACATGATCCTTCAGAAATCATATTAGTATGCTGATTCGGTGCTCAAGACACATTTCTTCTTATTATCAATGTCGAAAACCTTTGTGCTTCTTAAAGGGGTGGTTCGGGATTTTTGACATCGGACCTCATTTTTAAGTCAGCCTGGTTGTTATTCATCAGTGGAGACATTTTTTTTTTAAAAATATCCAGTCCTTATATTTGGATAGTTAGCCGATGCTAGGCTAGCGCGAGTCAAGGGTAGATGTTAGCCAGCCATTAAAAACCGTTTTACCCACTCCACAGTGCACCAAACGCAAATCAATTATAACACTAGACTATCGATGCAAATGTACGTTGAGAGAATAATGTTAGAAATCAAACTTACCTTTCATCACATTGCATTAGTTATAATTTGTTCCCTGTAATCATAAGCCACTGATGAATAACAACCAGGCTGACTTAAAAATGAGGTCCGATGTCAAAAATCCCGAACCACCCCTTTAATATTTTAGTGAGAACTATTTTTGAATAGAAAATTAAAAGGAACAGCATTTATTGTGGAAATCTTTTGTGACACTGTAATATCTTTACTTTCACATTTAATCCTGCTGAATAAAAAGCATTCATTTATTTTTTTTTATTTTTTTTTATCTTACTGATCCCAAACTTTTGAACAATATACTCAGTTTAATTCAAAGTGACTGAGTGTATTCAGACAGTCTAACAAATGAATAATTGTAAATGTAAAATGTTAGACACAAAGCTGTTGATTTCCAAGTATAAGGACTGTATGAAGTCATGCTGGAAGCAGGAAAGTGAAGTAGTTTCTTACAAAATGGGAATGTTTAACTTGTATACACTTATATATACTTATTGCTATTACTGTTGCACTCACAAAGCATTTTACCAATGAACCGTATAGCCTATTGTTATCTCATACTCTAAGTAGCAGTATAATATAGTAATAGATATGTTTCTGATAACAAGAGTTTTTTTTTTTCTACCAGTCAAATACATTTCTGAAAGGCCAGTTTGCTGTTTTTATTTACTAGCTAAGATCAGACAAAGGATGAGGTGGATTAGATTTAAATGTCTGTCTGTGTGTTTGTCAGGGTCACCCATCCCCCCCTCGCCTCTCCCACCCTCTTTCCCTCCTCATCACTTCACTGAGCACATGAAAGAGACCGGCTCCAAAATCTGCCCATTGAAATCTCACATGTGCAGCAAAACATTCATTAATAAATCACTGAATTCTGAGAAACCCAGTAGGATAAATGTGAACTAATCCAAATCCAGATTCACAAAGCATTTTCACTTGGCATGTGTGCACATAACCTATTCTGAGCACATGCCTTGTTGAATTTGAGATTGAAAGTGGAAAGATATTATATTTTGAGAGCTGGAACAGCAAACCTTGCTGTGCTACAGTGTCCAAATTGGCCATATTTCATTGAGCTGACCTCTGCACTATACCACCAGCTGACTTAACTATTGCCTGGCAACCAAATCACATTATAGCCTGTTCCACCAATCAGAGCTTTGCTCTGAGTCAGAATGAATGCAGACCCAGCCTGCATGACAGGTAGCAGCACTCAATAATGCTAATAAACCCCAACCAGTCACTGAACGAGAATAATTACTGTAGCTGTAAGCTTTCTGTGTGTTTGGAAGATGAGCAACATTAAGCAGTTTAGAACTAAATCTACATTATATTCGATATAGATGTGAGAAGGTGCATTTGAAAATAAATGGCAAAGTTAAATAATGCAAACTAAAGAGGGCTCTTCACAAATGACTATCACTGCCCATTTATTGATCCATTCACTGCAGTATGGATCAGTCAGTGCTACAGCATATAGATTGTCAACAGGGCTGCTGCATCAGTCATGTAAGACTACTAGAAACTGAGATACTTTGTGGAGAATTAATTTGAAAAAGAATGCATTAAAAGTACTGTGGTGCACTTTTTGCATTATTATTTTTCTCTCTGTCATTTGGTCATGTCTCTTCCAGAACAACAATGCTACGCTTGGCTTGCAGGAGATTTTTTTTTATTTTTAATTTTTTTTTATTTTTTATAACATGGACAAATGATAATGAAAATGATAAAGCCCCCTCGACATTAGCTTGCATGCAATGACTATACCGCTGTATAGGTGTTGTACCACTTGAGGGTTTTAATTAATTTATTTTTTGTCAGTAAATTAAAAACAAACTTAACATTTTTATTTGGGTAGCTCGTGTATTATGGTTAACATTCAAACAGTAAAATTTAACTTATAATACTACATTAACTGGGTAATCATTTAGGGCCCTATTTTAACGATCTGAAATGCAAGTATCAAGCGCGAAACGCAAGTAACTTTGTGGGCGGGTCTTGGGCGCTGTTGCTATTATACCGGCTGGATAAATAACTCTTGCTCCCGACGCAAATCTAAAATGGGTTGGTCTGAAGTTGCTTCATTACTCATAGGTGTGGTTTGGGCGTAATGTGAAATAAACCAATCAGAGCGACATCTCACATTCCCTTTAAGAGCAGGCGCGCTTGTTCCATGGCGGACTGCTATTATAACGGCGGATTTGCCAGGTGCACGCCAGGAGCAGTTCACAGCCGAGGAGACCGTCGTTCTCGTCAGGGCCGTAAAACACAGAGAAGTGACATTGGGGATGGGAGAAACCCACCCAAATTAGCTTCGGTTAAACAGGCGTATAAAAATTTGGGTAAATGTGTAAGCTAGATTTATGCATATTTTTTCTTCATGGACACAACAATTATTTCCCTCGTGTGTTAATATTTTTTCTTGTAATAATGTATGGTTTTCTAAAAATAAGAACTGCTGCGTCTGTGTGTAGATGAGATAAGCAAAGTGTATGCGCGTTGTGCACACGCTACATTGATTATGGCCAAGCATGCGCCCTTAAAATAGCATATGAATAACATGCGCAACGCGCCACTGACTTTAGACTAGGTTTTTCCTGGTCAGTGGCGGAATTGTTTTCTAAACCTGCAAAATAGCACCAGGGAACGTTTGCGCTGGAACACGCCTCCTCTTTGCGCTGAACCGCCCCGGGAGCGCAAATGCATTTCCTAGTTTACCGACGTGCGTTTGTGGAGGGAAAAGTCCGCTGTGCGCTGGTGCAAAATAGGAATGATACATGCGTCGGTTTACAAAGTCAATTGCGCTGGGTGCAAGATAGGGCCCTGAGTCATTTTTAGGTTTTATGTATTTCTTATTCCCAGTGATGATTGTTATTGCCCTCTCATTACTGTAATGAGACCCAGAAAAAATAGTTTTTTTGAATGTAGTTTTTTTTTCATGTCATCACATTGTGTAAAGCATAAGAAACAAATGGTAAAAAACATTTTTGAAAAATTATTTTTTATTCATATGTTATGCTATGTCCTCTGTAGTTGACACTATACTCTATAAACTATCTAATTTGCATATTAATGTGTTCTTGGAGCAACATTTAATGAAAAAAGAAGTGTAAAAATTGGAGTAATAATTGGCAACATTTTAATAATAATATCTAATATTTCATAGAAATATTGATGAATAATTCTCTTGTTGTGTCTCCCAAAATGCCTGATAAACATGATTTAAGTCCTGATGTCCTCTACAGTGGACATGTATGAAATCAACGTCCTGTTCTGCAACAGAAAGTCATTTTTTGATTTGAAACCCTGTAACGTTTTCCTGAGATGTTGGTTTATGAAATACAATTTGAAAAGTGGTCCAATTTAAATTATAATTACAATATATTATCATATTTACATAAGAGTGCTACATTTGATCACTAAACTAATGTCAGACATTTTTAAAGACCAAGGAGAACTTGTTTTCATGGTGAAACCTCCAAACATTTGATCTCTGAAAAGCCCTGAATGTGCTCTTTACTGGACACCCAGATTGTGAGATGTGTAAGAGTATGGTGTCAGAGAAATTCACTAAAATATAATGTCCACTACAGTGGACAAAAGTCTATTCCTGGGTCCCAGGAGGGTAATATATATATGCAGCTAAAGAGAATTGAATTACTGTAATAAATAAGAAAAACAAATACGACCATGATGTACAAGTACTTAAATAAATAAATAAATACATATATGTAAATATATGTATAAGTATTTATTTATTTATATATATTTATTTATTATATGCCATATTTTTTTTTTTTTTTTTTATATATATACATTTTTTGTAGTTTTGGGTGAAATATGACCTTGACAAGTTCTTGGCAGATTTTATGAGATGTGATTTTGATTTGATAACGTAACGCAGTTTAAATTTTCAATTTATGTGCAGTACTAAGCACGAAGCGTGTGTGTGTGTGTGTGTGTGTGTGTGTGTTAAGCTGTGTATTGGAGCAGGGTCTTAGAAACTCAATGTGGATTAGTTGAATTTGGGGTGCCATTGTTTGACAAAAGTGGGAGGAGGGAGTTAATTAGGATTGTTAATCCTTCTGTTATTACAACGATGTCTCAACCCTCATTTAAACTCACGCAGGCTCACACACCTTTGCAATTCATTGACAATGAAGGCCTAATGATGTTTCTACAGTCTAACCACAAGAACTTTACGTAAGCGTGTGCGTAAAAGTGGTGGTGGGGGAAGGGGGGGATAGGGGTCACAGGTAGGATTATGACAATTTTCAGACAGCCTAAAGGGGATTTGCTTTGATACAGCCTAAATCACCTGGCCTGTTATGAGAGTGCTAGGAAGGAGATTAATGACCACTTAGGCACTTTGGCTCTCACGACGAACCAGGTGATTCAGCGAGTATCAAAGCAAACAGATGAGATAACATCAGGAAGACGGCAGTCATTCCGAATGCATTTGCACCACAACTCTCTCCGTCAGTAGAACATGCTTTTGACGATTCCATTGGGCAAAACCTCAAAATTGCATTCACATTGTTTCTTATGATGCTTGAAGTGTAAAGAAAAAGTTAAACAGAAATTTGGTGCCACAGCGCAACCTTCCCTAGTCTCGTGGTTACTGCAAGCCTTCACGCAGATGCACACATGCACGAACACGGTGTTACTGGAACTCCCACGCTGCGTAATCCACTCTCATCACAACTGCTGCGTCACCAATCGTCCGCTGGTTCTTCGAAAGCCTGAGCGCATGCTTCCCTCCACTCTCGTCCTCCACATGTCTCTGCTTAAGGAAAATACAGGCAAATCCTGAGGATTATGAAGTCAAATTAAAGCAAATTAAATTTTTATCTCTTTAATTTTCACATTTCTGATTTTGTTATTCGCAGTTGCTGTTTTCTGGTTATTGAATGGAAGCACGTACGCTACTAACCTTTCGTCGTCAGTTTTGTTGCACTCGAAATAACTCGCGCATTTCCATCTAGCAGGCTTTTGTAGGTCTGGCCAGCAGAGGTTGTAGTATACTGTGTATGGTTTATAGACTTTGATAGATTGAAATTGGAGCATTTATAATGCTATTTTAAGCATGCACACATGCTTTGCACAGTCTGTCATTCCTGAGCGTTTAAAACAGCTGCGATTTGACTAGCATTTGCGATGCAATGTAAGATCAGATGAATGTAAAGTGGTGTTACGTTCTCATATGGTATTCACAATGTGCTAATTTTTTGGTTGGCGGAATGGAAGAAAACAAGAATTTGTATGTTTCCTTTGTGTTTTTTCAAACAACTGTTGGCAGCTGATCGTGTGTCACTGGTTGGATCAAGAGGATCGGATATGTGTGTTTTTCTGTCAGTGACATTGTTCGCCTGCGTCATGGTACCAAAGACACGGCGTGCACATGCACGTGTGCAGTCCAGTCCAGTTGTTGCAGGCAGCCGAGACACAGATGGTCTTCAGTGATACCACATTCCAGAGCCATTGTTTAAGGAAGGCAAGCCGGGTTAGATAATTGACAGCCACAGCGCAAGAGAGAGAAACCCTTCCCCCCAGTCTGAAACGCACAGATGCACATGCACACGCATTGTTCACAGCACGCGCCCTCTTCTCTTCTTTATCCAGCACATCCCGCCCTCGCGCTCTCTCTCTCTCTATGTCTCTCGCTCATTCTCTCTCTCCTCTTGTCTGTTTCACCCTAGCAGCAGTGCTCATGCTCGCCTCCGATTGGCCGACGGCCGCTCTTTGTGAGCTATCGGTGGCGTGACGCCGCCTTGCGTGCGTTTGTTGAGTGTGTGTAGGTCGGAAAGGAGGCGGGGGGAGTATTCACATCACGTATTCTGTTAGCTTTTTCGTTTGGAGATGGGGGAAGGGGGGTAGAGGAAAAAGAAAGAGAGGGAGGAGGCTATAGTGCAGCAGTGATAGCGATCACACTGCCTTTTAAAAAAAATGCTCTTCTGTGTATATGAGGTCGAGCCATGAATTGGAGGAAGTGAGAGAGAGAGAGAGGCAGGGAGGGCGAGAACGAAAGAGCGTACGAGAGCTAATGTAAAACAGGATTAAGAACACAAGATGGCTTCCTGAATGGACAGAGACCAGAAGAGAGAGGGAGAAGAAAAGAAAGATAAAGAAAGACAGACAGAAAGAGAGCGAGAGAGAGGTGGGGGGACGCAGAGAGAATGCTTCGGGTCTTCTGATGGGGGATACCTCTCGCCAACGAAGAGCAACACGCAAAGGCAGCGAGGCTGAGTAGGTAAATATTTATTAGCACAGGGAAAAAATGACGGACAGTAATGGCAGATGGGGGGGAGGGCTTCTGAACAGCACTGGTTTATAGAAAAGCTGGGGTCAGAAACAACTCACAGTTAAATGTCTTTTTATGTCATACAGGTTTGTTTTATATCATAATTGGCAGGGTTGTATAAATATAGAGGACAGAATTTGATCATTTATTTAACATGTTCTGTTTTATGCATGTAAATAAGCTCTGTCAAAAGTAAAACCTTTCTGACTCTTCCTGATAAAAATGGTTTGTTTTTTTCTCAATAATGATCATGGGTTATGAAGGTTTAGATAATTATGATATGGCATTTTCATTGTCATTGATGTTTATTGATTGATCTCAATCTATTTTTTTTTCCTCTTTCTTTTTACATGATTGTCCGGAAGGTGGAATATTTTGAAGACGTAAAAACCCAGTCCATAATCCCAAACCTGGCTAAAGAGGTGAGCTAAATAACCTTTGGCCAGCTGTCTCTCTGTGTGTATCTTGTTACAGCACATGTCAACTATATTTGATAGTCCTCTAGTTCCCTGAGGTTTTCTTCAGCGCATGGGTATGAATGAGAAACGGTACAGTGTTTTGAGCTGCAGTTGATGATTTGTGCTTTTTGCGTGACTCAACAGGCTCAATGCGTGCCCAGATGCAGTGTGACTGCTTGGGGTTGAAGTGACAGCTGCGTTCAGGCATCCACCTGTGTGCTGCAGGTGTGACTCAGTGTTTGTGGCCTCCGTTTCAGATCCTAGTACTATGCCAGGTCCATTTCGCAGCGGTGTACTGTAGTGTGTCTTCTCCAGCCAGAATGGAGTGAGCGGACAATCACATGGACTAGGCCCCGGTTTAAAGAGACCCGGGCTCTGCGCTTATTGGAAGAGACGTAGGCGTGAGCTTCGCCTGGCAAAGAGAAGAGGAGGAGGAGGTGGCCTCTCTCTCTCTCTCTCTCTCTCTCTCTTTCTCACTTTCTCTTTCTCGCTCAGTCTGTCAGTCTGTCTGTCTTCCTTTTTCTCTGTGCTCTGTGTCAAGCCTGGGAACAGAGAAAAGAGTGGCAGGCGGGACTGCCAAAGTTTCCAGTCATCTGAGGTAAAGGGAGTAGAAGTTAGTGGGTCACATACGTGCACGCATGCGCGGTGACGGTGCTGGTGTTTGTGTGTCCATGTGAGCGAGCACGTGGCGGAGTGTTTATGGATTTGAGTAACGTCGCGTCAGAGGTAGAGAGACTCGACGAGCCTTGAGAGCTTTAGTGGCGAATTACTCGCAACAAATATGCTGAATTACACGTAGGAGTAATCGTGATTGGGGCAACTGCTGCAAAATCAAGCAGACAGTCTCGACAGCAGCGGCGCTCTGACTACACCATGACAGGTTTAGCTAAAGCTTCGGCCAGGATTCACTGTTCTTGAATCCAGAACTTGTAATCCATGCCAGTTCATTTCCAACTGACTATTTTTGTGCATCACCGCTAAATGCTGTACACCTTCACACACTCACAAAGAATTACATAACCTAACACAGAAACGTTCTGTTAAAGTACAGCTAAATCTTGCTTGCCTAAAAGTAGTCTCAAATTTTGCCGTTTACCAGTTGGCCAAGATGCCCTTCATCTGTTGTGTATTGTTGTCGCTCAGCCACAAATTGCCAGTTTGCCGTGAGAAGATGGCTTGCATCACATGCTTATTTGCTCTCAAAATAATTTGAATTTGGATGACTGTGGATTGGAATCGTCAAGCTTTGTTAGAAATTTTGCTACGATGCGACACTTAGCATGTGGTGACGTTCAGTTGTATTGTTATATAATTACTCAAGTATACCCAGAAATCCGAGGCTGCTTGAAGAGGCGTCATTTCTGTGTAGTGTTTCTTTCCTTTGGCTTGGCTTCCGATTGACGTAATGTACTGTAGTTGTGGGGATAACCATAACATGAAAGTGCTCTGAAATTGACTCTAAAAGCTGACGCCATTCTACTGTAAGCGTTTGATCTGTGGGGTAAATGTACACCATCACCCCAGTTTATATTAGTTTAATAGGCTCCGAAAGTTGCATGGGAGGCAGTACCACATAAAAGAGCTCATGGAAAATCTGTAGTAATGGTTCATTTCGAGGTGTGTGGAATCCCCTGGCGTGACGGGAAAGGGTTAACAGTGACCTAGATTTTGCGGCAACACTGAGTGGCAGATGACATCACAGCTGTAATTATAGTTCAGACCCGCCCATTAGGCTGCTCACGTGATGTGGTATTTGTGTGTATGTATATGTGAATGTGTGCTTGTGAGGGGAAATGGTTTGTGAGTGTGAGCGTTTAAAGGTAATGCGAAAGGCAGGAAGCCGCTTGTTTTCATTTCATCGCACTCCTGAAATTACGAGCACATTGTAATTCACTCTGGTATAGACTAGTTGTGTTCTACAGATGCCACTATGAGTTAACGGTGACGGAAGTTCACTTTTGAGAAAACAGGATGTTAAAAATGATGGCTGTAAACAATTTTAATTAGCTGATTGGCCGTTGTCTCTCACCACTTGACCATTTCCTGGAAAGAAAAAAATACATGCACAAGCTATAGTTTAAGCTTAGTTTACATAACATCATTAGGTCTGTTTTTTTCCCTGTCTATTCACCCAACCAAACATTCCAAAGTCCAGCGAGTGACCTAAAAAGGATTTTCTAGCTAAATACACCACCATCTTAGTAGCACGCACTAGGACTTACTAGGTACTAGGCATGATTCATTTTACTAAATAAACAATTTCCAAAAACAGTTAAATTCTTGCCTTTTTCATTGTTTTGATGTTTTTGATTGATAACTGGGTCATTCCTGCTATGCAATATTTTTTGAATTCTGTAACTTAAAAATATATATTATATGTATGTATGCTTGCTTTAAATCATATAACAAAATGAAAACTTATTTTGTTAACAATGATCAATAGTAAGCACGGCATGTTTCTTATATTTCAAACATGACAACTCTCAAAATAATTTGAGCATGTTATTGAATATGGCAATGTTAATGTATTTGGTGTTGGTGACCAAATACATCAAGATCTGCACCTAGATCTGCTGCCACGCTTCTGCTGCTGCTGTTGATTATTGATGCTGTTGATTATTGCTGCTGTTGCTGCAGCAGAGCAAGTATGTACTTACTACTGCTAACAGATTCACAGACACGCTGCTGTGAGCTTGTAAGATATGTTGCTGCTGCATAAATAGGCATACATAAATCCCATAGCAGAACTAGGCAGGTGGAGCTGGAGGGTTTCAGAGGAACTCGATATTTAAATGTGACCTATGCTTGCAAAATGAGTAGGAATGTGCACAGACTATTTACGAGCTACAGGCAAAGCAAGTGAAATGTGTACATTTTTGTTGAATTTCAGGTTTTCACAATAAATTAGTTCAATAAGCCCTCGTCTATCTATACTAATGCTCCAAATAGCAATTAAACATCTAAAATTATCTTTATTTGTATGTTTTCTGAGAGGTGTACCTTCCTAAATATTTCCTTTTTTTAATTAATAGCTGAATCCCCCCAGCAATTTTTCTGCTCGCTTCTTGACGACTGGTGATTCAGACAGGTGTAGCTCAATCATTTTTTGTCCGATTCCAACAAATCATATTCATTTGAAGTTTTTTTTTATTTTTTTTATGAGAATGAATATAACAAGAACATTTTTGAAAATGTGCTCATTGTGACTCATTTTGCCAGCACGGGTCACAAATTACGTTTAAACATTGAGCAAGCAATCTCATTGGCTGCAGGATCTATAGAAGCGAGACAGCTTTTGCTATGTAGTCATGTGATACATACAGATTGCATGTAAAATCAGCCTGCACCCTATAAACATTCATGACTGAACTATTGTAGATAATTGTCTCTACAAATTAATCTGATATACAAACACATTTTTAACTTCCAAAAAATGACACCTCAGCAGACCATGCATCCTGTTTTGCATTTTTAAATGTCAAGTAGGTGTGTGTGTGTGTGTGTGTGTGTGTGTGTGTGTGTGTGTGTGTGTGTGTGTGTGTGTGTGTGTGTACACTGGTTTGACCTACATAATGAGGAGCCAAAGTCCTTATATTGTGGTGTGTATTCAGGTTCCTGGCCAAGCCCCTATATTATGAGGACATGCCAATGTCCTTGTTATTCAAAATGCTAAATAAACATACTAAACTTGTATTATTATTATTAAAAGTTTGTGTGCATGCATAAGACAGAAAGAGAAAGGTGTTTACATTAAACATATGCAGGATTCTTCACAAAGTAGGCTAAACATACTCAAATGATCCTTAAGAGTGTCAGCTTCAACTATCCAGGCTTGATCAGCATCAGGAGGCTGGAAACTGATACAGCTAAAATAAATGCTTGCAGATCCTTGTCTGTTTTTGTAAATAAAACCGCTCTGTGATGAACCATCATGCATACCCTGAAAAAATTGCATGTGTGTGCAGATGCATTTAAGATAATACAATAACCAAAATAACTTGTATAGTTAAAGGTTAAAATGGTGAAGTTTGATGTTTGATGTTAAAATAATCTCTTAGCTTAATATGCAGAGACATTACTCAGTTTGTTTGTGCATCACAACCAATGGCTTGAATTTGGGGAGATACTATCTGTATTTATGGCCAGCGACAGAGACAGTAGATGGAGGATAGATGGACTCTATAGTGGCAGAGAAAGTACATACTTCTCTAGCATGTTGTTTGTTATGCTAGGAAGGAGGACATGGTGTGAGACCATTGCTTGGTGTCCTGATACATTTTTTTAACCAAAATTCGGTCTCTATCCAGGAAATTTGTACCTAGTTGTTCTCAAACTGATGTTGGGTAAAGTCAACCACACATGTATTAATATGTTTGCCCTTCACATTGGCTTGTGGCTGTGACTCTCCTGTGGAATGGATGACTGCACTACTGCAGTTAATGAAAAATGAATGGACAGGATGTACTGTGACACATCAGCTGAGAACTAGTTCAGTATCGGTGTGTTTATCTCTCTTTTCATCTTACCCCGCCCCCTGGTGATTTGTAATTTCTACATACACATACACAAAGACACACAAATACAGACAACACCGTTGGGGTCTGTAAGATGATCTTATTGTTTTTTAAATATAATTTTAAAATGTAATTTAGACATGTGATGGCAAAGCTGAATTTTAAGCAGGCATTACTCCAGTCTTAGTGTCATATGATCTTTCAGTTATAACTTTAATACTCTGATTTGGTGCTAAAAACATGTTAATGTACAAAAACATGTATGTATATACAGTGAGGAAAATAAGTATTTGAACACCCTGCTATTTTGCAAGTTCTCCCACTTAGAAATCATGGAGGGGTCTGAAATTGTCATCGTAGGTGCTTGTCCACTGTGAGAGACATAATCTAAAAAAAAAATCCAGATATCACAATGTATGATTTTTTAACTATTTATTTGTATGATACAGCTGCAAATAAGTATTTGAACACCTGAGAAAATCAATGTTAATATTTGGTACAGTAGCCTTTGTTTGCAATTACAGAGGTCAAACGTTTCCTGTAGTTTTTCACCAGGTTTGCACACACTGCAGGAGGGATTTTGGCCCACTCCTCCACACAGATCTTCTCTAGATCAGTCAGGTTTCTGGGCTGTCGCTGAGAAACACGGAGTTTGAGCTCCCTCCAAAGATTCTCTATTGTGTTTAGGTCTGGAGACTGGCTAGGCCACGCCAGAACCTTGATATGCGTCTTACAGAGCCACTCCTTGGTTATCCTGGCTGTGTGCTTTGGGTCATTGTCATGTTGGAAGACCCAGCCTCGACCCATCTTCAATGCTCTAACTGAGGGAAGGAGGTTGTTCCCCAAAATCTCGCAATACATGGCCCTGGTCATCCTCTCCTTAATACAGTGCAGTCGCCCTGTCCCATGTGCAGAAAAACATCCCCAAAGCATGATGCTACCACCCCCATGCTTCACAGTAGGGATGGTGTTCTTGGGATGGTACTCATCATTCTTCTTCCTCCAAACACGTTTAGTGGAATTATGACCAAAAAGTTCTATTTTGGTCTCATCTGACCACATGACTTTCTCCCATGACTCCTCTGGATCATCCAAATGGTCATTGGCAAACTTAAGACGGGCCTTGACATGTGCTGGTTTAAGCAGGGGAACCTTCCGTGCCATGCATGATTTCAAACCATGACGTCTTAGTGTATTACCAACAGTAACCTTGGAAACAGTGGTCCCAGCTCTTTTCAGGTCATTGACCAGCTCCTCCCGTGTAGTTCTGGGCTGATTTCTCACCTTTCTTAGGATCATTGCGACCCCACGAGGTGAGATCTTGCATGGAGCCCCAGTCCGAGGGAGATTGACAGTCATGTTTAGCTTCTTCCATTTTCTAATGATTGCTCCAACAGTGGACCTTTTTTCACCAAGCTGCTTGGCAATTTCCCCATAGCCCTTTCCAGCCTTGTGGAGGTGTACAATTTTGTCTCTAGTGTCTTTGGACAGCTCTTTGGTCTTGGCCATGTTAGTAGTTGGATTCTTACTGATTGTATGGGGTGGACAGGTGTCTTTATGCAGCTAACGGGTCTTTGAGGGTCAGAATTCTAGCTGATAGACAGGTGTTCAAATACTTATTTGCAGCTGTATCATAAAAATAAATAGTTAAAAAATCATATATTGTGATTTCTGGATTTTTTCTTTTAGATTATGTCTCTCACAGTGGACATGCACCTACGATGACAATTTCAGACCCCTCCATGATTTCCAAGTGGGAGAACTTGCAAAATAGCAGGGTGTTCAAATACTTATTTTCCTCACTGTATATATATATATATATATATATATATATATATATATATATATATATATATATATATATATATATATATTGATTGATTGATTGATTGATTGATTGATTGATTGATTGATTGATTGTACATGCATGGCTGAAAAGCTGAAAGCTGAAAGCTGGAAGGCATTTGTGCTCAACTGTATGTGAAAGAGAGGCTGAGACAAAACAGCCCATGCATTGCTGCAGTGTACTTTGTACCATTTTCAAAAGAGACCCTGGCCCTTTAAGAGCAGCTACGCCTGACTTGAACATATGGGGAGCTAATCTTAGCCTTACTCCTGAGAGAAACAAGGCTGGCAACAAGCCACTGCAGAACTGGAGAGATAGTATTCTCTCTCTCTTATTGCTGCTTTTGCCATAGAAGTTGAATAGAATAAGGTTTTTGGGTTAATAGTGGCAGATTTTTGCCCAACATAGATCGAGTTTTGAGGCTTTTTTTATTATTTGATGTATTATTTCTCAGCCATTTGAGAATATATAGCTAACCTAGACTGGGTTATGGATCTGGTTTCTTTCTATTTTGAAAGAGATCTGCATGATGTCATCTATCTATCTCATTCAACATGATTATCTTTCAATTCTCTCTGTCCTTCTTCTCTTTCAAGCCTTCGTCTCTTTACCAGTCTGCTATTTTCTGCTTTCCTCTCTCTTGTATTCCCCTCATCGAATTTCACCAGTTTTTTTTCCTTCTCCTCCAAAACTTCTTGCACAAAGACCACTCTTTAGGCTGTGTTATTCCTCCGTCTCATACCTCCTCCTTTCCCAACATCTTACTGAGTGATGAGGGTCGCTCCTCCCTTCCCTTCCCTTCCCCCCTTTCCCTGTCTTTTCTGCTTTGCTTCCCCTCACTTTCTCCCCCTCTCTCTCTTTCTCTTGGTCTGTCTCTCTCTTTCCTTTTGTGAGTATTTGTGGGGTAAAATGAGGAGGGGGCTCTCAGCTGAGTTGTGCGTGCTGACTTGCATGTGCCATGTGTCAGGCAGGACGAATTATGACACGCACACACAGACATTCAACACACAGACACACACAGACATTCATGTTGATTTACATTCAACGTCCTACACCTCACAGACCTACCAGCCTTGCCCCCAAAAAAGAGGCATCACGTCAGGGGATGCCAAAAATAAGGTGCACGCATAAAGAAAGAGGACGAGGGAGGGAGGGAGGGAGGGAGGGAGGTAGTTAAATGTTGGGGGGATGAGAACAATAGGTAGAACTAAAGAAATACAAAAATAAAGAAATGGGAATTACAAAGAAGATTGGAAAAAATGGAAAGGTAAGTCAAGAGAAACAGAAGTAGACGCCTTGATAGTCTCAATGACTGTCTGTACCATTCATGATCTGCCCCAGACCTAATGCACTCAGTGACCCTAAGCTTATTTGCATTAGCATGTACGCGTGCAAGTGTTCTGCATTCGTTTTAGTGTGTGCGTGTGCGTGTGCCCTCACACGCAGTCATATACATTTCTTAGAAAGCATGTTTGAAACTCTTCCATGGTTTAGCCTCTCGTTGGGCCCCTAGTTTAGCGCAGGCATGTTTTATCTGTTCATGTGAAAGAGGTTCGGCTCTGGACTGGAGGGAGAGGTTTAGTAAACAAATATAGATAATGAAAGGGAGGGAGGGTTTGTGAGAGAGATGGAAAGGGAGTGTGGATAAACTTGTTGTGATAGATAAAAAGACTGCTGTGTTTTAAAGTAAAGTTGGCTTTGTTACCTTTTTTTTTAATTCTTGTCTACACTCTTCCTGAAATGTTGGAATTTTCTTTGGGGATACTAGGCTTTTGGAAAACTGTGCTTAAGCAGACCAAACAAGATGAAACCGTTATCTTTCTTTATTCTAATCCAGTTAATGTAACTGTTTGTTTCCTGTAGATGTATACAGAATACTTAAAATGCACTATTTAGAATCTATACATTCCATCCTAAAACACTGTGCACTGTAATAATATATTCAACCTCACATGCTTCGAGTTATTTCACAGAAATGTTTGAATCCTTGTGTGTGTTCATGTGTTTGCTTGTTTCCTATGGGTGTGTGTGTTTCTTTCTGTTTTTTCTGTAGGTGGTTTTGTGTGGGTGGGGGTTTGATTATTTTTTTTTCTCCCTTTTTGGTGAATGTGGGTGATTGTGAGTAACGGATGAGTCACTCTACACTGATGAACCAAAAGACAAAAAGACCGTAAATCATCAAATGCCGTAACAACTAAGGTGTCAGTCATTGTTTTTCAGAGAACTTGCAAATCTGAGAATGAGCATTCTTAAACTGAGTTCCTAATCAAACATGAGTATTCTTTAGATGTTGCTGGTAAAGAATTGGAAATCATTGTTTAATTATTTGTGCTGTTTTCCTAAGACTTGGTAGTTGAAACCCAGACTTGCTAAAATGAACTTTTTCATTGAATGTAAATGTATAACTGTTACTGGTCAGTATTCTCAAAATCAGCCTGGCCAATCTATCAGTATAATTTATCACTAATCCCATGCATACTCTATCAATGTTGTGCCCTCAAACACGATGTCTGTTCATAGTTGTTACAGGCTAACTGCCACAGCAAGCTGCATCTGCCTAGTAGCGAATTTCAGTTCCTGTCTAGTGGTAGTAGGTCAACGACTCTCATTTCTTAAGTTTGACCTTGCACATCTTGTATTCTAATGATGGTTTAAGATTCAGGTGAGACTCATCTGATGAGTAGTAACTTGCTAGAAAGAGCATTTAGTGGTGACCTTTTGGATCTTGTTGAAATGCCAAATCTTTCCGTGTATTACCGTGGTCTTTCTGAGACCTGTTTAGTTTCACATCCCCCGTGTCTCTTGTGTTTGGATCAATGATCAGTTGTCTTGTGACACTGTGGATGTTTGTGGCTTGCTTGGTTTAGATTTCTCATATTTTAAAAGACACAAGACATCTCAGGCATTTACTGTGATGTAGAAGCAAAGGTCCCCTGGGTTTACTTGTGAAGAATCAAGATTTTCCTGTTTGGTTTAGTAGAGCTGATTATATGGGACAGGTCTGTATCATTTTTGTCTTTCAATATTAGCAACCAGCTTGTCACGTCTTACATCTAGGTGAGAAGAAAGTTTGTTAAAGTGACAGTTCACCCAAAAATGATAATTCTGTCATTATTCACTGACCTCAAGTTGTTCCAAACCTGTATGAACATTTACAAAGTTCAGTTTTTGTTTTTTTGTTCATACAATGAAAGTCAGTGGGGTCCAATGCTGTTTTACAGAAGGTCAATCATAGAGGTTTGTTACGACATGAGGGTGAGTGAATGATGATAGAATTTTCATTTTTGGGCGAACTATCCCTTTAAATGTGTGTATGTTTGTTTGCATGTGTACATGCTTAAATTGTGTCGGTTCACCTGATTTATGTCTATTTATGGCGTGTTAAAGGTTCATTGTTCGTCAGCATTAACAAATATTGGCACAAATCATTCACCTGATAAATAAAGTCCAAAGACACCTTGTGGCTTAACAAAATAACGCTTGTAGGAATGTTGCCATGTAATCAGTGTTATGTCAGCTCCGCATTGCTGAATATTTTGTTAGTGCTCCGGTTTCGCTCCTCTCAGCATAGATGCGCCGTAACTTGCAATAGGAAGGGTGAGGTTACTACAGGGCACAAGAACTGCTGTGTCACGCTGAAAGGAGTGAGGGATTACGCTTAGACGGGCCAATGTGTATGTGTGTAAGGGGAGGCACATCTACATTTTGTGTTATGACACATCTGCCCAGCCCTCTATCGCCGACTGGGAGCATTGAATGATTGTGGTGACGCAACTGCAACGTCATAACGGTTCCCACTCTCCGTTTTCCCTCTCTCTCATTCACGCACTTCTCCTCCGCTGGTGACTGCACTTTACCTCTCCACTCGGGCTTTGGGTCTGTGTATGTTTGTCCATGGGGTTGCCTTGCCTTCACTGTGTTGATGGTGGCGATCCAACTGGCAGGACTCAACAGCAAGAGAGCGAGCGGGAGAGAAAGACACTGATCAGAAGGAAAGACGACAAAACGAGAGAGTTGCGGACATGGCAAGAGGTTATGCGGGTTAATACAAATTGCGTGTTACGCAGTGTGTGATCGCACCCTCCTAATACAAAAGCGATTCTACCGAGGGGCTTTCTGGCGACTGTCAAAGACGATTGCCATGTTTTTCTCTGAACAGAACGAGTACAAAAATAAGCTCATGGAGAAAAGGGAGAGGTAAAGATAGAAAAGATGCCAGCAAAAGAGCGAGCGTGAGAGACCCAGCTGAGAAGCTTCGGAGTTCAAAGAGATGGGTTGGCATGAAACAAAGTGTTTAGGAAGGAAAGAAAGCGCAAGAGTGCCTCAGAAAAGGGAAAACAGAACACGATTAAGACTGCGAGAATGAAAGCAAATTCGTCTTTTACACTGAACACTCACTTACCATCGTGGTATCTATCTTCTGCTCTTCCCTAGCCTTGAGTCCCGCACACGAACATTGCCCCTTCTGTATCGCTGCAATAGCACCTCGTCACGCTGCCTCGCTTCCGAGCAGAATAAACACCATCGACAAGTCAAAATAGTTCAATAGCAGCAAAATTGTGCATAAACGCATGTGTGTTATGTCGTTCGTTGTCTTTTCCCTCAAAACTTTGAGCTTCCTATTTCTCTGCGGTTCCCGTTAACCTCCCTGTACCTTGTGGTTGCTTCTGACAGTCGCTGTGCTTTCCCTCTCACATCCTGTGTTTCTCGGCTTCAAGACTTGTTTGCTGCTGCTTGACTCTTATATCTGTGGTCTATATAAGCGCACCCATGTATATGCTTCGTATATGATGTAGATGACTGCCATTCCTTTCACGGTTTGACAGTCTCACATGATTTGGTTTAAGCAGCAGCACTTGTATATGTTTTGTCTGTAAGCATCTTCTGCCAGCTATCATCTGTTCGAAATCAACGTCTTATGGTGTTTTGCAATATAAAGCTCATGTCAATAAAGAGTTCAAATAGACTGTGAATTATTGAGCACGGCACTATAATGACAGGAATAAATATATCAGAGCCATTTATTTCCCTTTCTTTTTTTTTTTGGTATTATTCTTAAACACTGAATGGCAGCTGCTGTGTGATGACTGAGTAGACGTCTGCATTTAACCGCTGCAGCCTCCATCTTATGGAGACCAAAACACCTCTACAATAATATAGCTGCTCATTTTTGTTTTGCATGCATCTCTGCTTTCATATTTCATCTCTGCGATCTGTGTTCATATGTGTTCATGTGCTTTATTTAGCACAGTAGCCATCCAGTCTGCCTCTCGTGCTTTCTCTTGCTCTCTACGCTTTGCAGCAGCTGTATTTCCTGCACTATCCACCATTCCATCGTACGTGCCCAGTGTGGCTCAGATAATGGCCTCTCTCACTCTGCACACACAGAAAAGAGGAGGGGGAGGAGGAAAACGAAGGGAGGGAGAAAATGAGGGAGGGGGGAGGGAGTGAACGAGCAAATGAAAGAGAGAGAGAGAGAGAGAGAGAGAGAGAGAGAGAGAGAGGTGGGGGCTGTAAGGCAAAGCAGACGGTGAATGCAAAAAGCAGAAAGAAGAAGGAGAATATAGAAAAAGGGAAGGGAGGAGCAGAGAGACATAATGAGAGAGGGAGAAAGAGAGAAACGACAGTGGCGATAGGAAGAGAAACAGAGCGAGTGTGTGTGTGCGTGGGGGAGGTGTGTATGACAGAGTGCGTGCGTGCGTGCGTGTGTGTGCGTCCGTGTGCCGCACTGCCTGGCTGACTGAGAAGAGAGGGAGAGAAAGAAATAAAGAAAGAAAGAAAGACTGAAAGAGAAAGTACCCATAGTGGATTTCCACCAGCTGGCTTCTTCTTCTTCTTTTTTTTTTATTTGGCACTGTCTTGAAAGCTGTATTCCATGCACTTTCTTGTCCACATTTCCCACCTTTGTCTCTCCAGCAACGTTATTGGTACAGCTAGACCACTGTGAGTAGACGCCAATCTGTTAATTTCTCTCTCTCTGTATGCTTGAGCTTTGTATTTTGATTGTGAAAGACACCGGAGTACGGGGGAACGGGAAGGGGAGGGGGGGTGTTGTGTGTCTTACCGTGTTCAGCTGTCTACTATTAGGCTTTAAACCCCATCCGCACTCTCTGTTTTTGTTTTTTTTGTTTTTTGTTTGTTTGTTTGTTTTTGTTTTTTGCATTGTGCTGTCAACCTCTGAGACAGCTGTTAATTGTGTGTAATTTCTGAGACATAGTAGATGCAACATAGAGTTTAAAGGGCACCTCATACTTCTGAGTAAAACCGGTTTTACAGTCTCTTCTGGCTGGGCGTGTTAATGTTTTGGTAGTAGTAGTAGCTCTGTGTCTGTAAGAAGAGGGAGAGAGTTTTGGCAGCGATCAAAGCCCTGGCACGCCTCAGATAATTGCCTAAGCACGTGCTTTCTGCTGTCAGACAGGTGTGTATTTGCAGGTGTACGGCATATATATGTGTCACTGATCCAAAAAATCTGATACGCATCTTGCATGGCGCATGTAGTAAATCAACTCTCTGTTTAGAATACCAACTATTTTGTGCTTTTTTTGCGTGTTAGTGTGTTCTAGTGAACTCTGCGGTGGCACTAAGACTATACTGTGAAAGTTTTCTGCGTGATGGTATGCACGTGGGTGCTTATTGCATCACTGAAAAGAGGAAAAATAGCCTGTTGTAACAATTGTGTGGTTCAGCTTTTTTGAAGAGTTGAAGTGTGACCATTGTTGGTAAATGGGGTACTAGTCTGACACATGCTTTTGAAATGCACGTACACACACACACACACACACACACACACACACACACACACACACACACACACACACACACACACACACACACACACACACACAAACAGTCTGCTCAGTGGCTGGCACACTGCCCATGGGGTTCCGAACAGGCACCATCAGTTAAGGTGAATTCAAAGTGTATGAACAGCTTGCCAATCAGTAAAACCCATGTAAAGGCCTGTCACAATGAAGACACAATCAGCGAGATTTAGACATTTAGTTACAGAGCTATTAAACATTTAGACAGGTTAAGACATTTAGTTGCATAGCTATTAGATTAGAAGGGTGCTTATGAACATGCATGTCTTGTCTCCGCAGTCTAAACAACTTCATTTAATGGAAAAAAATTTATTATAGTCAAATATTGTAGATGCTTCTACAGAATTACTGCTTACGACGAAAAGACAGAGTTATGTATGTTAGTGGTTTTTTTTTTCATGGGTGTTTTTTATTTATTTAGTTAACGTGATAAAACCACAAGGTCCTCTTTTCTAAGATATGCTTTCACGATGGACAAAGTTCTCTGTGTTTGTCTTCTGTGCAGTAAACAGGTTTTAATTTCATCCACTCTTTCACATAGAAAGAGGCACTGAACACTGAAGGCATTATACAAATCATTTACATAAGTGTATAATAATATGGTGTGTTTTAGAGATACATAATCACTTAAAAGTGTCACAAAATGGTTGCATGGTGATATTGCTCTTTAACTTATCTGGAGCCAGTTCAGAGTTTCCACAACATTCATTTAACCCTTTCAAGATAAAAAGCACAATAGAGACCAGCAAAGAGGATATTTGCAAACCAGGAACCAGGAAGTGTTTCTCAGTATGTTTACTTTGGCATTACCAGTTGTATTGTAATTGTAAATATGGGGTTGTATTTGCATGGGACAGTTGATCTGGTTGAAGCAGTCTTCATTGTGACCTTGAAAAATGTACAGGTAGGCTCAGGTTATTTTAGTAGCATCTGCCCAATGACAAATTAAATTAGACAATACAGCGATAAGCAATTTTATGTTCTCTTTGCGGAATGTGTTTTCTTGCGAGCAGAGAAAAAAAGACAAAGAGAGAGCAAAAGAAGAACATAAGACAACTCAGTGATCTCCATGGGACAAAGTATTATGTAGTCATCTCTCAAATCAGGCAGCAACTTTACTGAGAATACCAAGATGAATCAGTCCAACAGGTCAGAGTATGTTGTTTAGTTAATAAAGGTCAATGATTATGTCACTATTCCAGGACAAAATGCTATGATGTTTGTTTGAATTAGTCTGCAATTAATAAATTAAAATAGTATTTGCCCTATATTTTTTTATGTAATCAATGCATAACACATAGTTGATACAAAAGGTTTGAGAATAGTTTAAAAGGTTTGAAAAGGATACACACACTCAATACATATAAGTAAACTGTCAGTTTGCTAAATTGTCAAGTAATTTGTGTTTTTTGCTCTTCCACAGACTGTTTCTGTGGTGGGTTCAGTGGATGGCCCCAGAGGAAGAGGACAGATGGAAATTGGGTCCCATGATCGCCTGGAAGAAGGCATGTTAAACCATGAACTGCCTAATGGGCTTAGCAAACATGCAGCAAATGAAGAAAATATTTGTGATGAAGAAGTCAGGGGTGTGGCCAGGGAGCAACACCAGCACAACTACCATGAGGGGGCTGGATGTATTTCCCAGACACCAGGCTGGGTCCCTGAGCAAGCTGGGAAGTCTTCAAGTCCTGAATCTCAACAGGGTGCTTGGAGTGGCCAAAATGCCAGCACTCCAGTGAATGATGTGGATATGGAGGATGCACGAACCCTGGTGGCCTTTTCTGCTACTGTTGGCTCACTGCCACCTTACACCAACCATCAAACTTCTCAGACTCCTACAGCTCAGCTGTATGAAAGGTTCCATCAGGAAATGTCTAATGGAGGTGAGGAGGCCAGAAAGAAAGGTGTGGATGGTGAGTTGTGCCCCCCTGAAGATCTAAACACTCTTCAGGCAGCACTGAGCAAGGCCCGTCATGGCCATAAGCCACCTAACTGTGATTGTGATGGCCCAGACTGCCCTGACTACCTGGAGTGGCTGGAGAAGCAAATCAAAATGGTGGCTAACTCCCAGGATAAAGGTTCCTGTAAGATCACGGGTGCTCCTCCACAGCCACATGCACAGCATCGCTATTCTCAATCCCAACCACAACAATGTGGAGGTAACCTCTTGTGTATGCAAGACACAAATCCACAGCCCCTTGTTAACCAGTCTTCTGCTCCCAGACCCTTTGGCCCACCAGCACCTATTCCCTGCTCCCCTAGTGTTCTGTCCATAGCCAAGGAAAGAAATGTTAGTTTGCAAACAGCCATTGCAATTGAGGCTCTGACCCAGTTGTCTGCCACTGTCCCACAAACTGTTGTTCCTCCAGGCGAATCTTCACCTGCAAATCACCATCAGCATCTGCCAACCTCCTACCCCCAGAGTATGCCACAAGTGGTCTCTTCATCATCTGGTCCTTTTTTTTCCTCCTCTGCTATGCCACAATCCATCCCTTCAGGACGTTACCCCAAGGAGGTATCATCTTGGGAGCAGAAGAGACCTCAGTCTCAGGGTGAGGCCCCTGCACCTAACTCATCTCACTATGCTTCCCCATACCCATCCTCCAAGTCCCCATTTTCAAGCATACACCCATCCTCCCCCAATCCCCGACCCCAGCAGTGGAACCAGGGCACAGCTGGAAGCTGCGAGAGAAGCTCCCCCCGGAACCCATGGATGATGGAGAACACAGAGTCCCAGCTTCGTTTTGTAAATCCATCCCAAGGCAGCAGTGACCCAGTGTCCGAGCTAAAGCAACTCCTTGGAGACACCGGTGGAAAGTACACCAACTCAGCCTTCAAGTTCCCACTCCTTCACCCCAGCTTGCAGGATGGTCGCAAGGGCAGCCTTGCTGGGATGCCTCACATCAAGCAGGAGGCAGACACAAAGGAGTACCTGGGCTCAGGATGTGCAGTCATGGGCCAGGAGGGGATGGTAAATGGCCAGCAGCCATTCCAGGGTCAGCAGTTTTCACCCACCATTAGGCACTCAACTCAGGCAGCACTACAGCAGCACCTTCATCATAAACGTAACCTCTTCTCTAATCCTCCTGCCTTTAGTCCGTTAGCCCCCATGGCTTGTCAGAACCTTCGTAAATGGTGGCCACAGTCTATTCCAGAGGGTCCTGTAACCATCAAACAGGAGCACAAAGAACCCAAAAAGAAAAAGGGTGCTCAAAGTTCTCCTCTTCTCAAGCAGTCAGTGGGTGGGCTATTTGGTCCACTAGGCACACCTCTACCAAAACCCAAACAGATTGTTATCAAGAAGCATAAACAGAAAGCTTCCCAGCCAACTTTTCTCCCACAGAAACAGATTACAATATCGAAACCTCCCTTCATCTCCCCAGGATATGCACCATCCCTCTCTCAGCTTGTTCCATCTCTACCAGGCATGGAAGCTGGGCTTCCCCCCTCTCAGGTGGCTGAGAGCCACCCAGCTCCAGCTCAATCTCAGGAATCAATTTTGAATAGCAGTAGTGCACCTATCTCTGAAAATACTCATTTTTCTTCTACCCCTGTGTCAGTTCTAGCACCATCCACCCAGAAGGTGATAGCTTGCTCAGGCCCAGCAGGGCCAAATGACAGCATCCCAACAACCAGTATCACGCCTCAAACCTCTACAACACAGCCAATTCCTTCTCTGGCTGGCCTCAGTAACCTAGATCCAAAATTTGAAGAGCTTATTCGCCAGTTTGAGGAGGAGTTTGGGGACACCATTTCCTCAGCTTCTGCAGCAGAGACCCCAGAGAATGGCCCTGCTCAGCCAGTGGTGACCGAGTCACAACTAAACTCAGGACAAACCAGACCCGAGTCACCATCCCCAAAGCAGCCAGTTAACTGCCCTCCTGTTCCCACAAATGAGTCTGAGCCCATGGATGAAGGTCAAAAGGACATGACTGAAAGACTGAAAGAAAAAACATCATTGTCATCTGAGGAGCTCTGTACTGTCAAACAGGAAAGTGAGGAATGTGAGGTGGATGTGAAACCTTCTGGGCAGCTCCTGTCTGTAGCTAAGGATGCATTTCTGGAGCGACAGCACCCCTTCATCACACCTTTCTCCCCTCCAACTAAACGTATAAAGATTGAGTCATCTGGTGGCGTGACTGTGCTTTCCACAACTGCATGTTTCTCTACAGACGGAGAGGGGGATGATTTGAATACTCCCACCAAGGATAGCTTTCCCTCCTCCCCTTCACTTAAAGGTTTTCTTGAGTCACCATTGCGCTACCTGGACACTCCCACCAAAAGCCTACTGGATACACCTGGGAAAAATTCCCAACCTGATTTTCCCATCTGTGACTGCGTAGGTAAGTGTGAGAGAATTCAGCAAAAAAAAAATTGGACCAAACTGGGAAAGAACACTTATATTATCAAACAGAATAAAAAAGCAGATAAACAGACATTGAGATTTTGTGACACTATAGCACATCACCCCAGATCCCCTTTCAGTCTACTGATAAGGCTATGAGCCTCGCATAGCTAACCCACCTAACCTTATCTTTTTGCTTTATTTTAACCACTGACATTTTTCAGCTCAATTTATATTTTAATATAGTTTAGCTTCATTGCAGTTAGCTTTATTACCAGTATATGTTAGGATTAAGGTTATTCCAATAGACTACAACATAGACTAAATTGATCATCAAAATTCCCTTCAGGAAGACCAAAATGTTTCTTTTTCATCACATAATTTCTGCATCAGCACATTTCTCAGGGTAGTGTTCGGCCATGTCTGAGAATGTGCGCTCTATCAGGGGCCGTGCATTGCTCTGCAGTCTGTTCTCTGTGCCTCTTGCAGATGAACAATAGTTTTAAAGAAAGGAGCCCATTGTAATTCTTTGGGCCAGTGCAGTGCAGTGCCTTCTGTCTATGTTCAGGCTATTGGTACAGTGAGTACAGCTAGTTTTCCAAAGGAGGCAGTAACAATGAAGAGAGTCTGCTCATATATCATATGATATACTGTGGCTAGACATCAAAGAAGGGAGGGACTAGGGAGGACAGGGTGAGAAGAGATGGTCTGCAACCTCTCAGCTCAGCCCTTGTATCTCTTATTTTGTCATTTCAGAGGCTTTGGTGAACTGTGTGAAATTTTTCCTATTGCATTGTTTGATTGCATTGCAACAGCTAAGAATTATTTGCAAATTTCAACTGAAGATATTCCAATAAGCTGTCCTCATTATATGAAACATATTATATGTGTGATATGTAATTCCAAATATGAAAGAAATCAGTTAAGAAAGTGTTCATGCAAGGGTAGTAAGCTGTGCCTGAACACTTGTTGGAGCTTGACTGTTACTAAAAGCAAAGGACAATAGAAGGGAGGTTTCCATAGTGAATCCTTATAGCACTCCGTCAACACCACAGGGAACACCCAGTGCCATTTGAAACTTACAAACACACCAAACACGTTCCATATGTAGTACATTCAGCAGTTCTGATTTTTACATGGGAGAATATATCTAGTATATATTTTTGACTGTTGTATCTTTTTTCTCTCTCATAGTCTGTGCTTCTCAAAATTACTCAGTTTTTCCTATTTTGTTAGCTATTCTTACATGTATTGTTGGTACAGTTGGTATTTTACACTGCTGAGTAAGCAGGAAGTATGCCTCCACTAGATGTTTCTCTTTTCTCACAAACACTTTTTTTCATAAGACTTTCTCTCTTTTTGCTCACCCACACACATGACTGACTCATACTATCGTTCTAATGGAATTACACATTAGCCATCTGAATTAACCATCATTGTAAAAGAGTGTGTCCATGCTTTAACCTGCATTCTCTTTCACTATCTGTCTCTCTTAGACCAAATCCTAGAAAAGGACGAGGGCCCATACTACAACCATTTGGGGTCTGGGCCAGACATACCTTCAGTCAGAAAACTGATGGAAGAGAGGTGAGATGCACAAGTCAGCTTTCTGAATCATTATTGCATACCATAATGTCTCCTCCACAGATTTTTTTTTGTGGGCATGTTTGTTTGCCAACACAACCTGCAGGACATGTAAGGACCATGTGGGATCCTACTTTAAAATCAAGTTTTTTTTTTTTACTTTCTTGATCTACTATTAAAACAATGGAATTAGCTGAAGAAACTAGTTTGAATGTTGAATTTAATGGTCAGTCTGCTTGCTTTTACTCTTGCAATTGCCTTTTTTGTCTTGTTCTTTTTTTAGGTAAAATGTTAACCGGAAAAAAAAAAAAAAGTCAGAAAATATTGTCATGCACATTCAATGAGACAAACTCAAATGAAAATCCATTTATAGATTACAATATATTTTTCTACTGTTTAAACCAGAAGTTATTAAACTTCTGAAACCACAGAGGAATACTGCTGATCCTACGTCATTTGCTTTAAGAGTTCCCTAGTGACCCTTTCATTGTTCTGTGAGAGTTGTTTGGAAGCTCTGGCAGTTGGATCCTGGCAACAGATTCTTAACCAGCCTAGGATAAGCATCTCCCTTTTCTGCCGTTTGCTCTCCCCTTCCCCTCCTCCCACCTTCCTTCTCTATGATCTTGTCCCCAGGGAATTCCTGACCCAGAATCCAACAGGAGTAACAGGAAATATTGGCATCAGCAGATTGACACAAGGGAGAGACAGGGAGATAGAAAGACAATGAATAGCAGGGGAAGAGAGAAAGAATTTAGAGGAAATCAAAGAAGGAGGTGGTGAAGTGATAAAAATGGTGGGGTATATAAAAAGGTTATATATTAAAACTTGAAGCAATGAGTATCCTGTAGTTGTTGTTTTTCCAGATACACATGGCAAAAGGAAATAACATTTCCTTTTCAGCAGCGCTGTCATATGGTGTCCATATGTTCAAAATGTTCACTCTATTTATGCTGCAAATCAAGTTAATTTGCTATATCGTTAGCCTCATAGCATAATTGCCTAAGAAATAATTAATTAAAAAATGACTTAGGCAATTATGCTATGAGGCTAACGATATATGATATTACTTTATAGATTCCCTGAGGTCTGAAAACTTTTACTTATCCTTAAAGATCCTGTGATCATTCAGAAGTGAAGAGGAATATGAAAAGCTCCACAGGGTGTTGCCCCCTTTCTCCTGTAAGCATACAGAAGCTAAGACTTCCTTGACCCATTTAGATAGAGTATCTCCACCTTTGCTGACCTCTGGTACACTTGTCCACTCTCATTGCTTTATTTGAGTGCTGATTGAGGGCATAGTGGCTGTAATTTCTATAGCTTGAGCCATCTCCTCTGAGACAGAGGGGGAGGTGGTGGGTAGAAGAACCTCCCCTTTGTTTGTCTGTCAGACAGTGGCTAAAGCCTTCTTAAGCCTAAGCCTGACCCTTTTGTGGCCTTTGACCTTATAGCCCACCCCTGTGGATCTTGGAAGCTTCTCCATCAGACTGTGTAGATAGAACTGAACATTTATACTTCCCACATGCTGCTGTCATGCTCATGCACTGAGAGTTTCATTTGAGGAGACAAGCAATCGTTGACTGCAAACATGGGCCATCATACACAAATGTGACCCTGGATCACAAAACCAGTCACAAGTAGAACAGGTATATTTGTGGCAATAGCCAACAATACATTGTATGGGTCAAAATTATCGATTTTTCTTTTATACCAAAAATCATTAGGATATTAAGTAAAGATCATGTTCCATGAAGATATTTTGTAAATTTCCTACCGTAAATGAATAAAAAAAATATTTTTGTAAGTGAATGCAGCACAATCGTGAATTTTTTTGCACTCACAGATTCCAGATTTTCAAATTGTTGTATCCCGGCCAAATATTTGGACTGGTTTTGTGTTCCAGGGTCACAAATGTGTGTAAACATTAGGACTGAGTATCATCAAGTACTTCACTATATGACATGCATTGCGTCACATGTGTAACCATGACATGTGTAAGCACAATATCATAATTGCATTACTGAAGCTATTCCTGCTTTGTAGGAGAATGGAACTCCCCACACTGGCTCTGACTGCCAAAAATCTGTATACAAGTATACAATGTGGTTTAATCTTTAATCTCAATCATTAAGATTGAGGAGGGCGGTTGTTTTCATGTTGCATTATCAATCTGTGTAATTTGAGTTACATATGTCCCCTTCTCTCTCTTTATTATTCCAGGTATGGGGAGAAGGGTGAAGCCGTTCGTATTGAGAGGGTGGTTTACACAGGACGAGAAGGAAAGAGCTCTCAGGGATGTCCTATCGCTAAGTGGGTAAGTGTGGAAAACTACATATTTCTATTATCAATTAGTCATTTGGTTACCTGAATGATCGGACAACTAATCGGGCTTAAGAAAGTCCTGTATAATTCGGATGGTGAGTTCACATAAGCCAAACAAGCATGTTTCTTAGAACCTTCTGGCATTCAAAAACAGCTTGTCAGCATGCACTGCGGGACTATTTTAAACTTCAAAACTCACAAGGCATGGCATAACAGTCAAAGACATCCCTCCGAATAATTTCTTTACATTGTGATCCTCCCCAAGTGGGACAATAATTTACAAGTTGCATACATAGGATTTCTGTCTTCCTGCTGTAAACACACCTACAGATTAGCATCTGCCATATGCCTTCATCGTTACTGACTGTCTTTATCTCTGTAGGTGATTCGTCGTGGCAGCGAGAAGGAGAAATTGTTATGCGTTGTGAAGCAACGGCCTGGGCACCACTGTGCCAATTCTGTTATTGTTGTTATTATCTTGGCCTGGGAAGGTGTGCCCCGTGCTCTGGGAGATAAACTGTATAGAGAACTCACAGAAACCATCATTAAATACGGCAACCCCACCAGCCGCCGTTGTGGACTCAATGACGAGTGAGTTTTGAACAACTGATCGAACACAACTTTTTATTTTTATTTTTGGCCTTTTGTGTCTTCAAGAGATGTAGCAAAGAGGTCACAAGAAAATTTAATTTTGGATTGACTAATTTGTTTAATGACTGTAAAGTTGGACCTAATTTGTTGTATCACATGTGCATCAGTCAAACATCAGGTGGAGTTATATTGGATGATTTACTATAAAAATGCATTGACCTTAAGACAATTTCTGAATCATTCCTTTGATTATATTAGGTACATTTTTCTAGACTAGTTTACAATGACTACTACTTATGTCACCTATTGTAAGAGTTTATAGTTACAACTGATTAAAATAATGGTGGGTGCCTTTTGCAGTCGAACATGTGCGTGCCAAGGGAAGGACTCAGAGACCTGTGGAGCTTCCTTCTCTTTTGGCTGCTCCTGGAGCATGTACTTCAATGGATGCAAGTATGCTCGAAGCAAAAACCCTCGCAAGTTCAGACTGCAGGGAGACCACCCCAAAGAGGTTAGTTGCTCGTAAAGAAGGGGAGAATAATTATTTAATGTAATTAGTAGTTATTTTTATAAGCCCAATAAAAATAGCCATGAGTAATTAATTTTTAATTTTTTGAATAGGAGGATGATCTCAGGGATAACTTCCAAAACTTGGCCACGCATGTGGCCCCTCTATATCAGCAGCTGGCTCCCCAGGCCTACAGTAACCAGGTTTGTTGAATTTGTTTGACAATTAACAATAGTCAGTGTAGTCACACTACACTGAAGGGTTCACAGTTCACACCATTCAGGCACATTAAACCAAATATCTTTTCTTGTAGTTTTTTTTATTGCGGTTTATGTGATCAAAACGTGTATTATTTTAATGTTTCAGAACTTTATATTTATAAGGAAGTGTTAAAGAAATAAACAGAAAACTCATTTATTTATTTATTTACATTTTTTTTTTTCTGTGTTTCTCAGTGTTTAAATGAGAACATTGCTTCAGACTGTCGGTTGGGTTTGAAGGAAGGACGGCCATTTTCAGGAGTCACTGCATGCATGGATTTCTGTGCCCATGCTCACAAAGACCAGCATAACCTTCACAATGGCTGCACTGTGGTACGTTATTAATTTTCATTTATATGTACATGTATTTGTGTAAATAATGTGCGATTATATACAGCGTATTTTTTTTTTGTCTGTAGAGGCCATTTTAGATGTTTTACTTATTTTTTAAGTGAATGCTCTCCAGGGCTGTACTGTGATCACTGCCTGGATTACTACTGTTACAATACATGCATTGTGAATTATTCATGTACAAATAAAAAAGCATGAATAAAAATGATTCACTTGTCGAGTTTAGAGTTGTTTTGTGTGAACATTTTTGTGTACAACAGGTAGTATGAGTTAGATGCACCCTATGGTGGAAGTAGTTGCTATTTACTTTAGCCTTACACTTCCTAATTTTGTTACTTTCAGGTGTGCACTCTTACGAAAGAGGACAATCGCTCAGTGGGCACAGTTCCAGAAGATGAGCAGCTGCATGTGCTTCCACTCTACAAGATCTCTACAACCGATGAATTTGGTAGTGAGGAGAACCAGCGTCTCAAAATGCAAACAGGAGCCATCCAGGTGCTCTCTAACTTCCGTCGAGAGGTTAGAAAACTTCCGGAACCTGCTAAATCCTGCCGGCAGCGTCGGTTGGAGGCCAAAAAGGCAGCATCAGAGAAGAAGAACAGAAAATTGCAGCTCGCAGAAACCCCAGAGAAGACTGTCAAGATGGAGATGCACCACATGGAGTCACCCCACCCTCAGCAAGGCAATAAAGGTCAGTGGTTAAATATTAGTTTAACTCTATATTAGGGGTGTGATGGTACACAGAAGTTACGGTACGGTACGTACCTCGGTTTTGGGGTCACGGTTCGATACAAGTTCATTACAACAGGAAAAAGCAACAAATCACCAAAGCTAGTTTTTTTTTCATTTATTTTGAACAGACATCAATGCAAATTACAGTTTGTTCCACCAAGCGGCATTTAGTCCCCTAGTTGGTACAGTACAGCCTCCTTTATTGTAATAAGCACAGAGCAGTAAACAGAATGCACTTTTGCATAGGTCATTTTTTTGTAGGGCTGATAAAAAACAAAAGGTATTTGGTCACAGTCAGTTACAAAACTGAAAAGCATCTCTTGTGTTACAAAAGTACAAAATAAATAGAATAATGAAAAATAAAACGTAAAACTGCAGAGATTAGTTTTTTTGCACTCCTGTAGTGCTTTTCTGCCTAGCTCCGGTTATTGGCACATCTGGATGATGTCGTCTGATATGTGTTAGCATGTTGGTCGGCAAAATCTTCGGGTCTTTAATTTAGCTGAAGTGGGAGTATTTTAGAGACGTGGACTTTGGACACAGTGGTGTTATTATTTGAGTATTATTTGCCATTCCAATTGAAGGTTTGGAACTCAATAACTATAAAGTATACATTTAATTATACCTGTCAACATTTGGGTACCAAAATACGGGAAACTTGTCACATGGGGGTGTTGGGGGGTGCTGGGGGGTGCTGGATGGCAGTGGCAGGCTAAATGCACATTAATTGCGCAGATATTAACATAAATAAATACATAATATTCAATAAAAATAAAAAAAACTGGAAGAAAAAAAAAATTATTGCACACATTTTTTCTGATTAATCTCAATTAATCACCATTAAAAAAATATAATATATTTTATAATGTAATAATTTCACAGTTAATCTCCAAATTAATGTAGAAACAACATAAAGACAGTATATTTTAAATATTTGTCTGACAGGTAGGAAATATACAGAAATTGAATAAAGTTATCAAACAGTTTGCACTGCATAAATTTTAAATTATATATAGATTAATCTTTATAAAAGTTACAAAAGTTCTTTAGTCAAGAGCAGCGAGTGTTTTTCTCTGTTACCTTTGTTCTTTGATTAACAGACTGTTCAGTCTGCTCTTACTCGACAAAACGGACATTTCGGCATAATTGTGTGTTAGTGTTCCCCCTTAATGTTTCCATGGCGACGCGTCATATTTGTCACGTGACACACCGCAGCCACAATAACACTTTATGACAGATGTATCACTTTTATTTTGTTTTTCCTTTTTTATTCAAAATATTCACAAACTTGTTTACCATGTTACCATGTCATATAAATTAGGGGAGTTTCACGGGAGAAATAACAAAACGGGAGGGGGGCGGGAGATGGGTGTGAAATACGAGACGGGAAAACGGGAGTGTTGACAGGTATGCATTTAATATATACGTTTTTTTTTCTTGTTTATCTGTTATCTAGCTATTCCAAAACAAGAGGTGAAACCAACCATCAAAAAAGAGCCTGTCGACCGCTTCCAGCCCTTCAATGGAGCCGTACATGGCTACCCAGCACTAAGGAACGGCAAGACAACTCCTGATCCCCACAGCATAAGCAGTTCGTTCTCCTACCCTGGTAACTATGCAAGAGGTCGCATCCCTACCAACAGCCAACCTCCTGCACAGAGCCCCATCAATGGCTTTCACCCCAACCTCCAAGAAATACGCTACCGATATTACAACTACCCTCCTAGTGCACTTTTTCCTCCTGAGCTCTTGGGATATGATAACGGAGCCTGGCCCAAAGCTGGAGAACCCTCTGCCACACCATTTGACCAAAAGCCAGATGTTCGGTGTCTCCAAGCCACACTGGCACAGGCCTATCACAGCCGTCCTGGGCAGTCACAGCAACAAATGGCTAATGCATCCATTCAAGGCTACCCACACCCTTCTGAGATTTCGCTGTCTCCTGTTCCACCTAGTCGTACTCCATCAGTGTCACTTGAGCAGACCCACCGCTCAACACCAATCATCAAGCAGGAGCCCATGGATGTGCCACTATATGATGGCAGATCGGATGGGCAAGCTCAGAGCTGCCCTAGCACTCCCAGTACCACGCCAAAACCTGAAGGCTGGCCTGAGCACAAACCAAATGGCAGCATAGTCTCTAAAGGCTGGGATGGAAACATCAGAACTGCAACTAATTTGCCTTTCACTCCAGATAAGCAGAGGCTCCACCAGCAACACCCACACCAACATGAACAACTTCAGTATCCACAGCAGCAACAGTGGAATCCCTGCCCTAACACTCTAATGTCATCCCCTGCCCCATCTCCGTCCCCATCCCTAAAAGGCAGTCCATCACCTGCACCCTCTCCACACCCATCCACCCCAAGACAGTGGGGTAGCCCTGCCCCTAGTCCACAGCCTAAAGCATGGGGTCCTTACGGTCCCATGGGTTACGGCACTGGTGGTATCAGGCAAGGCAACCCTGCTGGTGCTTTCCCAGATAAAATGCTTTCCCAAGCAGGTGAGAATTGTGGCTCTGCACCTCTGGGACTCCAGGAGAAAGCCTGGAAATCTGGTGGTGGATCAGCAGCAGGCAGCACACCATCTCCAGCTCCTGAGGGACGCTTGTTTCCTGATGCACTGCAAAGGTCGAATGGTCAGGCATGTTGGGACAGTGAGGCAGAGACCCAGAGTGAACGTGACCCTGAAGAGGATGAGGTGTGGTCGGACAGTGAACACAACTTCATGGATCCCAACATTGGAGGAGTTGCAGTTGCCCCTGCTCATGGCTCTATCTTGATTGAGTGTGCCCGTCGGGAGCTCCATGCCACCACACCACTTAAAAGGCCTGACCGTTCTCACCCAAGCCGCATATCCCTGGTATTCTACCAGCACAAGAACCTGAACCAGCCCTGCCACGGTATGGCTTTGTGGGAATCCAAGATGAAACTCCTGGCCGAGCGAGCACGACAGCGGCAACAAGAAGCAGCTCTTTTGGGTCTCTCACAGGAAGAAATTAAGGCCTATGGGAAAAAGCGCAAGTGGGCGGCTGGATCAGCAAGCCCATCCCCTGGACAAACCAAGGACAAACGAGAAGGTGTGATGACACGAATGGCGCCCACACAGCATACCACCACCGTAGTCACTGTTTCACCTTACCCGTCCACACACCTCACTGGTCCTTACAGCCGATTCGTGTGAACTCTTGTAAACTGTTGCCCCCTAGAGCCAGAGATGGGAATAGAAATGATAAGGATCATGAATCGTACACCTTTACCATTTGCTTACCCTCTTTTAGCTCTAACACCTCTCAAGCCACCACAAGGGAGGGATATTAGAAGAAGGGGCACTTTTTCACTTTTTTTTTCTTTTACCTCAAATTTTGGCAGCAGTTTGGGAACTCCCCAAACGGACACGCTGTCAATGGTGCTCTTGCTCTCTCCAACGTGGGAGGGATTTCCATAGCTACCCCTCCTTCAGTGAATTTGATTATTATTGCTCTATTATCAATATTATTACAATTGCTATTGTTACTGTCAACGTTGATATTACAGGTATTGTTATTATATTATGAAGATGACTATTTTTTATTTTAATGTTTTTTCATAATTTTTATTAATATGATCCCCCCCCCCCCTCTAGACTAAGAGGGACTTCCTTTCTTCATTCTCACTTGTTCATTATGAACATGAGAACAAGCTATTCAGCATTGTTTGTCGCGCTTTTCACCTCTCCCAACCCCACCAATCTCTATATTAATGAAGCGCCTTCACATCATTGCAAGTCATGTTTATGTGACTGCATTAAGGCAACTATAGAGTATTTGCTCTATATTGCGCTAGTCACCGAACACTTGCACAAGAAAGAAAGGGCCAGACTCCAGCTCGGGCCTTTCTGTTTGGTGCCACTCTAATGAAATCTGTGAAGTCTCTCATCCCTTCAAATGGTGCTTCTTTTCTGTCTCAAGTGTCTCTAATTTTGCCCTCACAATATCGAGGCAGGTGCTGGACCTGGGTGCTCTTTAGCAGCAGATGTCAGTCATGTTCAGTGACGAGGACCTCCCAGTCCCGGTAATTGGTTCAACCTTAAATCATGTCATCTGATTGGTGCTGACTCATTTGCCTGCAGTTTCATTGGTCATCCTTCACTACCCATGTGACATTTTTAGACTAAGTTCTCTAAGGTGCTGATAGTGCTAGCAAAAATTCACCTCCATAAAACCGCCCTAAAGAGCTGCAGATAACCCACCATTGGTCTTAAGCTTGTGATTTCCACATAGACTGAACAATCCAAACATGGCTCAAACAGGGAATTCTAAAATCATCAGCCAATTTTTATTGGTTTGAAATTCTGCAATCTCTGCTTGATTTACCCTAGATTTGCTCAAATTGACTGTAGTGCAAAGACCTTGAGCTGCAATAGGCAAGAAATCAGTATTTTAAAAAACATTGCTGCAAAATTGTCATTACTGATGAGTAGATTTGAAACATTAGTGGATCTGCTTGGTTTCAGTCAGCAGACGGTCCAAAAAAAGATCTACACAGGGTTAAAGCTAAAGGGGGACTTGCCTAACTGGTTCCCTTAGTTAAACCAATAATTGGTTTTATGTATGGGATTCCCAATACAACCAGCCCTGTGTAAACTGAACATGTCTTCCATGTCCAGATTTATCTGTAGTTACCCATTTGTGATAGACAGAGCACATTTCTTGGAGTTGGTGCTACTATGAGTCTTTAATGCTCCTGTAAAGTTGCCCCTCTCGTTGTAAGTAGCCCTCTTCTCTCTTTTTGCCCTGAGAGATCACCCACACCTGGAATTCATGGTGCTGAATGTCAATGCATACAGTTTCAGCTCAGTTGTTTGTGCGAGTGTATGTAAAAGTACACGATGCATGAGTGTGTGTGTGTGTGTGTGTGTGTGTGTGTGTGTGTGTGCGCGTGTGTGTGTGTGTGTGCATTTGTGTATGGATTCCTAAACATGCACGCTGGTTAGAATGTATGTGTGCCAGTGTGAATGCCTGTCTGTGAGCTTCATATAGGGAGCAATGCAGGGCTGCCACTGGTTTACACAGGGCTTTAAGATGCTTGACACTCACAGAGGAGAGATCCTGGTGCTCATTAAGTGGTCCTAATGCTCTTTACCTCATGTTGTACAGACACTGGTCCCAGTCACAACATGCTACAGACACACGGGCGCTACAGACTGCAGGCTTGCTGCCTACATCCACATTCGTACCTACTTTTTTATTATTATTTATTATATGATAATGATGATGATTATTGTTATTGTGATTGCTGTCATTTTATTTTTTGGGTTTGTTCATTTTAGAGAAATTGTAAATATTGAAGAGAGGATTTTATAAAAGCACTTTTAATCTTGATTTTAATGAGAGAGAAAAAATAAGAACGGATTATTGACAACTTGAAACCTAGTTTTTGTTTTAAAGGAATTTTATTGGGAGAGATAGAAATGTAAATAGTTAAATATTTAGGTAAGATTATTTAACTGGTGAGGGATGATGGCCTAATCATGAATGATTCCTGAATTTTTAGTCTTCAGTTGTCTGTATGTCAAGCCGTCAACAACAGATCACAAAGCAGGATGCTTTGTCAGTGTACTCAAGATACTGCTGTCCTTCCTTTCGTGAGTACTGTACTTACACCAATACCTCTGTACTACCATTGTCACCGGCTTCCTTCCCCTGCATCTGATCCACATCTATAAACCATAAAGTAATGGTGAACAAAGAAACAAATGTGAGCATGTTGACTAATACAGTTCGCAAGGATTCAGGACTCGCTTTTTTAATTTTATTTCTATTATTATACATAAAGGGATTGGAAGTACATCTCTTTTACATGAAAATTGCCCATAGAACCGAAAATAATATCAGGTTTAAACTTGCAGCTTTCAGTTCAAATCTCCAGGTAGATCATGTAATGCTGATTTTTTTTTAATTAAATATTGTGTGGGGTAAGTTTTACAAAACTCTGAGTCTGCACTGACATTATATTATCTAGATTGTCATTGTTCTATGAGATGTGAGACTTACCCCTGAAGTTGAGAAAAAGCTGAGTTTCAAGACAGCTCTTGAAGCCCGGTGCAATTTTATTCACCCTAAATGTCTTTTGAACCATGGTGCTACCCTCTAGAGTTCATTGTGGAAATGATTCTTGGCAAACACTGTTGCTAAAGTTCTTGGGCTCTTAAATTGATGTGAACTCGTTTTGAGAGTATTTGAGATGAAAACCTATATGGTGCTGATCATTTTAAAATATTTTTACATAGTTATTTCTGAAACACTTCTGATGGTCACAGTTTTTAAATAAATAAATAAATGAATAAATAAAAAAGCACTCCAACTGATCGTTTCCCTTTTTAGCCATCACCCTAAATAATTGAAATGGTACTTGAAGAGCATGATCGCAGGTAGAGGAATAGGTACTCATGCTTTTGATGTGAATAGACTGTTAATTTAATATTCTGGTGCTACCTAAACTGCCCAGAAATGTTTTCACCCATTCTGAAATTTTTATACATTTTGTCCATTTAATTGAATTTACTCACTTTTTCTTTACTCACATTTGGCCACATTGTCACACAAACTCATACAAATACACACAAACACATCACTCTCACATACACACACTACCCTGCCCCCTCAATCAGCACTCACTGTTATGAGTATAAATCATGCCCAGTTTAAAACATCAAAAGGACAAAATGTCTAAAAAGGAAAAAAAAAAAAGAAAGAAAGAAAAAAAAACTGGCAGCTACATTCCTTTATGAGTTAAAGATTGTTCTTAGTTCTATTTTTCATGTTGAGTATGCAGTATGTAAAAAGTGTTATCTTTTGTTTGGTCTCTCTCCTTGTAGCTGTATGGTGTATTATGTGAATACATAGTGTATGTGGTAAGATCCACAATACTGTTTTATGTTCTAAACTAAGAAAAAAAATAAAAATTTAAAATTAATAACTTGTGTGGCAATGTGTATTCATTTATTGACTGCCAATCTTGACAGTTCTGTTGTGCATGGGAAACTATACGTTATTGCTGTACATCAGATTTTATTTGAACTACCAGTTACTCCATTTGCACCTAATTTCAGTTATTCTTGTAATTTCAAAAGTTCTTGTAGCTCTGCAAAAAAAAAAAAAATCATTCGGCGAAATAGCGCCCCCTGCTGGACACTTGTGCAGTAAAAAGTCATGCACGCTTATGGTCACGCAATTCAAAATGTAACCATTTTAGGTATAGTCTTTTTTTAAAGAATAGTCTTTATCTAACCATTCCAGGCAAATATTTCTGTTAGAACTGAATTGGAAAAAAATTCCTTGCATGTGAATGAGGATTTCGTGTAATGTGTCCAATTATGTCAAAAAGCACATCTAAAAAGTTTTCAGTTAAATATATTCTCACTAACATAATACTCTAGCCAAAGGTTGATGTGAAGGAATTGTTTTATTTTCCACTTGTAGATTCTTTAAATCGGACCATTCACATAAAACTTTCAAAAACATCTGCTGGATTCATTTTCCCACAGCTGTCAGAATTTACATAATAAAAATATAACATTATCAGTTGTTCAACAGCTTCTGCATTTTGGAAGGAATTGCCCATGCATCATATAAAGAGGTTATGTTGTTTTTGACATTAAATGCCTACTTTCACAAAGATATAAGCTACCTTTTGACAAATGAAAAATGAGGGCCTTGAAGTGTCTGAATTATGTAAACTCTTTGCAACAATTGATGACATGAATTGATGAATTGGCTAATAAAATGTCACATACTGTAGATAGCACTTTATGAATTGTGTACCCCTAGATTTTAACTTGCACAAACATTCAGATTTGATTGTCATTTTGAGGAATCGATAAATCGATTATTAAAGGCACAATAGTGCTATGCATAAGTTTAGACACCCATGCTAAAGTTGACTAAAAAGAGGAATAAAAAATCATCTTTTGGAAATTGAACTTAATGCCTTAATTAAAAAAATTAGGAAAAATACAACCTTTAAGGACACCAATTTTCTTTGTGAATGAATAATGTATCGTAAATAAATAAATGTTCTTCCTTAAAATACAGGGTGCATAAGTCTGGACACCCCATGTTAAATTCCCATATGGCAGGCAGATTTTGATTTTTAAAGGCCAGTTACTTCATGGATCCAGGATACTATGGAATTAAAATAGCCCCACATCATCACATAGCCTTCACCATACCTAGAGATTGGCATGGTTTTATTTCAGTTAGCCTAATAGCTGGTTTGATTTTCATTGAGAGATGATCTTATGGAAAGTACTCCATGCCAATCTCCAGGTATGGTGAAGGCTATGTGATGATGTGGGGCTATTTTAACATTTTCCTGACTATTAATAAATTGTTAAATTTGGATTTATTGCGACTTACTTTGAAACTATTAACTTTAGTAGGCTAGATTATGTTAAACCCCTTAACTGTCACCGTCCCAAAGGTGGGAAGTTTGCCATTATATAGCCTATTTAAAACAATAATATCTTAGTAAAGACCTAAAGTAATATTGACAAACTATATATCATTTGAAATCTTACAATCTGTAGTTTTCATATTTGGTGACTGTTTTTTAAAACAATTACAGAGGAGCAGTAATTTATCAATTTGCAACAAGAATATTTCATACTCATTAGGTGTGTTCAGGCCTTTATTTTGAAATAGCGATGAACATGAGGTAAAAACCTCAGTTTGAGTTCAAAAGATAACACAAATTCAATTTTATGAGAATAAAGACCTGAAAATGACGAGCTTTTTTTAAGCGTTTATTAGAGGTTGAATACTCAAAAACTGCAAAAAAATCGAAACCAAAAAAGCTGTGTTCCAAAGTTTAGGTTGATAGCCTATCTAGATTTTGTTTGGGTGCAGTACCAAACTTTTTCACTAGATGACATCCAAGCTCTATTACTGACCATTATAAGTCACAAAAAAGTTACATTTTGACTGTGCTTTTTTTGTATAAGCTGTTTTTTATTGTGGTATACAGCAACAATTTAAACTCATAAGTCTTAGACTATTTATTATTTATTTGTGTACAAGAGTTGCTTTGTATGTTACTAATTATTCATAATATGCGTAAGTCCACAAGCATGGTTTTTGTATGAGAGCTGCTGGTACATCTAAAGCAAAATGTTTTTGTTGTTTTTTTTTTGGTCTGAAGGATTATATTTCTCGTTGCACATAACAGGAGGATGTTAGATAGAAGTTTATTACAGTATTTTATGTTAGCAGAATATGCTGAAGTTTGTATTCATTTACAACAAGTATGCTGGTACAGGCACACATTTCTTTTCCTGTTAGTTCTTTGCAATGTTGGGACATATGCTGGCAAATGTAACCTTACAGTTGACTTGCCAAATCACCTCCATTTGTTTTATTAATAAAATATATTGGAAGTAAATTCTTTATGGGTCATTATAAATACTTTGCTTTAAAAGTACCAAGTAGTCACACACACACACACACACACACACACACACACACACACACACAAAAAAGATGCATCGATAATCGTTTTAGCATCGCATCGCAGCCCTCTGAAGCGTAATCGAATCGCATCTTGAGGTGCATAGAGATTCCCACCCCTAATATCGATTGATTTATCAATATTTAGATATTATGTAAGTTTACACAATCAGTTACATTTTTATTAACTCACAAATGCAACCAAAATATAGAACATGAACGTTTAATTAAACTCTTTGAAAATTGCACACCCTCTCCTAATAAAGACATTTACAACAGAAGAGTTAATTTGCAAAAACAGATTACTCCATTCTTGTAATTTTCATAAATCGTGTTTTTTTTTTTTTTTTTGCATTCCAAGTATCAATCAAACTGCAGATGGGTTTGTTTGATTAAGTAATAATAACTAAAATAATAATAATAATACAGGTAACTTACAAAATTAAAGTTAATTGAAAGTATGTTTTTTATATCTTAAAATTTAGGGGTTTTTTTAGCAAAAGTTGTCATTTTTTGGCAAAAGCAGATAACTCCACATTTCATGTTTCAGAGTTAAACAAAACCAAGTAATTGCTATGATATTTAATAAAACACTTGGTTAATCTTTGTAACGTTAATCTCCTCAGCTGACATAGACGCCTGACAAACTTTGTTGTTGTGATTACACGCAATACAGGGAGCTTTTCCCTCAACACTGTAATGTGCTGCTTTAGCGTGGTTGCGTGAAAAAGTTTCAGCTTTTATTTTCCTTTTACACCCCAAAGTATATCACGTGTTCATCAAGTCTGTGAAATTATCCATCCTCGATCACTTTTAGTCTGAAAAGAGGTGGGCCTTTCTGGAATTGGATGGTGTAGCAATGTCGAATGGTACGTAACACCCATTGCGAGATGTCGGGCAGTCTCTGCCATGCGCAATCTGCGGCGGGACAGTTAAAACCCGAGCCAGGAGGCCACAATGAGAGAGGCGAATGCGCTTGTGCGGTTCATCCAAATTCTCCAATGGAGGGCCTGGCCTTCAAGGACAAGCTAAGAAATCAGGAACTGCTGCTGGGGACCTGAGAACGAGAGGCCTTGGCCGTCGAACTCAGGTCTATCCGTCTGCATTGCTGCGAGTGAACCGGTGGATGAGTCCTAGGACCCCAGTCTCTGCAAGGGGGCTCCGTGGGTCGCAAATCGTCTCTTAACAAAAATAACAGGGTCCGCGACACGATCTTGTCAATGAAATCCTGCTCCTGGAGGGCCACTGTCCTGCAGAGCTTAGCTTTAACCTCAATTAAACACCAGAACCAGCTAATCAAGCTCTTGCTAGGCATACTAGAAACTTCCGGGTAGGTGTGTTGAGGCAAGTTGGAGCTAAACTCTGCAGGACAGTGGCCATCCAGGACCAAGTTTGGACACCTCTGGTATAAGGGTTTCAGACATTCGTCACACCGAAGGTGTTCCCATAGCGATGGATTTGCATCGTTGAGTGAACCTACCTATGAAGGGGAACATTTGAGATAAAGTACACGAGTCAACTAAAGTATAACATTGTTTAAGTGGTTTTTGGATAATTTAATCCAAAAATCTCACATCTTTTTCTTTTTTTCTTTTTTTTTAAATGTACATTTATAACACTACGCTTTGTATTATACTACTTTTGCATCAAATTACAAAAAAACTAACGCTGCTGTGAGAGTTTTTGTAAAACAGCGGCTGTGGGAGTGACTTTTAACTTGACATCTTTCTCTCTTCTGACTGCCAATATCAATCTCTATCTATTTTTCCCTTTTTTGAAAGTTGTGAAAACACTATTGTGGAGTTTTTCTTTTGCTATTTATGCAAATGGGAAGACACAAAATAATATTTCATGTATTCCCTCATTCACCGCTATAAAAGTTTACCCAACTATGACGACTTCCGCTTCTGAGAAACCCGGAAATGTGAAAATGGTCTATAGGTCACGTAACGTAATATTTAGCTTCCTCAGTAAAGCCGTTCAATGTCCATTAACTCAGTTTTCACTATGTTGCATATTCATTGTATTTATACTTATCTTGTTCTTTTAATATTTAACGTAGCAAATAATTCTGTCATGTTTTTATGAGAGCCACAATACGCCTATATTTTAACAAACGAGCATAAATACATCTCAAAGAAAGTGAGAAAAAATAGGTCAGCCGAGTTTATATCCAAGCTATGAACCTTGCTGAGTCACTGAATAGCTTTCATCTATAAAATGCTCAATATCTCTCAGACCAAATTGAAAATGCTGTTGACATCTGGAGAACATTTGATCCGATATTCATGGCATCTGTTGAAACCATCAATAGCTGGTTGCCTTCATTCACTATGTAAATACATTAGCTCATGTTTTACATGGTTTTAATTTGCTAGCTATAATTGAGTCTTGACATCCTTTCATATCATCTGCATCTGAGTTCCGTATTTCATCCAACAGTGAAAGTTCAACCAATAGAGCAGGAAGGCAGATGTTCATGTAAATGATGGTAGGCTAACAGGTGCAAATATGCATACTAACATCCTAATTTGTGAAAATCACCATTCCCATCCATTTTAAATAATTTATTTATCTGTTTTTATGGCTCTGTAGTGACATGTGAAGGGGAAAAAACATGCAGCATGAACAACTTCTATGTATAGTTACTCAGCTGTGTGATGAATGGCTATCTTTTCAAATCTACTTTTCTTTTTTTGTGAACCGTTAATAAATACCTTGAAGCCTGGATTTGACCTATTCTGGAGCCAAGCACCTTTACCGAGCACGTTCCCTTGAAGCACTGAATGCAGAATATAAATGAGGACCATTGTTAATGCCAAAGAAGGTTAAGAAGAGTAAAGAAGAAACTGCAATTAAAGCTGGCTTATTTGGATCAGATTCCTCTCATCTTCATATGTATGTGGTTGCAAATAATTCAGTTCAGCATTCTTGCTCAAAAAATCTCTCTTTTGACTGCAATTATTGGTTGTTTACATAAATCACTGACAGGAGAGGATGTGCTTTAAAAAAACTGGTATAATGAACAGCACCAGGAATAAAAGTCCAGAGAAAGCAGGCTATTTGTCATTTTTACCATGCTTTTTGAATACTAGACCAGAATTCAAGACCTTCAGATTGAGAATTTAGCATGAGACCACTTATCAAAAAAGTTGCACGCTAATGCAAAGTGCATTTAAAATCACCATTCCCTATTCATTTAGTACTATGAAAGGGTTCTCAGTGACCAATGAAGCAGAATTCCAGCTAGGCTCTGTTACCATGTGAACTAACATGCATGGTGTGTGCCCTTTTCACATTCACATAACCCACATGGCAAGAGTTCTCTCGCTGGCTGCTTTAGTACATGTATTTTTATTAATCTATGAACTCTTTTTTTTCAGTGATTTTCAAACCTGGTACATGGGGGTTTCTGGCACTGCATTTTGGGAGCACTTATTTGACACCTTCAACTGAGGTCATGGAACTTTTACTAATGAGGTGATAAACTGAATCCGTCATTAGATAAGAGAGACATTCAAAATGTAAAAATGTAAAGTGCTGGGGTCCCTCAGGAGCAGGTTTGAGAAAAACTCCTTCAAGCATTTTATTTTGCTATCGGGTTAGGAAACCTTTAAAAAGGATGATTTTATTGATGTTTTATTCCATTAACATCCTGTTGTCATTGATATTAAGTTTTGAATGTCTGAATTCTTTTGCTGATGAAGACAAAATAAGACCTCACCAGACTGCACAGCTATTCACCTTTATTTTTAACGTAACTTCAATTTGACGAGGCTTCCAATCTCATTCGTTTCTCGTTATTTTAGCAGTCTGATATGCTGCTTGATATTGCACACTGTTATTTATAATATTATTCAAATTTATTATGGTAATCATAAACACACAGGTTTGTAGTAGAGATGCACTAAAATTTTCAACCCAATCTCACGGGAAAACGTACAAATTCTACGAGGTGGCTAATTCGTACGAATTCATACGACCTCACTCGTACGAATTCGTACGATTTTTGCAAAATCGTATATATTTTACGAATTGCCCAATTCGTATGAATTCATACGAATGACCTACCCCTGACCCCGCCCCTAAACCTACCCATCACGTGGGTTTAGACAAATCGTACAAATTCGTACGAGTGAGGTCGTACGAATTCGTACGATTTAGCCATCTTTTTATCATTCGTACGAATTTGTACGAATTGGTCGTGAGATGACATTCAACACTGGTCAACATTGCTGATTGATCTGGATTGTTGGAAACATTTGGGATAATGTAAGTACACAAGTCAACAATGTTCTAGTGGTTTTTGGATATTTTAATCCAATAGTGATTTTTCAGAATCATATCTGCCAAAACCAATAATTGATCAATAATTTCTTAAGGGAAAAAAAATCTCGCCAAATGCTGTAAACAGGGAACCCTCTCATTTGGTAGCTGTAATATTTGCGATTCAAATAAACAAAAGAGCCCAAACTATCAAATGCTATTTATGTTTAAATGTAGGCTAATAATGACACTAAAATAATAGAATTAAATGTTTGTTTACAAGGTAAAAACTACCAAGGTAGTTTTCATAAACACTTGTCTTCATGACACGTTTTTTCCAAACATCATTAGACCTAACAATAAATAAGCTCCTCTCTATTTATTATATATATATATATGTATATATATATATATATATATATATATATATATATATATATATATATATATATATATATATATATATATATATATATATATATATATATATATTTATAGCTAACTGATGAATTGTGAATTTTGGATAACTTTCCTGAGGTAAATGCAACTTTAAGTGACATATTGTTCTCAAGCTGTTTTATTGACGTCTTTCCACAGTTGAAACGCTGACTGAGCAACTGCATGAAATATGATACATGTATCAGCAAGTTGTACTGTATCTTTCAACATGCCCCCTGATGCACATTCATGTTTTATCCTGCTATAAGCTACAGCGATCTGTCACGTCATATTTAGGAATGTCAAAAGCAAAACGCCATTTATTGTTTGACTTTTGTGATAAAAAGGACAGAGTTTGAAAGCTGAGACTTTGTTTCTGAGTAACAAAGCACGATTATTTATAGGAGGCATGCAACAAATAATGTTTAGTGTAGGGTAAAAAACACTGACCTGGCAACACTTGCTTGATCTACGGGTGAATCATAGGGTCAGATAAAACGTTCTTTAATGTAGCCTAGCTGTTTTTAATTGTTAATGCGTTATTGTCACGTAGACAGCCCTAAATTCAACATGGTTTTTGGATATTTTAATCCAAATCTTACATATTGTGCCTTTAATTGGCACTGCTTCACAGAAAGCTTGGAACAGATCAAGTTCCTAGTCAGGGGCACCATAAATATAAGGTTTTGAGTTAAAAGGACAATTGCACAAGCCTCTTAATTGTGAACTCTCTTAAATTGATACTGGAATTTTAGTTTAACTCACAAGTGAAGACAATAAAGTTATAACCATAGATTTCAGACAAGGATCAACTATATAGGTAGAACGAAACAACAGGATAGGGGAAGTTGTCATGTGTGTTTTTTTTTTTTTTTTTTTTTTTAAATAAACTTACATAATGTTACTGTTTACATTTTGCTAGATTAAAAAAAAATATTCATAGATTTACTTAATGGGATGTTCTGTATGGAAGTAAAATAATGACAAATGTTTTTGAGACAAAAAAGCTTGTTGAATTGCACTTGAAAAAATAATTATGCATTGCATTAACCATGCTTGCATTTTAATGCATACTTTTAGGGCTTGTATTTTTATGGGCTGAAATTCAACATGGTTGTATATTTAAGCAGTGAATATTTCAATTCAAAACATTTCACACGTTTTCATTATTAAATATTCAATAATCCATGTTCACCTTTCAGATTTCACTTCCAAAATATTCATTCTGTTTAAAAATACAACCTATAATATTTGACAGGCAATTTTCGGTCCATTTTATTTCACTTTACAAATTCGCTTCCACATATTCAGTGGTTCAAATTCAACAAAAAATTAAACATTTGACATCCGGGAACGGAAGGAATATCAGTAGATTGCCGACTGATAATCTCCAGCTGTTAGTCGACCTCACAAGCGGCTGTTGACGAAGAAAACTGAAGAGCCATGGGTGAGAGATTCATTCATTCATAAATAACGGATTTACAGAAATGGAGCAAGGTTAAGTATTTGTGATATTTATCAGGGCCTGTATATATATGAAAACGACATTGGTACACACGTTTCTAACTTCAATAGCGTTTGAAGAAAATGACCTACAGCCATAAAACCAACTGTAAAGTGTTCATAGGTGCCAGTCATGATGCACACCTCAAGAGTCACACAGTCATTTATCCCGCCGGTATAATAGCAACAGCGCCCGAGATCCGCCCATAAAGTTACTTGTGTTTCGCGTTTGATACTTGCTTTTCAGATCGTTAAAATGGGGCCCTTTGTGTCTTTATCTGCTTTACCACAAATATGCTGGCCCTGATAAACATCACAAATACTTACTTCTGGCTCCATTTCTGTAAATCCGTTTTTATGAATGAATGAATCTCTTACCCATCGCTCTATAGTTTTCTTCGTCAACAGCCGCTTGCACCTCCTGCTGGTGAGGTCGACTAACAGCTGGAGATTATCAATCGGCAATCTACTGATATTCCTGCCGTTCCCGGAAGTCAAATGTTGAATTTTCTGTCTAATTTGAACCACTAAATTTGTGGAAGCGAATTTGCAAAGCGAAATAAAATGGAAAATGGAATGTTCTGAATTGAAAGAAAGAAAGAAAGAAAGAAAGAAAGAAAGAAAGAAAGACTTACATTAAACTACATTTTTTAATAATTGTGGATAAAGGATTCACATCTTAAACTGCACAAGCTGCTGCATGGAAAATGAGAATTTTTTTTTACAATGAAATAGACAAACTTATTTGAATGTATACAAGATACGTGATTTACATCTTATTAAAACTATTTTAAATGACAGTGTGACTCTTCATATATTTGTTTCTGTATGAGGATGTCTTTTCTTTTACCTTATTAGTATTTCATAATCTGGCTTTATTTCAGCAGTTTCAAGGTAACATGCAGACAGCTTGTAGAGATAATACTCAAAGGACTCATTTGTGAAGCTTTGATATACAGAATAAGAAAAAAGTTTTTGCTTCAGCTAATATCTTGTCTTGTTAGTGTGAACCCATAAGATTTCGGTTTGTTTGCAATAAGGCAACACACACACACACACACACACACACACACACACGCACGCACGCACGCACGCACGCACGCATGCACACACACACTTTATTTTATTTTATTTTATTTTTTAATCAAAACAAATTACAGTTTAAGACAGACTGACAAAGGGTCCTCTGAACTGTGAAATAGCCTGGCAGAAAACCACTGACTTCTGACCTGTACTGCTGCCTGAATCATAATTTGCACTGTGCACTGTTCGTTCATTGGCCAGAGGAGAACTGAGCCTGGTTTCTCACAAGGTTTTTTTTTCCTCCATTCTGTCACCTGATGGAGTTTTGGTTCCTTGTCACCGTTGCCTTTGGCTTTTGGCTTGCTTAGTTGGGGACACTTAATTTTCAACTATATTACTGATCTGCTTGCATTGACACCATTACATGAGACTGAGCTGGACAATGACATAACTGTTTTCTCCTGAGCGGCTGTATAGATAAATGAACTAAATTAATAACTTTTTTACAACAAAAATGAACCATCACTGAACTTACTTAAGCTGGAATATGGCACTATTTTCTTCTAGATCTGCTGTACAGCTTTTTTTGCATTCATTTCCTGTTATCGCTGTAAAGCTGCTTTGAAACAATCTGTATTGTAAAAAGTGATATATAAATAAAGGTGACTTGATCCGAACAGAAGCTGTCTTTTGTAGTTCTGGACTTCTCTCAGTTGTTTCATAAAGAAATTTTGTCATAGATATAGGTATGAGTTATAAAATTAAGTGGATCATGTAACATCTGACGATTGATTCATTGATTGTACAGTATGTCTGACTGTCGGCTGAATAAACTCATTAGGAAGGCAGGCTTTGTTGATCAGTCGGTCAATACGGCAAACATGCCATATAGGCGGTGAGATGTATTGTCCATGATGGTCCCATTTGGACATCATTCTCCTCTCAGCAATCCCCTCCAGAAGATCTCCAGAGAAGTGACATACTGTGTAATGTTTGCACCTTTTGTAAGATGATCCACCAACAAGAGAAAACACCTATTGATCGATATACTGCATTAAATATAGCCGCATTAAAATATAAACACACACACATATATATATACATACACACACACATCTATATAAAACCTGGAAGCTGAATTCATCCAATTACAAGAGCTCCACAATAGCACAGATTCAAGCTGCTCCATCTCTTATCAACATGGATTTAATGCCCAGGTGAGTTTACTCACTATTATCACACAAAACATCTGTGTGGGATATGTAACCTTATTTTGTTTTTAAAAAATCAATAGATAGCATTATTTATTTCATTTTATTGATTTTAAACAATTTCTCTGTACTGAATAGCTCAATTTGTTGAAGAGTTTAAAATGTCACTGACTAATGACATAGAGATTTCCAACCTCCCATTTCAAAACTCAAGTTGAACATTTTTGTCATTGATGTGTTGCCCTACACTGTGTGTTGTGTAGGATTTACTATGTAAAAATTTAACTCAAAAATTGCTAGTCAATTTCCCTATTAAATTGGCAGTTTACATAAACCATGCATCTCATATATTTCAAGTCAAGTCAAGTCACCATTTATATAGTGCTTTTAACATTATGAATTGTTTCAAAGCAGCTTTACAGTGATAATAGGAAATTACAGTAACAGAGATTGTTTTGTCTTTACAGCAGCTCTAGGATAAAGTTATTGTCCAGCTAAAGTTAGTTTTGATTGATTGATTCACTTCTGTTGCAAAGATCATTAGTTATTAACTTAGGGCCACTAACACGACACCGTTCTAACAGAAAACCCTTAATGCGCTCCGGCCGCCCATCCACACAAAACAGTGCCTGGTGGCTCGATAACGCACTCCCGGAAATAGGTTCCAAGGTGCAAACGATTATCAGTTATCACTACGCAAACCTACGCAACCTCTGCGCAAACCTCTGCGCAAACACCGACGTTGCGCACGGCACATGTGCATCACATATTCAGTATCTAGGTATGCGCGTTTTAATATATATGTGTGCAGGCGTGTAGTCCTTTTTAACAAATCAACCCTCAACAAACTACTTGTCTGGCCTTAAAAATGTATAATACAGAATAATTTATCGCGTCCACGTTGCCACGTGGTGACTCTGTTCAAATAAAACAACAACGTTTTATCTGTACAAAGGTAAAGGGAAGTGAAGGAGGCCTTCACAGGGGAGAGCCTAGTTGACACTTCAGGACTGTGTTGTCGTCATGTCCAGGCGCAGTTCCTTCATCAGATCTGGATACAGCTTGGATCCGGCGGACTGTAGTAAACCTCGGGATAAACAGACTAGAGAGACTAATATTAACGTAGACGCCATCCTTCTTATAATGTAACAAGTACATCAGGAATAATGGGAAGTGTTCCCGGTTCCGGCTGACCTAAACTATGCAGTCTAACATTGAATATAGAAGTCTATAATGTGTTATGTGTATACTAGGCCAAAGATATGTGTTTTTAGTCTAGATTTGACTCACGCAGAGTGTGTCTGCAATGTTAGGAAGACTGTTCCAAAGTTTAGGTGCTAAATAGGAGAAGCAGGGTTCTCAAGTTTTATCAAAAGCTTGGAGTGAGATCACATGCGGTTGGGGGAGGAGCCCTAATGGAGCCCCGCCCCCACATGTTCCCGCCCCCCAATTTACCCATTGTTCATAATTAACCAGCACAAACTGAAATTATAACAATTGGTAAATCTGATAAATGACAGAGCAATTCATCACATCAAATATACTCTTTAATGTTATATTTCAAAATTACAAATAAGTTATACAAAAATTACAAAAATATAACAAATTGCTCCAAACAGTTTGGAAAAACAAATCTTTTTGCATTTTGAATGTGTCTAGTTGAAATGGTATAATGATTTATTGTGTGGTGGGACATTGTGAACAAATTAGGCCTACATATTAGAGTATTATTAATGTGTGTGTGTGTGTGTGTGTGTGTGTGTGTGTGTGTGTGTGTGTGTGTGTGTGTGTGTGTGTGTGTGTGTGTGTGTGTGTGTACACAAGAGTACACACTCCAGCTTATGAAATGTGTTTTGTGTTGTAAGTGTTTGAAAAATACAAATGCAATGGCAATGATTATGTTTTGACAGGATATAAAATATTACCCAGAGCACTCTGCTTTAATACATGTAGCCTTAATGTAACTAGAAAGACTATTAATACAGTATAATATATAATTTAAAATAAAATAAATAAATTTACATGTATTTAAAATAAAATGAAGAAATACATCTTAATTCCTTCCCATACCCACTAAAATTTCCTTTAGTTTCAGATAACGTAAGCTAGCCAAACTGAGCCAAAGCTTCTGGCCTGGTTGCAAAGTAGTTGTAGAGTTTTTGACTGCATCAATAATAATAATAATGTATACGATGGGCTATATAATGTTCTAGCCTAAAAATGTTAGACAAGCTTTCTTCCAACTTACCTTCTCCATCACGACGTGTGTTCGGCTGTTCGCGCGATGTTGTTGGTTACCTAGTAACGAACGTACGGTGGCCGAGAATGTTCCGTGTGTTCGCGGAACATCGCGCATCAAACGTTATGTTGCCTATTAACGAACGCAATCTGGCCGAGATACGTGCTGGCAGCGGGAAACTTCACTTTGTGTGCCCGCGCCTCGTATACAACGTTATATATAAAGCTTGCAGGACAACTTGGTTGGCATTGCCTTTTCAGCGTGAGAAATACACGGTGTGGCGTGTGAGCGTGTGAACTGGTTGAATTGCGTGTGTCTCACGGCCAATGCGTGAGACTTGAGAACCCTGGAGAAGGATCAATTGCCAGCAGTCGATTTTGATATTTTAGGTATTATGAACTGGCCCGAATTTTTAGATCGCAATAGACGTGAAGGACTATAATGCGTTAAGAGCTCGCGCAAGTACTGCAGAGCTAAACCATTTTAGTGCTTTGTAAGTAATCAGCAATATTTTAAAATGTATATGCTGTTTAATAGGGAGCCAATGCAGTGTTGACAGAACCGGGCTAATATGGTCATACTTCCTGGTTCTGGTAAGAACTCGAGCTGCTGCATTTTGGACCAGCTGTAGTTTATTTATTAAGCGCTGCAAACCACCCATAATAGCATTACAATAATTTAGCCATGAGGTCATGAACGCATGAAATAATTGTTTCGCATTTTTCATTGAGAGCATATGAAATAATTTAGATATATTTTTAAGATGGAAAAATGCGGTTTTACAGATACTAGACACGTGACTTTCAAATGAAAGATTGGTATCAAAGAATATACCCAGGTTCCTAACCGACGACGAAGGTTTGACAGAGCAGCCATCAAGTGTTAGACAGTATTCTAGATTATTACGTGAGGAAGTTTTTTTGTCCAATAATTAGAATCTCTGTTTTTTCAGAATTAAGTAGAAGGAAATTACTAGTCATCCAGTTTTTTATATCAGCTATACATTCCGTTAATTTTGTGAATTGGTAAGTTTCGTCAGGGCGTGAAGAAATATAGAGCTGAGTATCATCAGCATAACAGTGAAAACTAATGCCATGCTTCCTAATGATATCTCCTAAGGGTAGCATGTACAGAGTGAACAGCAACGGTCCTAGTACTGAGCCTTGTGGTACACCATACTGAACTTTTGATCGAGAAGACATCTCTTCATTTACTGCTACAAACTGATAACGGTCAGATAAGTATGATTTAAACCTTGCTAATGCAATTCCACTAATGTCAACATAATTTTTGAGTCTATTTAAAAGAATGTTGTGGTCAATATTATCAAATGCAGCACTAAGACTGAGTAACACTAATAGAGAGATACAACCACGATCGGATGATAAGAGCAAATCTTTTGTGACTCTAATGAGAGCTGTCTCAGTACTATGATATGGTCTAAATCCTGACTGGAAATCCTCGCAGATATCATTTAATTCGTTACATTTATATAGCGCTTTTCTAGGTACTCAAAGCGCTTTACATTAATAACCACCACCAATGTGCAGCATCCACCTGGATGATGCGACAGCAGTCATATTGCGCCAGAACGCCCACCACACACCAGCTTACTGGTGGAGAGGAGACAGTGATGAAGCCAATCAGTATATGGGGATGATTAGGAGGCCATGATGGACCGAGGCCAAGGGGCAAATTTGGCCAGGATGCCGGGGTACACCCCTACTCTTTTTCATTTCTTTCTAAAAAGGAACATAGTTGTGAGGAGATTGTCTTTTCTAGTATCTTAGACAGAAAAGGTAGATTCAAGATCTGCCTGTAATTGACTAATTCTGTAGGATCAAGTTGCGTTTTTTTAACAAGCGGTTTAATCATAGCCAGCTTAAAAGTTTTTGGTACGTATCCTAATGACAAAGATTAATTAATGATAACAGGAAGAGGATCTATGACCTCTGGAAGCATCTCTTTCAGTAGCTTAGTTGGTATAGGGTCTAACATACATGTTGTCGATTTAGATGATTTAACGAGTTTAGACAATTCTTCCTCTCCAATAGCAATGAATGAATCGAATTTTTCCTCAAGGAGACTACAATGCACTGCCTGATGCAATACTGTAGTAGATGGGTGAATAGTTTTCTCCCTGATATTATCAATCTTGTAAGTAAAGAAGTTCATAAAGTCATTACTGCTGTGCTGCTCTAGCAGTTTTTAATGCCTCTCTGTATGCAATCGTGCTCTCTTTCCATGAAATGCGAAATACCTCTAGTTTTGTTTTCTTCCAGTTGTGCTCCATTTTTCTGGAGTGTGCTTGTTGTACCACGGCGTTGGATTATTTCCTTTAATCTTCTTTAAGCGCAACAGAGCAACTGTGTCTAAAGTGCTGGAAAAGAGAAAGTTAAAAGTTTCTGTCGCAATATCGAGTTCTTCTAAGCTATCTGGGATGCTGAGATGATGAAACTGATCAGGAAGATTATTAATAAAGCAATCTTTAGTGGCAGAAGTGATAGGTCTAACATATTTGTAACACGGAGTCGGCTTTGCAGCCTTGGCTAAATGAAGTATACATGAGACTAGATAATGATCTGAGATGTCATCGCTCTGCTGCAGAATTTCAACGGCATCAACATTGATTCCATGTGATAATCACTAAGTAATGTTTTCCAGGTCCCTGCCATTGTGAAAATAGTTATGTTGACTGTGTTGAGTACAAGCTAGGACCCGGTATCTCTATTTCTGTGTTGATTGGAAATAGAAGGAATCGTAATGAGCGTTGACCTAATAAAATAAACCTGGCTAATTTGTTAACTGTGTAGGTTTCCACTGAATGAAGCCCTAGCTTGACACTTTGTCCACTCCCTTCGTCAGAATCCACATCAATAAATCCACAAGACCACTCGTGAAAAAATGTATCCGTTTACTCAGTTAGCAAAAAACATCAGCACAGGAATATGACAGAAAATGAAATGATTAATTAACGACAAAAGGAGATAGAAAAAAAAGGTCAAAAAACTGTGAGGCTCCACTCTAGCTAGCCTGACTGTTCACTCAGAAAACTTTTTTCCATTCTCACGAGAGTATTCCAAACAATTAAAGGTGCAGTCCTCTATTCCCAAAATATCACCAAAGTAATATAAATGCACTCTAAATTATCCATTTTAGATAATTACAAGATCAACTCCTTGCATTACTGTAAATATTAACTGCATCAACTTGTAAATACTGTAAATATTACCTTCAATTTCCTCCACAAAAATGAATCATGTAAATTACCATTTAACGCATAAATTAAAATTATTTATCAGTTAACTGCATTTAGGCTCCTACATTACCGGCCCCTAATTGTTATCAATGTACTTGAAACAATTACTCAAAACTTAAATTAAAGGAGCCTACATGCTAACTAACAAACTATCTAAAGAAATATTCTTGGTCTTCGCCCCGTCCGAAATAGGGTCTTTCCTTTGGAACAGTTTAGGCTATAAATTGTCCTCAGATCCTTGAAGAAGACATAACTTTGTTATCGGACGACAAAGCTCGCTGCTCTTAGTCTTGACTTTCACTTGGCGAACGAAGCCTTTCTTGTCAGGAAAAATCTCTACAATTCTTCCAAGTGGCCATGAATTTCTGGGCGATGTATCATCCACAATCAGCACTACATCACCAACACTGAAGTTTCTTCCAGGTGTGGACCATAGTAGACGTTCCTGGAGCTGCATAAGATATTCTTTACACCAGCATTTCCAGAAGACATCCGCGAGGTACTGGACTTGCCTCCATCTGCGGTTAGCATACTGGTCATCCTTGCTGAACACTCCTGGGGGTAACTCAGGCTTGACCTTGAGTAACAAAAGGTGGTTGGGCGTTAAGGCCTCTAAATCGTTGAGATCTGAAGATGCCTGGGTGATTGGCCTGCTGTTTATGATGGCCTCAGCTTCACACAGTAAGGTATGGAGACCTTCTTCATCCAAAAGTTGTTCCTTCACTGAGATGTTCAGAATTTTTAGCACCGAGCGGATCAGCCGCTCCCAGCTTCCTCCGTGGTGAGAACCTGTTGGCGGATTAAAGTGCCACTGAACTCCCTTCTCTTGCAAGTTCTTTGCTATCTTGCTGGTGTTCCATTCTTTTATTGATTTCTTTAACTCAGTGTCAGCCGACCTGAAGTTGGTTCCATTATCAGAGTACATCTCTTTGACTTGTCCTCTTCTTGCAATAAATCTTCTAATTGCATTGAGGCATGCATCAGTGTCAAGTGAAGATGCTACTTCTAGATGTACGGCTCGTATGGCAAGACATGTAAAGATGACACCATATCTCTTTATTTGCCCTCTTCCTCTTTTCACCAGAAATGGACCAAAGTAGTCAACACCGACTCTTGTGAATGGAGGACTGTCAGGCAGGACCCTGCATCTTGGTAGATCAGCCATGAGTTGCTTACCGGCAGTTCCGTGTAGTTTCTTACAAATGATGCACTTGGACAAAAACTTTCTAATAGCGCCGTTTGCTCCGGGGACCCAGAATCTTTGACGCAGTTGTGCCAACATATGATTTCTCAGGCATGAGTTGTAACATTGTGAATGTGCTTCAACACAAGCGTCGTGATGTGTGAATCTTTTGACAAGATGGCTTGCTGCTTGGAATCCTCTGGCATAGCTGCGCGACTCATCCTTCCACCAACTCTAATGACTCCGTTTTGAAGTACAGGGTTCAGCTTGTAGAGTGAACTACTCTTCTTTACCCTTTGATGTTCCTTTAGCATAGTCAAGTCTTCTTTGAAGCTTTGTTTTTGAAAGTATTTCACGATTTCTCTTTCTGCTTCAGTCAAACCTTCACAGGTTAGGTGTGTTCCTTTGAAAGCTTTCTTGAACTGATTAATTCTGTTTTCTCCGTGTGAGTTTGGTTCCTTTCTCATTGCTTTCAGTTCCTTAAGCAAATCTTTGAATTTCAGAAACCAGGCCACAGCGTGTTTTAGTTTTGTCCAGGATGAGTAATAGGTCATCAACTGTTCCAAAGCATCTTTGGGCTCTTGCGTCTGAAAAACATGCGCTTGAACTACCATTTTAACCTCTGAGTCGTCAATGTCCAACATTCCAGGATCTGGATTTTTGGGCCACTGGTCTTGTGCACAGAGCAGGAAACTTGGTCCTGAAAGCCAGCTTTCACTATTCAAGAACGCTTCAACAGTCTGTCCTCTCGAGACATGATCAGCAGGATTCAGATTGGTATTAACGTATCTCCACTGTGAAGTCTGAGAGTGCTCCAGGATTGTTGTGATCCTATTGGCAACGAAAGTCTTGAATCTTGTGCCTTCGCTGTTCAAATACTTCAGCACAGCCGTGCTATCTGTCCAAAATATTGACTCGTTAAGTTCCAGTTCAAGCTCTTTCTTCAGAAGCTTGTCCATCTCAACGGCAACTGTGGCTGCAGTCAATTCCATTCTTGGTATGGTTGGAGACTTTAAGGGCGCAACCCTTGCCTTTGCCATAATCAGGGTGGATTGAGCTTCACCGCTTGCAGTGCGTAGCAGTAGGTAACTTGTTGTGCCGTATGCGTCTTGACTAGCATCAGCAAAATGATGTAACTGTGCAAAGACTGGCGCACCAAACTGCTTTGACTTAACACATCTGTCAACTCCAAAGGTCTCAAGCTGTTGCAATCCAGACATCCACCTTTTCCAACTCTTAATGACATTATCAGGCAGGTCTTCATCCCAGCTATACTTCTGCCGGCATAAGTCTTGCAAGATTCTTTTGGCAGGCAGTACCACTGGAGCAAGAAAACCCATCGGGTCAAAAATGGAACAGACGAGGGAAAGCAGGCCTCTCCTAGTGTGTGGTCGAACCTTGAGGTTGATTTTGAACTTGAACTGATCCGTTTCGGCACACCACTGGATTCCCAATGCTCTCTCCATTGGCAAGTTATCTTCATCCAAGTCCAAATCCTGAAAACCCTTGGCCCTTCCCTCTTCAGGAATGGAGTTGAGCAACTTTCGACTGTTACTCGACCATTTCGTTAGTCGAAATCCACCTTTTGCCAACATGCTCCTCAAGTCAGCGCAAAGGGTAATTGCGGTGTCTTCATCTGCAACTGACTTAAGACAATCGTCTACATAAAAATCTTTCTTCACTGTTTTGGCAACTTCTTGACCAAATTCATCCTCAAAATCTGTAGCACATTTCTGAAGTGTAAAAGTTGCAACACTTGGCGAAGACGTCGCACCAAAAATGTGGACCAACATCTTGTGTTCAACAAGTGCCTGCTTGCAGTTCCCCTCGGGCCACCAAAGAAACCTGAAGAAATCCGTGTCTTCATCGCTGACTCTGACCTGGTGGAACATAGCCTCCACGTCAGCCATGACCGCCACGGTCTCTTGTCGGAACCTTAAGAGGACCCCCACCAGCGAGCTTGTTAGGTCCGGTCCCTGCAGGAGCTGTTGGTTCAGCGATGTTCCTTGAAAGCTCGCTCCACAATCAAAAACAACACGCAGTTTTTGCTTAACTGGATGTCTAACTCCGTGATGAGGCAGATACCATGTTCGTCCCTCAGTTGGCTGACATTCAACGCTATCCAGCTTCACTGCGTAGCCTTTCTTGAGGAGGTCATCCATAAATGCAACATATTCTGCATGAAACTTGACATCTCTGGAGAATCATTTCCGTAGGCTCAACGCACGTTGCTCTGCGACTGATCTGTTGTTTGGAATGCTCAATGACTTGTTCTTCACCGGCAGGCAAACACTGTAATGACCATCCACAAGTTTTGAGGACTGAGACACCATGTCAATAAACTGGTGATCATCTTTGGACATTTCAATGTCTTCATTTTGTCCAGCATCAGGAAAGTCCTGCTTGAACTGCAGTTGCCAAAGCTCTTCAAGCTTGGCTACAGAGATACGATTGGTGGTGACTCCTGTCAATGTGTTTGTCTTCCTCATGCCACTTCCACCTCTGAGTGGCCCATTTACTGTCCAGCCTAATATTGTTCTTACAGCATATGGGCCGTCATTCACGCTGCTAACCACCTGCAGTGGCTCCATCGCCTTGGGAACATTTGCTCCTATGAGTAATCCAACATCTGCTTGGATAGTGGGGAGTTTCACCTCCTTTAGATGAGGCCAACTGTCAACATCCTCTTGGCGAGGAATATTGTCTTTAGTTACAGGGATGTTTTTCTGTGAAAACACCTCTGAAAGCTCAATAAAGTGATTGTCATCCAAGCTACTGATTTCCATTCCATTCACAATGCAAGTGTTAAACAATAGATTCATTCCCCATTGTTTGCAACAAGATGCTTGTATTGCGTCCGTTCATATTCAGCTGGTTTATTAAAGACTCCGTAGCAAAAGTAGCTGAGCTACCTGGATCCAAAAATGCGTACGTTGTCACTGCCTTGGTTCCCTTTTGTGCTTTGACACATACTGGAATGATTGAAAGAGCACAGTTTTCCTTACCGGCCCCGGTGACAGCAAAAGTTTCTTTCATGTGTACAAGGGCACTTTAAACAGATTGCTGCTCGCTTGTGGCTTCTTCTCGCAATCCTTTAGTGTTCATGTGCAGCAGTGTGGGATGCAGTCGAGAACATTCATGACATTGAGCTTTCTCTTTACAGCTGCTACTCATATGACCATGTTTCAAACATACAAAACACAGACCCTTGCTTCGCAGGAAGTCAATCTTTTCTTTGTGCGGCTTGCTCTTAAGTTTTCTGCAGACTGTGAGACTGTGTTGCTCTCCCTTGCAATAAACACAAGGCTTGCTGTTTGCATTCACTAAGACGTTTTGTGTTTTTGGCGTTGGTTGTTTGTCATTTTCATTTTGGGAGGAGACAATGGCTGCTGTGAATACTTTCTTTGGTTTGAGTGTCTCTGCGTATTTTAGGTGTGTTTTCTGTTGTACTGGTTGTTTTGGCCTGGAGGTGGTTTCTTGTATGTTCCCATAGAGTGGGTGTAATAAATATCTAACTTGCTTGTTGACAAATTCGACAAAATCCTTGAACTTCACCCTTTTTTTTGTTTTTTCTTGTAGGTCGCACGCAGACTTTCTCCAAGCTTCTTTGAGTTTTTACGGCAGCTTGTTAGCTAGTGCCTTTATGTTAGCTGTGTTGTCCAAGTCTTCCATGTAGCTTATATCAGTCATTGTGTTGCAGCAGCCTGTGAGGAACAATGCAAAAGACTGCAGTGCAGCGCCATCTTCTGACTTGATTGTCTGCCAATCCAAAGCCTCCTTTATGTAGGCTTCTGCAATCTTGTAGTCATCACCGTAAAACTCCTTCAGCATTTCTTTCGCTTTAGCATAACCTGCTGAGGGTTCCATGTGAATGCAGCTTTTTACCAACTCATGTGGTTGTCCACTTGTGTACTGCAACAAAAACTGTAAGCGATCACGACTGTCACCAGTGCGATCTTCAACTCCGTGTTCAATAGATCTGATAAAGGATTTATACTCAAACGGATCACCCTTGAATGTTGGAATGGTGAGCTCAGGGAGTAATGTGGCTTTGTGATTATTCACAAGGTACTCAGTGACATCAACTTGCTGAGAGATAGCCTTGCATAAACTATCAAGCACTGGTCCATCATTGAGGTCCATGTTCGATGCAGTCAGAGCTCTTTGTGGCCTTGCTAGCTGAACCTTGTTTTCAAGATTGGACGTAGGCGGGGTGTGCTGTGTTGGTGGTTGGTAGGTGGTGTTCACCTTTGTTTCAGCGATCTGTTCATTAGCTTCTATACTGCTCTCGGCTGCTTGTGTGCATTCATATTTTTGCAAAACTTCCATTTTTGCATCTGACTCTGCAAGAGCAGTCTGCATTGCATGCATCTCCTTTTTAGCTTTTATCGCAGCCTCTATTCTTTTTTGCTCAGCCTCAAACTCCGCCTCTCGACGCTTTTCTTCTGCTTGCAGCTGAGCTTCCCTGCATCTTTTTTCTGCATGCCAATCTGCTTCTTCTTTTTCTATGGCTAGCTTCTCTCTTAAAGCTGCAGCCTTTGCCTTTAATGAAGCACGCTCCATTTCTGCCTTTATTCTGACTGAAGATGATGATCCACATCGTGATCCAGATCTGCTTGAGCGTTTCGTGGTGGTTTTTGATGATGTAGACCTACTATCTGTGGGCATTACATGTTTATCACACTCTTCAGCCTGCTCAGAGCATTTCATGACATCTTTCATCCATTCCTCACATTTCCAGAAGAAATCATTTATTGACTTACTTTTAAGATCAAACCAATTCTTTTGATTATCCAGGAATTCTTCTTCAGACATAAATCTTCTCAAACCAGCATTTAAGTCGGAAAATTCTTGCTGCAAACCACTGAAATCCACACGCAATTTATTTTTAACAATGTCGGCGTTTGCATCATCTTCCATTAATTGTTCAATATGCTTTATCATACTCGTTAGCTGGGATAATTTATACCTGCGTGCATTGAGTTGTCTAGACTTGTGTTCTTCCACAGCCTTCTCAGTCATTTTTACTGTGCGTTTTTCACTGTCTTGTTCATCCATAACAAAAGAATGTTTCCACACTTAATTAGTGCAAATGTCAAAACCTTAGGGTGATCTTAATACGCACACAATGCGTTCCACTTCGTCGTTCAGCCGAACGGCGTCCTTTTATTTATTTATTTAGCCTATCTCTTACGGCCGTGCGCACACCAACCGCGCTCCTCATGATTCAATTAACGATCCACAGCAGAGCAAGGAAAGCTACCACTTACAGATTCACTGTGAAAGTTTCCTCCTTCTGTCCTTTGTCTCGAATCAGGCCGTTCCAAAGTCCAATAATCCGTGCAGAGCTAGTTTTTTGACTAAAAATGTAGGTTTCCACTGAATGAAGCCCTAGCTTGACACTTTGTCCACTCCCTTCGTCAGAATCCACATCAATAAATCCACAAGACCACTCGTGAAAAAATGTATCCGTTTACTCAGTTAGCAAAAAACATCAGCACAGGAATATGACAGAAAATGAAATGATTAATTAACGACAAAAGGAGATAGAGAAAAAAGGTCAAAAAACTGTGAGGCTCCACTCTAGCTAGCCTGACTGTTCACTCAGAAAACTTTTTTCCATTCTCGCGAGAGTATTCCAAACAATTAAAGGTACAGTCCTCTATTCCCAAAATATCACCAAAGTAATATAAATGCACTCTAAATTATCCATACACATTTTAGATAATTACAAAATCAACTCCTTGCATTACTGTAAATATTAACTGCATCAACTTGTAAATATTGTAAATATTACCTTCAATTTCCTCCACAAAAATGAATCATGTAAATTACTATTTAACGCATTAATTAAAATTATTTATCAGTTAACTGCATTTAGGCTCCTACAAACTGTACTACGTCAACCTACTAGTTTAGGATTCCCTATTATATCTATTAAATTGGCCTTACTTAACATCAGATACCTTGCCAACAAATCATTCTTGGTAAATGATATTATATCATCTTATAATTTAGATTTCATGTTTCTCACTGAAACGTGGCTTACAGAGGACAGTAGTGCTACTATCCTTAATGAGACAGCTCCTGAAAAATTTGGCTATATACGTGTCGAAATGGTAGGAAAGGAGGAGGGGTGGCTGCCTTATTTAAAGATACATATCAGTGTAAAGAAAATAAATTAGGTTATTTTTCTTCGTTTGAATATCTTTGTTTTACATTGAAGGGCACTCCCAAAATTCTGTTTTTAACGATTTATAGACCACCGCGATACCCTGCTAATTTTCTTGATGATTTTGCCGAATTACTCTCTATTATATCGGTTGATTCTAAGCTGTTTATCATTACAGGGGATTTTAACATTCATATTGATAATAGTACAGATAATAATGCCAAAGAACTTTTTGCACTTTTAGACACTTTTGATCTTACTCAACATATGAAAGAGCGTACACATACTCATGGTCACATCTTAGATCTGGTTATTTCTAAAGGTCTTGATATTTCATCTGTTATAGTTAAAGATCTTGCTCTGTCTGATCATTTTTGTGTCTTTTTTGAATCATTTACTACCCTGAATTTGCCAGTAAACTCTGTTTCTATTAAGAAAAGGTCCATTAATGAGAGTACCAGTGCTCAGTTTATAGAAGCTATAGCCAGATACCCAACAATAAGTGTTGAGTCAGTTGATGCTCTCTTGGATAATTTTAATGCTAAAGTATTGAATGTCATCGATCGTGTTGCACCGGTTAAGGTAAAGAGAAATATGAGCAAACAGAACATAACTTGGTTACTATGTCACATTTTAATGTAATCGATCAAAAACTCCTAGAAGAAATAGTTAGACATCTTAAATCTTCCACGTGCTGTTTAGACATACTGCCTTCAGACTTTTTTTATATTTAGCTCTATAGCAGTAGATCTGCACCAAATAGTCAATAGTTCTTTGCAATCAGGCATTTTTCCAACGTCCTTGAAAACCGCTGCCATTAAGCCCATATTAAAAAACAGAACAATGGATGCTTCTATAATGAACAACTATAGACCTATTTCAAATCTCCCTTTTATAGCCAGGATTATAATTGAGAAGGCTGTTTTTATTCAACTAAATGAGTTTGTGACTTCAAGTGGTCTTTTAGATAAATTTCAGTCAGGTTTTCGATCACAACATAGTACTGAAACTGCCCTAATTAAAGTTTTAAATGATATAAGGCTGAATACTGATTCTGATAAAATAACAGTTCTGGTTCTATTAGATCTCAGTGCAGCATTTGACACTGTAGATCATAGAACTCTTATAGATAGGCTGGAAAACTGGGTAGGAGTCTCTGGGACAGTCCTTGATTGGTTCAGATCTTACCTGTATGGTCGGAATTACTTTGTTACCATCGGAAATTCTGAATCTGATAGGGTGGGCATGACATGTGGAGTTCCACAGGGATCAGTTCTTGGACCGCTTCTGTTTAATCTCTATATGTTACCTTTAGGCCAGATTCTACATAACAATAACATTAATTACCATAGTTACGCTGATGACACTCAAATATATATGACTCTTAATTCAGATGATAACAGTTCAATAGATTCTTTGTGCCACTGTATAGGCCAAATAAAAACCTGGATGAATCTAAATTTTTTACAACTAAACCAAGATAAAACTGTGGTTATTGTGTTTGGCAATAAAAATAAAAGAACAAGTATTATTAAAGAATTAGATTCTCGGGCCTTTAAAACCAGGGATCAAGTGCGTAATCTTGTTGTTATGATAGAATCAGATCTTACATTTAACAGCCATATCAGAGCGGTCACCAAAACAACATTCTATCATTTGAAAAATATATCTAGAATCAAAGGCTTGGTGCCTCAAAAAGACCTAGAAAACTCATCCATGCTTTTATTTCAAGTAGGGTTGATTACTGTAATGGCCTATTAACCGGACTTCCGAAAAAGACTGTAAAGCAGCTCCAGCTCATTCAGAATGCTGCTGCTAGATTATTAACCGGGACTAAGAAAATACAGCACATCACTCTTTACATCAGCTCCCAATCAGTTATAGAATAGTTTTTAAAGTAATGCTTTTAGTTTATAAAGCGCTGAATTGCTTAGGACTTGAGTACATTTCTGAAATGTTTGAAAAATATAAACCAAGCAGGACTCTTAGATCAATGAACTCAGGTCAGCTAGTGGAGCAAAGAGTTAGAACAAAACATGGAGAAGCTTTGTTTAGCGTCTCTGCTGTACACGACTGGAACAAATTACCAGAAGATGTTAGATGTGCCCCAAATGTGTTGATTTTTAAAATCCAAGTTAAAAACATTTCTTTTTTCACGTGCTTATGATTGAGCTCTTAAATCTAGCTATACTGTTCAGCCTTACTAGCCTGGCTAACGTCAGACCTCTTCTCATTGAGACGTGGTCTGGGAACCACATGTTAATTTCCTCGTATTTGAGGCGTGGTTTACGAATGCCCAGAGCCGTTTATTGGGCGCTACGAATGTCTATCAAATGCGCCTGTACGTAGCTCATAGCCAATCGTTTCAATTATACCAGATGACGTATGTAGAGCGACAGAAATTCGACGAGGAAGAAGACGAAATAAACTTGCATTCTAAACTACTTAGAACACTATAAGGCTGCATTGAAAGGTAACTTCGCGTCTGATGCCATGTTGGATCCATAGATATAAACAAACTGCTTCGATGTGTCGCATAGACGTCGTCATCGTCTTGCTGCTCCCTCCCCGTTCTGTGATTGGTTCCCTTTTTGAGGGGAAAATCTGGTCCATGGTGTCCAGGCTGCCTAGCAGCGTGAATAAAATCGCGCTGCGCTCAAGGCAGCATGGGGAAACCAAGGCTACAGCCTTACAGTTTCTTATGCGGATTTTTATCCAATCTTTTAAATTTTTTTATTCTTTCTTGTGTCTGTGTATCTTGTACTATTATTATGATGTTTTTATTTGTTTCTTTATTATTTTTCTTTGTAAAGCACATTGAATTGCTTTGATGTATGAATTGTGCTATATAAATAAATTTTGATTTGATTTGATAATATTAGAACTAGAGTATGATTACGACAATGAGTAGATCCTGACACATGTTGCCTAACTCCAGAGTTCAGAATGTCTTTAAATGCCAATCCCAATGCATCTTTTTTGTTATCTACATGTATATTAAAATCACCAACAATTAGGACTTTATCTGCAGCCAGTACTAACTCAAACAGCAAATTCTTTGATAAAGTCTGTATGGTGCCCTGGTGGCCTGTATACAGTAGCCAGCACAAATGTCAAGCAGGATTTATCATTTACACTAGATAGTGTTACATTAAGCATCAACACTTCAAAAGAATTATATTTGAAACTAGACTTCTTAATAATTCTGAAGATATTACTATAAATTACCAGCAATACCTCCCCCTTTGCCTTTCAGATGAGGTTCATGTTTATAACAGTAATCTTGGGGCGATGACACGCCGATGACTTGGCGTGATGACAAGATCCATTGTGCGCAGCGGGTGATGCTTTGAAGTGATCAAGAATATTCCAAAATACAAATAAGAAATTTCTTTGTTTCCTCAGTCCTAATTTTTCAGTGATGGTTCATTTTTGTTATAAAAAAGTTATTAATTTAGTTCATTTATATATATATATATATATATATATATATATATATATATATATATATATATATATATATATATATATATATATATAGCCGCTCTGGAAAAAACAGTGATGTCATCGTCCAGCTTAGTTCAGTTCTCATGTATTGGTGTCAATCCAGGCAGATCAATAATATTGTTGAATATTAAGTATACTGATACTGAATAATGACTGTTTACTATTGTCTTTTAAGAGCTGCTTTACAGCAGAATTGAATTCTGTTTGTATCATTGAATCACTATTTTCCTGTTTATCACTGTATTGTATAAAGCACTATATAATTAAAGGTGACTTGACTAAACACTATGGGACAGTGGACCTTGAGTGCCAGAGTTGAGAAACGCTGTTGTAAACTGTTCAAACTGGCATGTTTACAATTCTAATATACTTTATGGATACTCTTTGATTTTATTTTGTTTGATGAATGTTTTCAACTTCCTTTAACCTTTTAAACAAAATTTCAACCACATTACAATTTCATGAAAAATAGTTTCACTATTGCTATTCATACTCTTGCTTTAGAGCTGCTCTGCAAATGTTTGACTGGTGTTCTTCTCAGCTGGCGAGAATGAATTTCCCTGAAGGCTGCCACTCTAACGCAGTCGCCCCATTATAGAGTCCTGAGAGGAAAACTTAATATATCACTCATTCAGTCTGAAAACATTCTCTTTTATTGCATCTGGGTACATTAACTGTTCACCTTACATGCATAAGGAATGATCTTGTTGCTCATAATCAACATTTTGCAACTCTTCCCCTATGGACTGATATGTCTTCTCAGGAAAATAATATTTCCACCCAAAAAAAGGCATGATTGCTTATTAATTTTTGTCTTGATTTGTCCCTCCATGCATTTTCACTCTAAGTTATACACGAAACTGAGCACTAAATACAGGGCAAATATTGACAATAGTTAACACTAACAAACTAACAACAAACTGCCAAGATGCCTAATGTCTATGCACAGAAAGCCTGTTGTTATAGTTTCACAACCGTACATATTTAATATTTAATCACAACCACTAATTTGAGATTATCTTTGTTATAGACCCTTGCAGAGTGATCAACAAGGGTAGCATGGAATGAACTTAAATCAGCACGACATGACTGGTAATGTATTATTTGTCTCCCAGACCAGGAAGAGGCAGATTGTCCTACTTGAGCCGATTCCGCTTCTGCTCTCTCTCAAGGAGGTGTTTATTACTTGGAGAAAGCAAACTGTTAGCATTCCCGTTTATTCCAATGGCAATTTTTATTTTTCTTGAAATTGGACATCTTTGGTCATTTAAACCCATCGGCAACTATAGTTGCCACAGTGTATAGTTGTCATTTTCATTTTGTAAGTATTTTTCTAGATGTTATCCATGTTTTATGTCTCAATGACATGCAAGCAAACAACCAAATAAAGGATTTCAAGAAGAAATGTTTTATTATTAATTTCCTTCCTGTCTACATTATATGTAGATATGAATACAACTGGAAAAACTTGTGAAAAGATGTCTTTTAGTTAGTCAAATAGCAAAAAGCAAATAGTGGAGCTCTGCTGCTATCTACTGGTTAAAGTGATAATTTGATCAGTTTCTTTTAAAACTGGATTGGGCAAAAATATTACACTAAACAAATTCAACTCAAATTATCCATGTTATACCCATGAATGAAAGTTAGAAATGTGTGTCTTTATAAAGTGAATTTTACATAAAAAGCTGTTTTTGTAGATAAAAAAGTTTTAAAATTTCTTTATACATTTTAAAAATATAATAAATCCTACATAATATAAATATAATAAATAAATGTGGAGTAAAAGTATATATGTATATATATATATATATATATATATATATATATATATATATATATATATATATATATATATATATATATATATATATATATATATATATATATATATATATATATATATATTGTTGTTACAAGATTGCATTTTGTTGCCTGGGGTCATACAGCACAAGTGTGACACTTTTTTTCCCACACTAACATAAAAAGAGATATCATTCCAATTATTTTTTTTATTTGTAGATCTAGAAAGTGTTGACAACTGTACAAAGTCTCATATCATTTGGACAAAATTATTATTATTTTTTTTATTTCAGCAAAAGTCATTTGGGGTCAAAAAGATCCCGAACAGCGCACAAGGGTTAAGACAAATGAATTTGTCGTTTGTTGTGTTTTCATATTCAAGATATTAATTTGTTAAGACCTGCATTTTAAAGTGGATCTTATTTAAAGTTGTAGGATTGAAAATAATCCAAGATATTTGGTTTAGGTTTTAGTCACATGGTCAGGAAAGGATAAAAGAAGATTGAAACTGTTGCTCTGTCTCTTTGATGCTCTGGCTCTCTTCTTCTCTGGGTCCCTTTCTTGGGGCTCTCTTCCTTTACCTCCTCTTTTCTTTCTCTCTCTCTCTCTAACATTTTACATGCTGGGTAAGATTAATGGTATAAGTTATCATCATCTCACACATCTATTTTGTAACTATTTTTAGTGTAACCATAACCATATTTTGTCATTAAACCTTTTCAATTACAACTAATGTGCTAAATAGTTTTGATTTGGTATTGACTTTGAAATGCTACCTATTGCAGTACAATATTGTCACTCTCTATAGCAACGCTCTCCCACAAATATTAAGCTATTGTAACTGCGCTTATTTTCGTCGTTGGTAAAGTGGCAGTGGGTGGAATAGACAAGAAATGTGCAGTTTTCTACCATCTTGCTAATAACGTTTCTTTAGTTATTCGGCAAGTCTTGCAGCTTGAACCGCTGCAAGAATCCACCCTTACAAAGTGGATTGTAAAATCAGATGCATTAATATCAGTTTGGAAATTATTTATAACTTAGCCAAAATTATCTTGGTCTGCCTTTTTAGAATATAAAAATGTAAATAATAATACATTTAAAAATAAAAGCCTCCTTAAGTCAATGTTTTCCTATTCTTTTACAGTTTTTCTAAAAGGTTTTTAGGTTTAAATCAGTGCAATTCAAGTATAGGCCTCAGATAAGTTTCAAACGTATTTTTTCTTGAACTCTGCACGGACAAGCTGTGCAAAGTCTGAACTTCACTTTCATCCCCACCAAGAACACCATAACCTGTTCTACACTTCCCTGTGGACCCTTTAACCCTTTAGAACCTGAAGCTAAAATAGGTGTTTTTCACATATTTAGATTTTTTGACTGTACAATTCTAAAACAATGTGCTATCTAGGTGTCATCTTTTTCAGAAAAAGATTAGCTTTTAACAAATTACAGTTATTGACCATTATTGTGTGTGGTGAGTTTGTAAATAGAATTTAAATAGACAAAAATAAAAAAAAAAACTGAAAGAATCATGAACGAAAGAAACTAACACTTTAAAGTTGAAAAATTAACTATAATACATATTATAAGAATGTACATCCGCTTCCCAAGTTTCTTTAAAAATCATCCCAATCCCCTCTTCTGCTGTCTAAACACTTCTTTCGCCATGTATTTGTTCGTTTCTTTTATTATTTTATGCAATCCAAAACACTCTAACCTTCCGCGCTTCGTAACCATAGACAGTAAAAGAAATGGACACAGCGACCCCATTGGATTCAACTGAGAAAAGTGAAGTCAATTAGAAGCACTCACTTCCTGATGGCCGAGCGTACTGCGCAGACTCAAACTGAGCTTGACGACGTAGATGTGACGTGAGCAACCTGTCTGTCTTAGTAGCTGTGCCAAGAGAAATCTGAATCATTCTCTTCTGAAACTTGCAGAGACGGAGAGCGTGAGTAGGAGGTGTCCATGAGCTTGGAGCAGGAGAAACTTTTGCTAAGTATTCTGATTAATTATTTTGTCATTTTGCCTCTACGTCCCCCCGATTGCCTGCGAGCTTCTAATCCTGTCTATACGGTAATTCCTCTACTGTGCGACAGAGAGTCGCGTGGTTATGACGCAATCGTTAGCCTATTTTTACAAAAACTGCTTCTACGGGGCCATAACGTAAGATACAAGGTAATGGAGCCTTTTATACATTTTCGTGTTTCTTTAGAAATAAATAATGGACAAATGGAGTCTTTAAACGCCTCAGATGTAAAGTTATTCGCTGTCAAAGTGACGCCAAAATGAATGGGAGTCAATGGAATGCTAACAGCAGGTGATGGTCTGCTAATCAATGGAAGCTTCAGTTTTCGGCTGATAGATTGCCCCCCTGTTCGTGACTCTCTGTTCAAATCCTTCCTTCCCGCGCTGCTGTCATTTGCAGACGGAAAGCATGAAATTACCGTAATAAGCCGTATATTTCCGAAAAGCTCATATTGTCTACTGTCAGGGGCAATTTGAATGGATTTGATAGTGCAAATGGTTGAGTTATGGTCAAATGAATACAGCTTGCTGGTATGTGTTGGCGAGGACACAGCCTTAATCCCTTCTTTTATTTGTATTTTCATTTCAAATACAAGTCTGTCTGAGGCGCATCACAACACTGCATCTGTCTTCACTCAATGTCACGGAAATACTCAGGGTCAGTGGAGTGTAAACCCCTCATATTTGAGCATTTTTCCCCCCAGGTGCTTGAAAGGGCAGGCTCAACTCACCAATTAGCCTCTGCTAATCATCCCTTGTAGAAGGAACCCATCAGCAAACCAAACATGGAGGAGAATTTTACTACATTTTGTATTAGTGCCCAGTAATAAGAACATTCATTTAAGAATATTCAGTTGTTAATAACAGGGTGAAATGGCTGATTCTGTATTATTATTTTTACGTTTAGGCAGGGATGAAGAGAGGGAATCCAGCTGCAGCAGTAGCCTATAGGCCTGTATACACTGCTCAAAAAAATAAAGGGAACACTTGTTAATCAGAGAATAGCATCAAGTCAGTTAAACTCCTGGGATATTGATCTGGTCAGTTAAGTAACAGAGGGGGTTGGTAATTAGTTTCAGCTGCTTTAGTGTTAATGAAATTAACAGCAGGTGCACTAGATGGGCAACAGTAAGACAACCCCCAAAACAGGAATGGTTTTACAGGTGGAGGCCACTGACATTTTTTCCCTACTCATCTTTTCGGACTGTTTTTCACCAGTTTTGCATTTGGCTAGGGTCAGTGTCACTACTGATAGCATGAGGCGATACCTGGACCCTACAGAGGTTGCGCAGGCAGTCCAGCTCCTTCAGGATGGCTCATCAATACATGCCATTGCCAGAAGGTTTGATGTGTCTCCCAGCACAGTCTCAAGAGCATGGAGGAGATTCCAGGAAGACAAACAGCTACTCTAGGAGAGCTGGACAGGGCCGTAGAAGGTCCTTAACCCATCAGCAGGACCGGTATCTGCTCTTTTGTGCGAGGAGGAACATGATGAGAACTGCCAGAGCCCTACAAAATGACCTCCAGCAGGCCACTGGTGTGAATGTCTCTGACCAAACAATCAGAAACAGACTTCATGAGGGTGGCCTGAGGGCCCGACGTCCTCTAGTGGGCCCTGTGCTCACTGCCAAGCACCAGGGAGCTCGATTGGCATTTCCCATTGAACACCAGAATTGGCAGGTCCGCCACTGGTCCCCTGTGGTTTTCACAAATGAGAGCAGGTTCACCCTTAGCACGTGACAGACAGGAAAGGGTCTGGAGAAGCCGTGGAGAATGTTATGCTGCCTGTAACATCGTTCAGCATGACCGGTTTGGTGGTGGGTCAGTGATGGCCTGGGGAGGCATATCCATGGAGGGACGCACAGACCTCTGCAGGCTAGACAATGGCACCCTGACTGCCATTAGGTATCGGGATGAAATCCTTGGATCCATTGTCAGACCCTATGCTGGTGCAGTGGGTCCTGGGTTCCTCCTGGTGCACAACAATGCCCGGCCTCATGTGGCGAGAGCATGCAGGGCAGTTCCTGGAGGATGAAGGAATGATTCCATTGAAGGGCCACCACGCTCACCTGACCTACATCCAATAGAACACCTCTGGGACATTGTGTTTCGGTCCATCTGACATCACCTGGTTGCACCTCAGACTGTCCAGGAGCTCAGTGATGCGCTGGTCCAGATCTGGGAGGAAATACCCCAGGACACCATCCATCGTCTCATTAGGAGCATGCCCCAACGTTGTTAGGCATGCATACAAGCACGTGGGGGCCATACTGAGTACCATTTTGAGTTGCTGCAATGAAATTTCAGCAAAATTGACAAGCCTGCTGCATCATTTTTTCACTTAGATTTCTGGGGTGTTTTTGAATTCAGTCCTCTGTAGGTTGATCATTTTCATTTCCATCAAATGATGTGGCATCCTTTCGTTCATAACACATTACCCAGTCCATATTAGTATAGATATCCAGCATGATATTTTTCCCCATTGAGATCTGATGTGTTTTCAAAGTGTTCCTTTAATTTTTTTGAACAGTTTATATAAAAATCTAAATAGAGGGTCAGAATGTGGAACATGATTAAAAGAGCAGGAAAGCAACCACTTCCCACGACACAAAAAAACAACAACGAACAAACCAAGACTGAAACACAAGAATATATACACAGGATATCAAGTGGTTAACAAGGCACTCCTGAAACTGATTAATCACTATGACAACTGATGAGGGTAATTATGGCAACAAACAGGGTGGCATAGGACACTGAACAAGGAAGTAAACACAGAAACAATGGGAAACAGAGCACACTTCAAAACGAGTCCATAAACACAAAACCAAGACGGGAACACTGGGATCATGACAATTATGCTATATGTTTGAGAATCATTAAAGCATGTTAATCAAAAAACAAACAAAAAAACCCAAGGTAAGGACTGTTATAAAGAAAATGGTGTGATAAGCCTCAAAAGCTGGGCATTATTAGTCGATTTAATTCACGTCAGTAATTGCTGATTCCTTCATATCAACTACTGCGCTCATCTGTTTGATGATAAATGCATTAAGCTGGAGAATGTGTGCACTATCTCTGCATTCCTTGGATATTTACACAGGTTGCTGTATGCACTAAGAATGAAGCTAACCTACAAAATAATAAGGAACTGTTGATAAAAGTTGAAAAATACATTAAATGTGTTTCTTCACTAAATGTTAAATGTCCTGTTTAGCCAATAAATTCTATATAGTCAAAGCAACTACAGATTACAAATGACCAATTAGCAACTGTATTAGCACAATTAGCAACATTATTTTCTGTAATTTCCTTCATGTTTCAATTGATGTTTATATTAAGTGACGAAACATCTTGTTAAGCAAACATACTATGTGAAACACTTGTATAAATACATTTATGCAATTTATATGTTGTGCTTTTATCTAATGCGACTTACATAGCATTCAAGGTATGTATTTCATAAGTTAATGCATTCCCTGCAAATGGACCCCTGCATTGCATGCTCTACTGTGTGAGTTACAGGAACACTGATCTAGACCTCAACACTCACAGTAACTCACATGACAGTGATAATCAACAAATTTCCAGTAAAATTCAGCTCTTAACATCACCACACAACAAACAAACAAACAAACAAACAAACAACAAAAAAACAACCACAACAACAGCATAAAGTATAAATAAAATAAAGCGTAAATAAAGTCAGCCCGATCCAAAATAGTAAGTCTGTAACTATAAATGCATAATAGCATAAGATTATATATAATGCATAATGTGCATTATATATAATCTATCTATAATAAGCATAATGCGACAATGTGATAAGATTAGCAATCAGAGAACAACTTGAATTAACGTAAACTTTTTTCCCTTTCCCAAGGCTGTTGTCAGAACATTCAACCACAATTTGGTTAACTCTGTAAGACCAAAGCTAAAGAAAGCCTTGTAGACCCCACTTGGTCGTCACATTTTTATTCGTCAGAACAAAATGAGTATCACAAGGCTTCAGACTGGCTGAACACAATAACTTTGTACTACATCACAAAAGTAGGAGTTTAAATGAAGCGGACAAACCAATCAAACAAATGTATTATGTTTATTTACAAAAACCTAACATGAACCTTTAATTGATATCAAATATAATTGCAGATTTAAATGATCAACAGCGATACATCTGAAATCCACAGTCTTACATACTAAATACTCCTCTCTCCAGAAATATCCATCAAGAAAAATAAACGAAAAGATATGGGGCGCCGTTTGTAAAGCGGCTCACGCTGAAAATAACAGCAACATTTTGTCACATTTAGCTTCAAACAATGTTTAAAAAACTGGTATGAATTTTTGACGGTCACTTTTTACCACATTTAAAACAATATTTGTCAACTTAGAGATATTTTAAATAGTTAAATCTAAATATTAAATGTTACACCTAAATGTTAAATGTTAAATCTAAATGCTAAATCTAAATCTAAATGCTAAATCTAAATCTAAATGTTAAATCTAAATGTTAAATGTTAAATCTAAATCTAAATCTTAAATCTAAATATTAAATCTAAATCTAAATGTTAAATCTAAATGTTAAATCTAAATCTAAATGTTAAATCTAAATCTAAATCTAAATGTTGAATCTAAATCTAAATGTTAAATCTAAATGTTAAATCTAAATCTAAATCTAAATGTTGAATCTAAATCTAAATGTTAAATCTAAATCTAAATGTTGAATCTAAATGTTTGGGGTGAAACTAAATATTTAACTAATATGCAAATTCAAAATGCCGGTAACAGGAAGTGCCAAAATAAAAGCTCGAGGTGGTCAGTGTGTGTTTATAGCATGGTTTATAGTGTCAAATAACGAATAAATCTAATTTATTTCTAGTATTCGTATTTTCTTTTTTTCTTCGGATAAACATATTTTTTATAAGGAGTAAACTTTAAAGTATCACCCAAAAAATGTAAATACTGCCATCGCTTACTCAAACTCATTCTTACGCAATTTCGCTGCTAGACTAGCATACCATACTACTGTATGTTACATATGTTTGTCATACATACTGTACATACACATATTTGTCACATAAAGGTCTTAACCAATGTGACTTCATTGCATTGCAGTATAAAAATAACAAATTTTTACCGTTGTGATTGATTCTAATGAACAGGATTTACATACTGGCACATAGTAGTACTAAAACATGCATGGCATCTTCCCAATTAAAGATAAAAAGCTAAGTCTACCACAAGTTACAGCTTTGTAAACAAAATTGACGATATCACTTGTTATGCACATCTTAAAGTTATTTCTATCATATCTTGATCAATGCTTAACTTTTGATGATCATGGTCTATTAACAAGAATAACTCCACAGAACAGCATAATGATTTTTTGCTGTCTTCATTTACAATGCATCATGTAATATAAAAGAAAAGTGTTCCAATTAGATACTAATAAGCAAGTTGAATGACTAATAACCATAATAGGAGTCCTCAGTGGAGTCCTGTACATTCTTAAACACCCACAACTTACCAATAATTAAGTCGAGTTCTTATGTGTGAGGTTTTGATACAATTAACAGAGTGTTTAAAACTCAAAACAAACCAGCAAAAAACATAATCAGTCAATGGTCAACACAGCTGGAAAAAAAAAGAATAATAACAGGAGACCTAGATCTTACCACAATACACCTTTTGCTCTATCAGCTTCCTGTTGTCCAACCACATGCAGTATTTTTCACAGTTGAGGCTTAAAACACTGCAAAAGACACTTGTGCTATGCAAACATTTTGAGAGGCTGCTCACTGCAGAGCCAATGGGTGGAGACAGTCCAACCACACCCTAACCCTACACATAACTCTATTGCTAAACATAACTCACCCATTATGTCCACGGAGGTGGAGCTGGACGTCATTTGGCTCTGCAATAAGCACCACTTAAACATTACTTTGTTTTAGCCAAAATCAACACAGACACTCACTCTCTCCCTCTAGAGGCCACCAAAAGTAACTTCATAACTCCCTTTACTATGCTTTCTTAAAGAGTTAGTTTCCCTAAAAACGTTTAGACATACAGTACATGTAATTTACCACCCTTCTCCTTTAGGTTAAAGAAACAAACTTCAAACACCATGGAAATTGAAACAAAGCACATTATCTATCAAGTCAAATCCATATAAAGCTGTCATAAATGTCAAGAGAATGTCTCATGTTACATATGCAACCCGGTTTCCTGAGAAGGGGAACGAATTGCTGTGTCTTGTTATTGATGCTACTGTATGGGGGAACGCCATCAGAATGACATGAGGCACGTTTAAACAAAAGCCAATAATCATTGGCAGACAGTAGTCTACGAAGTCACACACAGGCACCTGAGTTACATCAATTCTTTTGTCTGAAGGAGACACGCAGACAGGCCTAAGGTATGGCAACGAAATGCAGTGTCTGTTCCCCTTATAGGGAACCAAGTTGCAAATGCAACCTGAGACATTCCCTTTCGAAGTGGAACTTCAATGCTGTGTTTTGGTTTTGACGTTATGGGGAACGAATACCCACTATCCCATGCTGAGGGTATGCCTGCCTCACTAGTCTGTGAATATGTACAAACATAGAGGGCATAGCATAAATGGACTTTACGGACTACCCAGCCAGATTCAGAAGTGTGTGAACCCCTTGGGCACATCCCATGTGACTCATAAAGTGGCACTACTCCCTAAGCCAAAATACTAGGAAAGATCCCCCAAGTTTCTATGCTCTACAGCAAGGGAAACCCAAGCTGTTACACCTTCATCCCTCCCTTGCAGGACAGGCCCCGGCCAAATGGCCCCATATGGGAAAATATCCAACATAACCTCAGCCATGTCAGGCATATCTCACCAGAATTCGACAAGGCTCTACGGGTGCAAAACCTCAGTAATTAGCACCTCCCTTCAATATTGCCACTCATCCAAGTGGGAGTATACATTCTACCCTTACTCAGAAAAGAGAGGCAAATGAGAGCAGGACATAATGCAGTTTGCCCAATAACTCTCATCACTCAGGTTCTAAACCCCAAGGAAGCAACAGGGGAGCTAATTGGCCCTTCAAGGCACTCAAACCAAGGCACTCTACCTAAGACCTGCTATAGCTAGTGGTTCATCTTTTTCAGGCGGATTATTAATAACACCTGCCTCAACTCTCTCTGCATCTAATTTCTCAGAATTAGACAAATCACATTAAACAATCAGGTCAGAAGAGGTGACAAAGTGGCTTCCTGAACCGACATTAAAGCAAGATAGCAGGAGAAGCCCAAAATAGGAAAAACTCCTGTCAGACTCCTCCCTATGCTCCACTAACAATCCCCTCGATCGATCCCGCCCTGCCACCTCGGCGGCCACAGGACCCAAACCGCGAGGTGCAGACACTCCACTCTTATCCCTCGAGAGAGTCTAGCATGAGTGAAGCTTCCTACAGTGAATACAGAACAATGAATGCATTTAGCTTCCTCAAGAGCCGAACATACTCTCTGATGATGTGTATCTCAGGTGTTTATCAAGCATCACCACGCTTCGTGACGTTGTGGACTGCCATCTGCCAATGATTATTGGCTTTTGTTTACATGTTGCTTAGACACTGGTCACGCCGATGGCGTTCCCCCATAATGTCAATACCAAGAGGCAGCGTCAAAGTTCCACTTCGAAAGGGAACAAGCAGTTCTCTCATTATGTTAAATGATTAGAAAATATTTATCTTCTATCATTTGAGCAGTCATCTGTTATCTGGTTTTCATGGTGGATTGGTGAATATTTACTTATGACTGAAAAATTATCCATGTACAAAGAGATAAAATACCAAATAGTCTCATAATCTTGAAGTGAAATATAGAGCATATATTTGTAGATGCTCTGCCAAATGCTCTGTCAGCACAGCTTGCAGTAGAGGAAAGCTAAGTTTTGCTTGTTTTTTTGGGAAAAGTTTTCAATTGAAAAAGAGCTTTGTTATTGTAAATGTTAAAAGAATAGTTAATCTAAAATGATCTAAAAATCTCATTATTTATTCATCCTCATGTCATTCCAACCCTCATAGTTCACTAGTGTCATGAACACGAGAGGAAGCAAGATGCAGGTAAAAGATGTTTATTATAAACAGTGAAGGTCAGGTCTACACAAACACGACACACAGGGCAGGAGAGTGACGCAGGGACCTCGATGGGCAACCAGGCTGGTGGTGGATGGCAGATGAGTGAGAAGTCCGTAATCCAGAATTGCAATGATGACGACAGGAACCAAAGAGACGAAGAGACAAATCCAAACTGGAACGATGATCACAAGAGGACACCAAACAGGACAGGACCCAACACTGGTAGACACCACAACAATCTGACAACACAAGACACCAGTCACTAAGAATATATAGGTGAGTTGAGTGGATTCAGCTGGCACTGATGATCAGCAGTGATCGGAGGACACACCCACACTAATCACATGTGTCACACTCTCACATCAAATAAGGTCAAATTTTTATAATCAAATTTATTTGGGGGATCAAATAAGGCTTGATCAAAACATAATGTATGTGGGGAAGGGGGTTTCGTAGAAAACAGCCTACTCATAAAATTAAGCTTTACGTTTCTATACATTTATATAGTTATAAACACTGTATACTGTATATATATGCATGATGTCAATCCATGGAAGCATTGTATGATTTCTGTTTATTTAAAGTAGAATTAAATATGTGGCCCCTACACAGAAACGCACTGAACATTTAAATGTGATCACATGACTCTAAAGCAAAGGTACAAAGGTATAGTTCTTGAAAAACTTTCCTGAATTATTTGGAGGGATTCATTGTGAGTGTCAATCACAAATAAGAAGCAAGGTCACTGTGGCTATGAGGCATCTGCTGATATTATATTTGTGGCTGCACTGATCCTTTAAAGCAGAGAATTCTGCCAAACAGGATTTTTGACTTGAGTCTAATATAATCCAATAAGATTTCATTTAAAAAAGGATGGATAAAGAGAAAATATTAAAGGGGCAAGGAAGGTGAAAGGCTTGTTCGATTCATATATAGAGCTTTCTTAACGACTGTCACGGTTCATGAATTCACTGTCTCTCTCTCGTCTAACGTGCTGTTGTGTGTGTGTGTGTGTGTCTGTGGGCGTGGTCACTGATCATCAGTGATCAGTAGCGCCAGCTGGTTTCAATTGTATGTCTCTATATAAGCTCAGTAACTGGTGTCTCATGTTGTCAGATCGTTGTGGTTTCCCGGTGTGTTTCCTGTGCATGTTCCTGTGTTCCCTGTGCCGTTTTGGATCTTCCTGTCTTCGTCGTGTCTTCCTGGATTACCTGCACTCTTCTCAAGATCATCGAGCACTTCACGAGGGATCACCACAGCTTTACTGCACCAGCACCAGTTGCCCACCGAGGTCCCTGCGTCACTATTCCACCAGCGTTTGTGTCCGTCCACCTGTCCCGCTGTGTTGGCGTTCATCTGTGTGCTGTGTTCTGACCATCTGTGTGTTTTCAATAAAGAGCGTTGTTGCATATACATCCTGTCTGTCATCCGTTACAGAACGATCTGACCATCTAGGGATGTAGCAGGCGCCACGAGTTGGGACGAGTTTGCGACTCGAAGCATTACAAGAATGGACACCCAGGAAGAGAGCATCGCCAACACAGGTCGGGCGGTGCAAGCGCTTGTGACGCAGGTGTCCGAGCTCACCCAACAACTCCAACAGCTAAGAGTTCCCACTGCGCCGCCCACACTGCCCGTTCAGCCCAATCCACCAGAGCCGCCCCAGCAGCGCGAACCGAGACTACCGACACCAGAGGGATATTCAGGTGAACCGGAGTTTTGCAGAGCATTTTTGACCCGATGTTCTATGCACTTTTCATTACAGCCGCTGACGTTCAGTCAAGAACAGTCGAAGGTGGCATTCGTGCTGACGCTGTTGTCTGGCAAGGCGGCTCTCTGGGGAACGGCAGTGTGGGAGAATCAATACCTCGTTCCAGGCACTCTCCGAGGAGATGAAGAGGGTTTTCGATCGTGCGGTGGCGGGTAGGGAGGCGGCCAGACTACTCGCCGATCTCCGCCAAAGTAACGGCTCGGTGTCGGAATATTCCATCCGGTTCCGCACCCTGGCTGCAGAGTGCCGATGGAACGAGGAGGCGCAGTGGGATCGATTCCTGCATGGGTTGGCTGACCGTGTCCAGAGGGAGATTTACATGCTGGATCTTCCACGCAGTCTTAATGGACTTATTGAGTTGGCGCTGCGAGTGGATGCTCGGCTGAGCAGAATGGGTCGCTTCCAACAGAACCTTCCGTTTCGCGGGATGGAGAACCCGCGCTCTGAGAACCTGGACACGGTCAGTCCCGTTTGTGATCCCGAGCCCATGCAGGTGGGTAGAGCTCGGCTTTCCCGGGAGGAGAGAGAACGGCGGAGGTCCCAAGGACTGTGTCTATACTGCGGGAGGGCGGGTCACTTCATCCACTCGTGCCCGTTAAAAGATCAAGCCCGGTAGTAACAATGAGGCTACTATCGGGTGGGATCTCCGCCGAGAAGACCTCATCATCACCATCATCAGCTACTCTCCTTCCGGTAAGACTAAGGTGGGCAACCCACACGCACGACACCAAGGGTTTACTGGATTCGGGGGCAGAAGGTAATTTTATGGACTCAGAACTGGCTCATCATCTTCACATCCCGGTTTCCCCTCTTCCGTACAAGATCTCTGTCAAGGCTCTCAATGGACAACAACTTCCTGACATTTCACACTCCACTGAACCTATCACTCTCATCACTTCTGGCAACCACACAGAGACTATATCATTCCTCCTCATAAACTCACCTCTTGCACCCATCGTACTCGGACATCCCTGGCTCACTTTACATAATCCCAGAGTCGATTGGGGTCACAATTCTGTTTCTATGTGGAGTAATACGTGTCATGAGTCATGTCTTGTGTCTGCGTGTTCATCTGTACCTGTGTCTGTATTCCAGGAGGAGGCGGTGAATTTGTCTAACGTGCCCGGGGAGTACCAGGACCTGAGAGAAGTGTTCAGTAAGTCTCGTGCTGCTTCTCTCCCTCCACATCGTCCCTATGACTGTGCCATAGACTTAGTGCCAGGTGAGTCTCCGCCTAAAGGCAAGTTATATTCACTTTCTGTTCCATAAAGGGAGGCTATGGAGAAATATATTTCTGATTCTCTAGCATCCAAATTCATTAGACCTTCCTCATCTCCAGCGGGGGCGGGGTTCTTTTTTGTGGGGAAGAAGGATGGATCTCTGCGACCGTGCATTGATTACCGAGGGTTGAACAACATCACGGTAAAGAATACTTATCCTTTGCCGCTGATGTCTTCAGCCTTCGAGCGGTTACAGGGAGCATCCATCTTCACAAAATTGGATTTACGTAACGCTTATCATTTGGTTCGCATAAGGAAGGGCGATGAATGGAAGACCGCGTTCAATACCCCCAGGGGGCACTTTGAATACTTGGTCATGCCCTTCGGGCTGTCCAACTCCCCAGCGGTCTTCCAGGCACTCGTCAATGACGTGCTGAGAGATATGGTTGACCAGTTCATATATGTCTACCTGGATGACATATTGATTTTTTTCGTCTTCTCTCCAGGAACACGTTCAGCACGTCAGACGAGTGCTTCAGAGGTTGCTAGAGAATGGGCTTTTTGTCAAGGCGGAGAAATGCGTTTTTCATGCACAGTCTGTTCCTTTTCTAGGGTACATCGTCTCGTCTGAGGGAGTGCGTATGGATCCTGACAAGGTTAAGGCTGTGATAGATTGGCCAAGTCCAGATTCCCGTAAGGCCCTACAGAGGTTTCTGGGGTTTGCCAATTTTTATCGGCGTTTTATTCGCAATTTCAGCCAACTAGCCGCGCCTCTGACTGCCTTGACCTCCCCCAGAACGACGTTCAGGTGGTCCGATACAGCGGAAGCTGTATTCGCCAAACTAAAAAAAGCCGCTTCGTTTCGGCTCCCATCCTGGTTGCCCCTGATCCATCACGTCAGTTCGTGGTGGAGGTCGACGCGTCAGAGGTGGGGGTAGGAGCAGTTCTTTCCCAGCGTTCTTCCACAGACGACAAGATGCATCCTTGCACGTTTTTGTCTCATCGTTTATCACCTGCCGAACGTAACTATGACATTGGTAATAGAGAATTGTTGGCAGTCAAGTTAGCGCTGGAAGAGTGGCGTCACTGGTTAGAAGGGTCAGGGGTACCTTTTATCGTATGGACCGATCATAAGAACCTAGAATATATCAGAACCGCCAAAAGACTCAACTCTAGGCAGGCTCGGTCGGCACTTTTTTTCGGACGTTTTGATTTTTCTCTTTCGTACCGCCCGGGTTCCAAAAACATCAAACCCGATTCCTTATCTCGTATTTTTGACCAATCCGAACGCCCGTCTACTCCCGAGTGTATTTTACCCGAGACATTAGTGGTCTCCACTCTCAGATGGGAGGTCGAATCGAAGGTCATGAAGGCCTTAGAAGGGGTAACGCCTCTGCCCGATTGCCCACCAAATCGTTTGTTTGTGCCAGAGGGGTGTCGGTCCGACGTCATTCAGTGGGGTCATTGTTCCAGCATAGCATGTCATCCAGGGGTAAATCGCACCAGTTTTTTGGTTAGGCAACGATTCTGGTGGCCATTAATGGCTCGCGACATCCGCAGTTTTGTTTTGGCTTGCTCAGTTTGTGCCACTGGTAAGACTTCCAATCGACCCCCGGATGGGTTACTCCAACCGCTGTCTGTCCCTTCGAGACCCTTTTTATTACCGCCCTCCCGCCCTCCCAGGGCAAGACGGTCGTTTTGACTGTCGTGGACCGGTTCTCGAAGGCGGCTCATTTTATTCCCTTGCCCAAATTACCCTCAGCCAAGGCTTACATGGCCTCCCGATGGACGTGGTTTCCGACAGGGGTCCCCAATTTGTGTCCAAATTTTGGCAAGAATTTTGTAAGTTACTGGGGGCGACTGTCAGTCTCTCTTCGGGGTTTCATCCTCAGAGCAATGGTCAAACGGAGAGAGCCAACCAAGATCTGGAGAGAGTGTTGCGATGTTTGGTTTCCAAGAATCCTTCCTCCTGGAGCCAACAACTCTCTATGGTGGAGTACGCCCACAATTCATTACCAGTGTCATCCACGGGCCTTACTCCGTTTGAATGTAGTTTAGGTTACCAGCCACCAGTTTTTGCTAGTACGGAATCCGAAGTCGCGGTCCCCTCCGCTCACGCCTTCGTCCAGAGGTGTCGCCACACTTGGACTAGAGCCCGTGAGACTCTTCTCCAAGTGGGGGCGCGCACCAAGGCTAAGGCCGATCGCCACCGGTCGAAGCCTCCCGTATACGTCGTTGGTCAAAAAGTGTGGCTTTCAACCAAGAACATTCCTCTCCGCTCCGTTTCTAATAAACTTGCTCCCAAATTCATCGGCCCGTTTCCTGTCACCAAGATCATTAGTCCGGTGGCAGTCCGTCTCAAACTTCCTCCTGCGTACAGGAGAATTCATCCCGCCTTTCATGTGTCAAAGATTAAACCTGTGTTTTGGGCACGCATTAATCCGCCAGTCTCGGTTCCCCCCCCCCCGCCGCGTCTCGTAGATGGGGAACCAACTTATTCGGTTAACCGTATTCTGGACTCGAGAAGGAGGGGACGTGGATTTCAGTACCTGGTGGACTGGGAAGGTTACGGCCCGGAGGAGAGAAGTTGGGTTCCTGCTAGAGACATTCTGGATCACTCCCTTATCGATGATTACAATCGACAGGTAAGTCCGTCGGGGAACGCCAGGAGGCGTTCCTAGGGGAGGGGGTACTGTCACGGTTCATGAATTCACTGTCTCTCTCTCGTCTAACGTGCTGTTGTGTGTGTGTGTGTGTGTGTGTGTGTGTGTGTGTGTGTGTGTGTGTCTGTGGGCGTGGTCACTGATCATCAGTGATCAGTAGCGCCAGCTGGTTTCAATTGTATATCTCTATATAAGCTCAGTAACTGGTGTCTCATGTTGTCAGATCGTTGTGGTTTCCCGGTGTGTTCCCTGTGCCGTTTTGGATCTTCCTGTCTTCGTCGTGTCTTCCTGGATTATCTGCACTCTTCTCAAGATCATCGAGCACTTCACGAGGGATCAACACAGGATTACTGCACCAGCACCAGTTGCCCACCGAGGTCCCTGCGTCACTATTCCACCAGCGTTTGTGTCCGTCCACCTGTCCCGCTGTGTTGGCGTTCATCTGTGTGCTGTGTTCTGACCATCTGTGTGTTTTCAATAAAGAGCGTTGTTGCATATACATCCTGTCTGTCATCCGTTACAACGACTAATTAAAGGGCAGAAAAGAATCAGTGTGCTGATGTCTGCAGAGCACATAATGCTTGCTGTCTCAGTGACGTGGCACAGTGGAAGCCATGAGGCATGACAGTCAATTCTGTTTTGCAGTATATTTTGCACCCTGTAACTTTTTACAAATTAATATGCATATTGTAATTTAAGAAAATATTTCCAATATACCAAACTTTCAGTAATATTCTGTCATCAGGCTTGGTTGCTCATACTGTAAAAAAATTATCACAATTTAACTTCAACCATCCATCAATTCTCCATGCTTGTACTTTAGGGTCGCAAGAAAGCTGGAGTTTATCCCAGACTTAACTTAAAGGTACATTATGTCAAAAAAAATGTATTCAAAATTAACAAAATTTAAATAATGATTCAATACATCAATCCTTCTTCCAAAATGTGTTTTTGTCGTACCCTGATTCACTATGGTAGCCTATTTTAAGTGTTTATATTTTAGATCGGGCTGGGTGGTTTTCGCAGGAAATTGCGTACATATGTGTCTCGTTATATCTGTAAATAGAGAAAAGTTGCTCCGGCGATTCTGACACTGTGCATAATGTTACATCTTAAAGACGCTCATTTTAAATGTCTATTTACATCTGACAGGAAAATCTTCTCTAAGTATTGCAGATGAGCACATCACAACATGACATCTGAGTGATGAATGTGTGCTATTATAATTCACTGTTGTCAACACTGCTTACATTACACTGTAAAAAATTAAGCCAGTACAACAAAAAAAATCTTAGTACTAATTTCCTTCAGCTTTTTTTTGTTTACTCAACTTTTGTAAATAACAGTTAGACTGACTGAAATTAAGTTGTATGTCTTACAATTTTTTTTTATTGGGTTAACTTAAGATTGTTAGTTTTCTGGAGAGGTGCAACTATTTTTTTAACAAACCTTTTTAAGTTGAGCCAATTCAAAAAAAATTGTCTCAATGTCTGAAGTTGAGTGAACAAAAAAATCCTAAAGGAAATTGGTACTAAGTAATAATATGTTAAGACTGGAAACTACAATAACTTTGCCCAAGTCAAAAACTGAAAACATTGAGTCAATGTTAACAAAACATTTATTCAGAAGCATGTTGAAGGCAAATAAAAATGTCATTTCAATTAGCTGTCATCATGACAAGAATTTTCTTTTTTTATTCAAAGGAATATATTACCCCAAAATCATAATTATTTACTTTTTTCTTAGGACTTATTTTCTTCTGTGCAAGACACAAAGACATGCAGCTGTAATTTGTATTTTCTGAAGTAATACAGTTTTGGGAGAAACAATAAACTAACAATTCTTTTTAAATCTTGATATCCGATTGTATTCAGAAGACATGGATTAAATCATATGCGTTACATTTATATATAACATGGTTTACATTTATATCTTTATGTTCTAAAGAAAATAAAGCCATAAAAAGACTATGCACTAAATAAGAGTACAAACTGGAACAAATAAATGCTCAATCTTACAATTATCCATATGGATTGCAGCTACTTGAACAAAATTTTTTTTGAAGGACTGGACTCTTGCTGAGCACTTTAAGTCAAGACCAATAAACATTTTTAATTTAGTCAAAAGTGTATTTTATGTATTTTAATTGTTTAGGACAGTTCACATTGAGGGCATAAATCAAGCCAAAGATGAGAGTAACAGCTGTGGCAAAGTTCTTGCACATTATATAGCCCAATCTGCTCTTATAGTACTACAGAGAGGCACCTTATAATTCACCTTTGGCTAAGCCACGCCCTAGAATGTAGATTGACCAATCACAGCGCAGCCAAGAACGAGCTCCGACAGAGGTCCGACACTTTTTCACAGCGCTCCATTGACTTTAACGCAGGCGTCTCATATTTTTGGTCTCGGCAGGCTATTACCGTCGTAGTTTTATCAAAAATATGGTTAAACGTTGTGCCTGGGGCATTTGTAACACAGATACGCGTTTCCCAGAGAGGTTGGAGGGGGGTGTCCGTTTTTTTCCCTTCCCAAAACCGATTTCAAATCCTGACAAGTGTCGTCTTTGGATTAAACTGTGTGTCGACGTCCTCACAGTCAGCTAAACCCCTCAAGGATCAACAAGCACACTTTTGTGTGCTCTAAGGTAAATTTAGATTTTAACCTTACTGTAAAGTTATACTAGTTAGACCGTTTGTTTTAGCTAACTTTGTTATTCAAGATACAAACACCTAACGTTAACGTTAGGTGTTTGTATCTTGAATAACACAGTTAGCTAACATCCAGCCGCTAGTCAAAACATACAATCCTGACTTACGTGATAACTAAACTATCGCTAAGCTTGCTTGCTAGCACCTTGATTCTTCAAGGGTAGACGTAATTAGGGTAGAGAACCGAAATCATAACCTAAAACAGCATAAAACTGTCTAACTAGCATTATAACTTGTATAACTTGACGGGAAGGTTAAAAGCAAATTTACCTTAGAGCACACAAAAGTGTGCTTGTTGATCCTTGAGGGGTTTAGCTGACTGTGAGGACGTCCACACACAGTTTAATCCAAAAACGACACTTGTCAGGATTTGAAATCGGTTTTGGGAAGGGAAAAAAACGGACACCCCCCTCCAACCTCTCTGGGAAACGCGTATCTGTGTTACAAATGCCCCAGGCACAACGTTTAACCATATTTTTGATAAAACTACGACGGTAATAGCCTGCCGAGACCAAAAATATGAGACGCCTGCGTTAAAGTCAATGGAGCGCTGTGAAAAAGTGTCGGACCTCTGTCGGAGCTCGTTCTTGGCTGCGCTGTGATTGGTCAATCTACATTCTAGGGCGTGGCTTAGCCAAAGGCGAATTGGGTTGGAGTGGAACAGTTGCAACATCATCTTCAATGATAGTTAAGATCCTCATCTTCTCCCCTTGTGAATGTCTTCTGGCTCTGTGTCCTGCAGTAGAAAATAAATTGACATAACTTTTTTTTTGTTTTGAATTACGTTACACCACAGAGTGACCCTAAACATGTGCTCATGTACCTTCACTTGAAAAGTAAAGGTGGTCATGTTTTTAAGCTTGTTCAAATTCAGCCATAGAACTAAAACTGATAAACAGAATACATCTCCCAATTTCCTGCACCTGTGCTGTTAGATGCCATATCAGTATTAAAGGGATAGTTTACCCAAAAATAAAAATTAGCCCATGATTTACTCACCCTCAAGTCTGCCACTATATCACTGCCCTTATAAAGCTTGGAAGAGCCAGTAATCGTTTTAATATAACTCCAAATGTATTTGTCTGAAAGAAGAATGCCATATACACACTTCAGGGTGAGTAAATCATGGGCTAATTTTCATTTTTGGGTGAACTATTCCTTTAATATAGTTACACGTGGCACAACATCATGGGGATCTGGTGAACAGGTGAAATTATATCAAGTGTGAGTGTATATGCTGGTGACGCACATCTTCTTACCAGGCAAGTCTTCAGGATGTTTCCTGACTTTTCCCTCATAAACAAAGGTAGAGCTCTGAGAGTTGTAGCCTTTCTTTGAGCAAGCACATTGCAGTTTCTGTGTCTGAAAGACAGAAAACAAATATGGAACAAGCTATGCATGTTATATCCAAAGAGAAGCATGGGAATTACCTTGAAAAGGAGATGGCAAAATTCAGCCTTTAACCAGAGAGATATGACCACATGCAAAATAATTACCTGATGATTAAGTTGGTCTAGGAGGATCTTCATCTCATCGGATACGCTCCACCACTTGTTTTGTACAATTAGATGTGTATTCATCTAACTAAGAGAAAAAGGTGCTCTTCTGATTAGTTTGTGTTAACCTGTAATACTCAGCACAGACCCTGAAAAACAAAACAAAAAAAAAACATTGTTAAAACAGTAAGAATTAAGTGTAGGCCTACACATTAATTCAGTTCTACTAACTAAAAATGATAAACTCACCTGATCTTTCAAAAACAAAGGCCACTGTTTTAGCACATCAGAGGTTCTTGTTGCTGTACTGATGTTCTTTAGTCTAAAAGGGACAAATACAATATAACAAAGATTCATATTAAACAAAAAAAAAACAGTTACAGTAGGTTAATTTACATATAGTAAAAATACTACAGAAATGGAATAATCAAATGTGAAACAAAATTAATTCATTTTTTCCTTAAAAATACAAAAGTTATTAAAGAGCAGTGAGCAATTTTGTCTTTCGTTGATTAACAGGAAGGACACTGACAGCGGCAGATAACATATTTTCACTTTAAACATTATTTAATATACAAAGCAAACATGCGTATTTTTAACATAACATTTGTTTTGTATATATAGGCCTATATTTTTTCCCCTCTAAATTGTATTATATTGAATTATATTGCACTACTGTATAATGCCTGAGCCTCAACCTAAGCATGTACAAATTGTCACTGACATTTGTATATAGGCCTATATAACAAATAAACTTGGAATTGAATTTAAATCGAATAGACTACTGTCACTTTAAGAGCTATTGCACAGATTTAATACTGAAACATCTGGATTTTACAACATTGTTTGTTCACTTAAGACATAGCCGACTGTATTTACATGAATACTACACACACAGTGGGTTTTTTGAAAGAATTGTGTGTATTTCACTATTAATTAGCAATAAGCCGTGAAAGATAACTGAATTCGCACTCACATTCTGTCTGAGATAAACAGCTCTCTTCTGTCTCAATCAGCGCAAGCACCAGATTTGAGTCTTTTTTTAACGACTTACTGCGCTTAACATTTTAAACTTCGTGCACGTTCTTGTCTTTTATCATTCGAGCATGTTTCCTCGCTTTAACGTTAGTCTAGGTGTCAATAGTTAAGTAAGTTAGCCATGTGCTACGCGGATAATCTAACAATAGACACTTATCGTCTCCACAGAAAATATCTTTTAACATAATACTATATTTTACCAACATAGAACATATGTCTGCAATCAATGTAGCTTATTTTCATTCATAAAGCAAAATAAAAACTTACCTCAGAGATGAATCCAGTCCCTTCGATAGCATGGTTGAATGAGGAAACCCCGTGTAACGTACATACAGACAGACTGCGCATGCGCGATGGTGGGAAGTTAAACGTTCCAGCGCAGAGATCAAAACATTAAGTTTTCTCAACTTATTTTTTTGTGTTCATTGGACAAATAGCAGTAAACATGCAGTTAAATAGTTTTTATAAGTTAACTCAACATTGCGCTCAAACATTTGCCCACTCAACTTATAATCTTAAGGTGAGTAAACAATTTGCAAGTTGGATTTTTTACAGTGAGACAAATGCTGTCAGAAAGGCAAATAAACAAATCTATAAAGTAACTAAACATAAGATTTTATTTGTCCATTTGAACTGTTGATAAATTGAGGAACATTTAAGTTGGATAAAAGGTGAGTTAACACATCAGCAAAAACCTCAGCATGTAAATGTAGTATTGAGTACATAAATCTCTGAGGTAATGTGAATCTTGTCTGGATGTTACAGGGACAGATAAACACGTGTGTGTTTATTGAGTTCAGAAATCACAGAGGTAACGTGAATCTTGTCTGTATGTTACAGGGTCAGATGAACAGATGTGTGTTTATCTGGTGGAGAGTGGCTGAAGAAGGCTTTGAGTGAGTATACTACAGAAATGAATAACAAAATCTATTTAAATATTAAGTAGTTTAAGTAGTTAGATCTTCAAGCAGCTGCCCATCTCCTTAGTGCAGACATTACAAACATTACAAACGCTGTGGAAAACCATTCTAGGTAGGGCTGCCGAGTTACTGATGTTGTGAGGTGTTAGTGCACCTGTCGCTGGTATCATTTTTTTATTGGCAAACTTGCTTATATACAAGATCAGGGAACCATGGTTGAATATTTAACAATGAACAATCATAATGACAAAAAAATAAAATAATAAATATAATGGGTTTGCATAAATCATAATATGAGATTTTATACACAGGAAAAAAGAACAATGACAAGGTTAAATATAGCTGCAAGCAGCAATACGGGGCCAAGCCCTGCAAGGCAGAGCAAGCAACAGCCGCTGTAGCGCAATGCGGAGCCAGAAGAGCAAAACATCAGAAATTTAATGTACATCAAGCACAGCAAGTTCTGTACGCACATCAATTACAGCAGCACAGCAAGCATTTAAGCACCAACAGCAGTGCGGAGCCAGAAGAACAAAAAGAGCAGAAATTGAATATACATGTAAATGTACATGAAGCACAGCAGGGCAGCAAGCATTTAAGCACCAACAGCAGTGCAGAGCCGCAAGAACAAAAACAGCAGAAATTAAATATAGCACAGCGAGCATTTAAGCACCAACAGCAGTGCAGAGCCGGAAGGAATTTAAATGACAACTTTATACACAACTTTAAAGTCATCCCACATGGGACTCGAACCCACGACCAGAATGGTTCAGGATTCTAGATACATGGTTTAGCAGATTGCACCACTCAGAGGACGTACAATCATTAACTGCAGAGGAGAGCTTCAGTGTAAGAATGAGCACACAAAAGCAAGTTAACCAGATTAGCATGCTAAGCTATCTTAATGCTAATGTAGCTTATGATCTGGTATATCCAATCCTGGCAAAAAAGATATCCTCGGATTCGACATGACGCAAGGAATCGATAGACACCAATTTTATGATTTTGTGACAATCTGTTCCCAAGTTACAGCCTCTAAACCAATTATGGGTCGACCTCATTAAGTTTGCGACATCATAACTTTTTTTTTTCCAGTATAGCAAAAAATTCTGTTCAGTCATTTCTATGCGGCTAAGTCCAAAGATCATTTGAGCACATGTTTGGACAAAATTGAGCAAAATTTGAAGGAGGAGTAGCGAAAAAACTGTTTTTCATTTGTTCCAATATGGTGGACAGTCACATTGTTGGAAAATGACAAATGAGATTTCGACCGAATCGGCATAAGCCAAGGAAAATAATGAAGCAAAGAAATCAAAATTTGAACAATGTTTTCAAGAGTTATAAGCGTTTTTGCAAAATATCTTATATCTCTGGAACACTAGGTGGCACTGTGTTCAAAGTTCTCAGGTACCTTCAGGCCATGCTAATGATGATCCTTACCAATTTTGGTGCCGATATGTCAAATGCTTTATAAGATATTGCAATTTATGACAAAAATCAAAATGGCGGACAAGTGGTTCTTCCAATCCTGGCAAAATCAGTATCCACGGATTCAGCATGACCCAAGGAATCCATAGATACCAAATTTCATGATTTTCTGACACTGTTCAAAAGTTTTTGGCCAAAACAGCCATTTTCCATATCTCATGACCCATAGGTGGCGCTGTTAGTGATAAAAACATTTGAGCAGTAAATCAGCATATTAAAATTAATTCTAAAACATATGACATTAAAGACTAGAGATAAGATCCTGAAAATTCAATTTTGCATTATAAGAATGAACAAAATATATCGTAGTAAAAATAAGGGACAGTTTTACTCAGTTTAGATCAATTTAATGCAAAATATATTTGGCAAAAATAAATAGATTTTTTTCCCATAAAGTCATTTCAATCATTATTTAAACATGTTTACATGAAAAAAAATTATATATATTATATAATCATACCAACAATGGTAATCGCAAATACCTCCAAATAGTAATCAAAATACGAAATACACATTAGATACATACCAACAATGGTAATCACAAATACCTGCAAAGGTAATCAAAATATGTATCATAACACTACCTATGAATACATAAATACTTGACAAGATGTTTATGCCAAATGAAATGAAAAACATTTTCATGCAGAAAATTCTTCTTTTTTTTTTTTTTTTATTTATCAGCTAACAATTTTTTTGAACATGTCTAAAATATTCTGTATTTCAGTTTTCAAACTACAATAAGGAGCATTGCTGTTTTCTGTAATAAGAAACATTTCTTGAGCAGAAAATAAGTATATTAAAATGATTTGTAAACCATATGACATTATAGACTAGAGTAATGATGCTGAAAATTCAAATTTGCATTACAAGAATGAACAAAGTAGATTGTATTATAAAAAGGGACAGTTTTGCTTTTAGTTTAAACCAATTTAATACATAGTATGTTTTCAACAAGAAATCAAAAAGTTCTCTTCCATGCAATCAATTATCAATATTTGCAAAAGTAAAAAACTAATACAAATAACACATTACATAAATAAATGATAAATCATACCAACAATGGTAATCACAAATACCTGCAAAGGTATCAAACAAAAGGGTAACATCAACATATATAATATAACACTACCTATAAACACTTGACAATATGATCACAAGAATAAACAAAATATATTGTTTAAGAGATACTTTTGGTCTTAGTTTAACCAATTAAATACAAAGTATATTTTCAACAAGAAATTAAAAATTCTCTTCCACACTATCATTTAAATTATAAATTTACAAATTTAAAAAAAAAAAAAACACATTAGATGCATCAAATATAATCATACCAACAATGGTAATGAGAAATACCTGCAAAGGTATATAAAAAAAAAAAAAAAATATATATATATATATATATATATATATATATATATATATATATATATATATATATATATATAAGCGGGAAAAAAAATCATTTTTTTGTTTTTAATTGCATGCCTACAGATCTCAACTTTTTATTTGTGTGTTTTGGCTCTTGTACTGGTGGTGATGGCGTCTCAATGTCAGTTTGTGTGTCTTGAATTGCGTAATCAGATGTGTCAGTTGGTGTAGGATGTGTACTCTGTGGTGGTGTATGAATTTGAAGCATGTCTTGATCCAAGTCTGTATCTTGGAAGAAAGGTGTAGATGGTCCAGCTCTATCATCAGTTATTGTGTTGGTGTTAATTGGCTCAATCTTTATGATAAAATCATTATGTGTTGTGACTTTCATTTCTGGTAATTCAAGTAGTGCATCAACAATATCGTCGTCAGATCTACTGCGTTTTAAGTCAACGATTGTGCCAATAATGTTATTGCCAATTTTGGCTGTAAATATTTTGCCAGATGTAGATTTCATTGTTAAGTTCCCGAAAGTTTTCATTTGTATTGCAGCTGATTTGAATTGAGTTTTACATTTCTCACACAGTATTTTTGAGCTTGATAGTGACATATTGATAGGGTGTTTTAATGGACAGATATACGTATTTGTAATTTGTGCGCCAATTATTTCACAGTTTTGACTGTTTGAAGATGTGGTTGGAAGAAGGACTGCAGTGTCTTGAGAATTAATGATTCTGAATTCTGTGTCTTTGGTTGTAGTCAAGTATGGTTTGTTGTTGTATTGTCTTACGGAGATATTTGACATGCTGTACCACCGGTCAACTTCAAGGCAGTGCTCGCCCCACACAGTCAGTTCTGCAGATGATGTTGCGTCACAAACAGTGTAAATGGTTTTTTCCAGGAAAGTTCCATCTCTCATTATATTGTGGCCCTCGCTCTCCTGTTGAGCGATTTTGACATTGAGTAGTACCTATTGAAAGAGAAATTTACACAGATTAGTAAAACAGTATGTTAAAGCTCGTTTTCAATTTCAGTAACATGTTTATTTCAATTACATGTATGTATATTTAAAATAATGTTATTTTTTTATATGCATATAAATAAGCATAGGAGTTATCTTTAAAAGCAGACTGTGGATACATTTTCAAATCATACTGCCAAGTCACACCATATATTTGAAAGACAGTGGTGTGCAATGCAGCTTCAATGTTCTTTTGAAGTGTAAAATGTGCAAGTGTGGCTAAACAGCCCCTAATGTTAGGACCAAACTTGAAAATTCTCTCGTGTCAGCATGCACACATAAATTTAGTTCAATATAAATTCAAGTTGTGGAATCAAAGTTTATAAGGGTATTTCTGTTATAGTGGTTAATGTTTAAGTAATATGTGATTAAGTCCATTTAAAATAGATACTGTTCATTCAAATTTTCTTATAAAAATGTACTTACTCGTTCATATTGGGAGCTGGTTTTAAGGATGTGCTCCAATGTAAACACTTTCAGATCTGTTTTTTGCGTGTTGTAAATGAATCCAGCATCTCTTATACACAATAATTTAGACGTGTTTGTGAAAAGAATGTCTACTTTCCCGGAATACAGCTGCGAAGGTTGTATCACAATATTCTCCAGCTTAATGGGTCTCCTAGGAGTTGCATGGATTAAGGAAATATAGTTAGTTGTCTGGTATACAGTTTAAAGAGTAAAGTCACACAATCTAAAAAGATGATTGTTTTAAGTTTTCTTGCACTTTAGTAACATTTCTTTTTATAACTGTATGGTACTAATAAATCGTCATATACTAAAATGGATCTTTAGGTTACAGTTCATGGTTGTCTGTTCCCTCTTTTTTTAAATAAAATAAATGTCTTTATCAAAGATTCATAATTAAAACAAATATTATAGACTCGAATTCTAACAATTTAAAGCATCTTAAAATGTATTTTTATATTAAATTTCAAATTTTCATACAATCTTCATGCATAAACAATCCCAGTCACAAGATCATTAAAGCCACTAAATCAATCTTGAGGCTCTAAATTAAAATTACATCTCAAAGATTGAGGGGTGAAACAAACCCCAATATTAATAAATTCAAAAAGGAAAAAATATAAATTAATATTAATCAAATAAATATTTATCACATACAGTTATTAATTTTAATGAGAATAATCTAACATAATAAAAGTATTTTTATAACACCATGGGTTCTAGCGCTTTCATTACAAATATTGTTTATTTAGCTGGAAGGGTTCTGCAATTTTTATGAATCAAATAATTTTAACATGGTATGGTTTAGAACCATTTTTAAGAATGCGTTTAGAGCTAAAAGGTCATTGTGAATGTACTTTTCATAAGAACAACATATGTAACTGACTCACCGATCATTTTCTGATGATTTGAATTGCCCGTGTAGTTCAGGCCTGAATATTCTGATTGTTGATGTGATGTCTTTTTGTTGTAATGTTGCGTCAAAAAAATGTTTCTTGGGGCCCTGTTTTATGTCAGTGACGTTGTGTATATATCCAACAACATTTGATGGACTTGCCATATCTATAAGAAATATTGTATGCACATTAAAAAAATAAAATAAAAAAAAATAAAAAAATTCAGATTTAATAATATGATTATCACTTACAGGAGTCACATGATTTAACATGTGGTTATAATTATCAGACATATGTTTTGTGATTTAGTTTGAGTATCTTTGAAATTACACAAAATATTATAAATAAAATATTAAAGTCATATTCTGAATTTAAAAATCATTAAAAGTATATTTAGACTAACCTGTGTGTCAGGGTGCAGGCTGAACAATCTTTCTCCTTCTGAACAAATCTCCTTCTGAACAAATCTCCTTCTGAACAAATCTCCTTCTGAACAAATCTCCTTCTGAACAAATCTCCTTCTGAACAAATCTCCTTCTGAACAAATCTCCTTCTGAACAAATCTCCTTCTGAACAAATCTCCTTCTGAACAAATCTCCTTCTGAACAAATCTCCTTCTGAACAAATCTCCTTCTGAACAAATCTCCTTCTGAACAAATCTCCTTCTGAACAAATCTCCTTCTGAACAAATCTCCTTCTGAACAAAGCTAGAACGTTTTGTGTGGAACAGTTTTCTCTTAATCAAGGTGAACATATGGCAGGATACAGACACATTAAATAGACAAAAATGCACAAAGGATGATTGATCAGAATGGAACTACAAAAGGTGATGATGAGACAAAGAGAGACAGCTGTGATGAATATTAGTGTCTATGGTGATAAATGACAAGCAGGTGATGAGTTATCAGTGATGGCTGATGACGTGAAGGTGATGAACATATATAGTATATCAGATATGTTTAGTTGAAATTACTTTATGCTCAATGTCATGTGCTAACTTGAAGACATGTTTTGTTATTGTTCACACATTGGTTTTTATACATATGGTGCTGAATTGTGAAGTATTACTTTCTATGTATGTATTTTGAGCCCTGCTGTAGTATTGAATTGTGTTGGTAAATTTGAATATATAGTATAAATAGATAAAATGTGTGATGTATGAAATTGTTGACTATTTAAATAAACAAAAGTCAATTGTACCATTTTGTTGTGTTTAATATACAAATAAATACAATTATATTTGAAAGATGGATGTGAATAAACCTTGATTTTTTTCAGCATTAATCATATGGATAAGAAAACTCCATTTTAAAAACTTTTGAATTAAAATAATTGTGCATTTAAAAACAGATTAGAAAACTATTTACAGCATGTGACAAAACAGCAGTATAATTCAGTCATTGAACATTGAACATGAACATTGTCTTGACAATGGTATCATATGACAATTTTGAATGTAGACAATGTTAAGAATTACATTAATACAAGATTAGGGGTTTAAAATGATTCAAATTTGTATTGTCTGTGCTGAGGTGATCAATTTAATTATAAAGTGTATTTAAAAACATTAGGGGTTAAAAAACTATTTTGAGTAAATGAAAAAAAAACAAATACAATGATTATTTAAAACAATTACAAAAGGGTATTCAAAATTGTGAAATAATTGGTGCACAAATAACTAACGTGTCTGTCAATTAAACCATCACATTAGTAACATGCCACTATTCATTTTGTGGCTATAAGCGTCCAAAAAGTGGCATAAGTGGCATAGTGTCCACAATGTTAAACTCAATTCAAACCAACTGCAATAGAAGTTAAAACATAGAAACCTCATCATAAAAATCTACCTCTGACAACATTTTTACAGTAATAGCATTGAAATAGCATTGTTTGCACACTGGTTGATGTAAAATGCAACAGATCTAATGATGATATTGTTGATTTTCTGCTTGAACTATAAGAAAACTAACAGATACAATAGGTGCCTTGCCCCTTCGGGGCTTGGCCCCTAATAATAATAATAATAAGAAGAAAACTAACAGATACAATTAACAATTTTCAAAGTTAAAGCCTTTTGCTATACTTAGTATTTGGTTTACACTCATACACTGTGGTTTGCTTAATAATTTTACAGAGACTTAAGATGTTGAAGGTAGAATCGCTGTAGCACAATGCGGAGCCAGAAGAGCAAAACATCAGAAATGTAATGTACATCAAGCACAGTAAGCACATCAATTACAGCAGCACAGCTAGCATTTAAGCACCAACAGCAGTGCAGAGCCGGAAGGAATTTAAATGGAAAAAAAAAAATTTTATACACAATTTCAAAGTCGCCCCACACTGGTCTCGAACCCACGACCACAATGGTTCGGGATTCATGACGCATGGTTGAACCACTTGCGCCACCCAGAGGACATGTTTTACAAAGCTGCAGAGGAGAGGCTTCAGTGTGTGAATGAGCACACAAAATCATGTTAACGAGATTAGCATGCTAAGCTAACTTAATGCTAATATAGCTTATGATGTGGTACATCCAATCCTGGCAAAATAGATATCCTCAGATTCGACATGACGCAAGGAATCGATAGACACCAATTTTATGATTTTGTGACAAACTGTTCACAAGTTACAGCCTCTGAACCAATTATGGGTTGACCTCATTAAGTTTGCGACATCATAACTTTTTTTTTCCAGTAGAGCAAAAAAATCGGGGACAGTACTTTTATGCGGCTCAGTCCGAAGATCATTTGAGTACATGTTTGGACAAAATTAGACCAATTTTGAAGGAGGAGTAGCGAAAAAACTGTTTTACATTCACTCCAATATGGCGGCCAGTCACATTGTTGATAAATAACATATGAGATATCGTTGAAATCGGCATAAGCCAAGGAATATATTGACATAAAGAAATCAAATTTCAAGCAATGTTAGCAAAAGTTATAAGCGTTTTTTCAAAAAACAATGATATCTCTGGAACACTAGGTGGCGCTGTGATCAAATTTCTCAGGTACCTTCGGGCCATGCTAATGATGATCCATACCAAATTTGGTGAAGAAATTTCAAATAGTTTAAAAGATATTGCAAATTATGACATCATTCAAAATGGCGGACACGTGGTACATCCCATCATGGCAAAATCGATATCCACGGATTTGTCATGACCCAAGGAATCGATAGACACCAAGTTTATAATTTTCTGACAAACTGTTCATAAGTTATTGGCCAAAATATGCATTTTCCATATCTCATGACCCGTAGGTGGCGCTGTTCCCAACTTTGGCATGGAACCTCAGATCATGCTTCCGATGAAGTGTACCAATTTTCGTTTCGATTGATCAAAGTTTGGCCGAGCTATAGCTTCTGAACCAATTTTGGGTCGACCTCGTTAAGTTTGCGACATCATAACTTTTTTTTTTCCAATATAGCAAAAAAATCGGGGACAGTACTTTTATGCGGCTCAGTCCGAAGATCATTTGAGTACATGTTTGGACAAAATTAGACCAATTTTGAAGGAGGAGTAGCAAAAAAACTGCATACTGTACTTTTCAAAATGGCCACTACTGTAATGGGCGGAGTCTTAATGTAAGATATTGGTTCTAATCAGCATGATGAGATGAATCAGGTGTACTAAGTTTCATTTTTCTAGATCAAAGGGTTCAAAAGTTATAACCATTTCAATGTTGAATTTTTGAACTGCTGGTGGCGCTATAGAGTTGGACCTAGAGACTCAAAAATTGCTACAATTACTTTTCATTACCATCACTACAAGTGTGCCAAATTTCATCATTTTCCTATGTATGGTTCATAGGGCTGCCATAGACTTCAAGAGGAGGAAGAAGAATAATAATAATAATAATAATAATAAGAAAACTAACAGATACAATAGGTGCCATAGCCCCTTCGGGGCTTGGCCCCTAAATATCTTTAAACAATTCATCGTGATACATAAAAAAAATGTAATTTTTGTTGTTATTTGTTATTTATAAGCCTGAGGGATGAAACAAGAGGTAAATTCAACAAGAAAAAGAGGGAAACATAAAGGAGATATAAGCCACTTTTGCTTGTAGGTGAAAAATTGTGGATAAAATAAAGAAATTAACAACATATTCAAGAGATGACGATTTTTGGGTTTTCGTATGTTTAAAATCTAAGAACTTAAATCAACCTTAAATGTATTCACAACATAAATGGGCTGCTGTTTCTTCAACCAGACACAAAATGAGCAAATTTCGTCAATATCAGGATATTTACAGATAGATGAGTTATATCGCTTATATCTTTTAAGTTGTTGCGCTTGTGATAACGTCGTAGGTCACATGAAAACGTCAACATCGCGGATGATGTACGGCTCACATTCATACTTAACGAGATCTGGCTATTAAGTAGCCTACCTACTCAGTGAGTATGCGGTTTCGGACGCAGCCACTCACTCGTTTTTATTCACTCCTTCAAATGGATTATACAGCCTAATGTATAATGAGAGTATAGGGGGCGATTTCAAACACAACAATGATCTCATTAAGCAACGTTTGCCTGAGGGTAGTAGCCTAAATGCAATTAATAAGTGTATTTTTGCTCCAAAATATTTCTACTTCAAATATAGTAAAAATAGACGTAGCCTAATAGAACCATTAACAAACTGGAATCGTTGAGATAAATTGGAATCGGAAGTGTGTGATTTCCATCCCTACAGTGGCAACAATGGCAATATAGTAAAACTAAAGAAAAATCACACCCAATAATAGAAATATATATATATATATATATATATATATATATATATATATATATATATATATATATATATATATATATATATATAGTCCATATTTTTCTACATGTTGTGTAGAATTAGCAAGATATTGCATCTACGACTATTAAAAGACAGAAAAGAATGATTGTGCTGGTGTTTGCAGAGGTCTGCTTTCTTTCAGACCTTGTGAGTTCTTATGATGGTGGGAGCAGCAGAACGGCGTGGCGTGCACGAGAGGGTGCGCGTGGAGGGGCTGAGAGATGCTGTGAATATGATTGAAAGGGCTCTCCTGTGCGCGATACTTGTTGACTCGGAGCTTCACTGGAAGCGCAGAGCGGATCATCGGAGAAGCCAATAACACGACGTGATCACCAGCCGTCCTTCAAGCTTTCTCAGCCACACAAGTTCATTTATGAACGTCGAGACAGAGGAATATTATTTTATACCGACTGCATATAAAAACATTGTTTAAAGCTACATTTAAAAGTAACTTAAAGACATTTACTCACAGTTTGACGCCAGGGCACAGGAGTGAAACGTGTAGCATAGTCCCCGTTTGCAGGTAAGTTAAACATAATGATATTTTGTCTGCTTTATTATTTTGTAATGGCTCGAGATATCGTTTGGGATTCATTTAAAGTGATGAATGATACGGGCTTTGATGGTTTTGTGCAGAACAGTCACCTAGACGCAAATTCTGAAGTTCCAGTTGTGCTTGTTTCAGGTAAATTGTGCTTTGCGGTCTCGCAACTTTTCTAATATACATGGACTGTCATTGTTCTGTGAACATCAACCTTAATGCAAGTCACAAAAACATATAATAATAAGATTCATTGTTTAGCCTATATTTTGAGCTGAGCAATGTTTTATAATCAATAGTACCTACTGATTACTTTAATGCTTCCTAAATCTCCTAAATTTTAATTATTGTTTTATTTACACTGCTTTTTGGCACAATAATTACAAAATATTTGCAAAAAATAGAATAAAATAAATAAGTTTACCTGCTAAGTGTAGCTTTATCTGAACCTTTGTGGTATCCCGTTGGTGTACCACCGTAGTGCTGGGTAGATAGTTCGATTAATCGACCCGGTATTGAGAAACAAATAAACATTGAAGAAGAAATATTGGTCATACTGATTATTGCTCTATCTTTAGTAGTGCAGACACAGCTGTCATCGGTGCATTTAGATTTGCATTCCCTGTGAAAGCTTCCTCTGATGTCTGATTTAGATTTTGCAATATTCACATAGATTATGTCAAGCAGCTATTTCATTAAATAGAGATATTTTAACATCATCTTTTTAAAAGAAATCCTACTGTCTCTTATATTGCTAGCTTTAACTGGAGATGAGAATTTTTTTTTATTATTATTGTGACCTGTTTTAATTAGATAGGCAAGTGTCATTACAATATTTCCACGAAATGTTGCTCAGGTTTGAAAGAAAGCAAAGGAATCAGAAAGGGACACTAACTGATTTCATATATTCATTCATGTCCATAGCCTTAAAGAGTTTAAAGGTGCCATGTGTAAGAATTGAGGTAAAAATATCCAAAAAAAATTAGCTATGCGCATTAAAAGAATGAGAAGAAATAAGGGCGATGATGTCATTAAAAAAATGACAAGTTATAGTGCTGCAGAGATGTATCAACCTGAATTAGCATGCTAAATTACTAGCCACAGCCCGACAGGTGTCATAATACCAGTTTCGGCCATGGGAGGCGGTATGCGGGCAACATAACCACCAGCCAAACTGCAATACACGAATAACTCGCACGGCTTGTGGGCGTACTTGAACCTGATGTCAATCGTGTGGAAAGTACAGCCCACTACTACATTTCAGTTCAGGGCAGAGAGCGGAAGAATGGCTGGAGCCTATATTATGTTTATTAAATGGCTTTCCTGAGGTAAATCTGACATAATTGTTCTCCAGCTATGTTATTGACCTCTTCACGCTGATAAAAAACACTGATTGGCCAATATTATGTATGAGGGATACATTTTGGTAAAATGTAGCCTACTGTATCTTTCAACAGTATTCGGGTTTTTTTACTATTAGCTAGTAGAGATGATCGGTTCACGTGGGCTAGGGATCTGTCGTGTAACATTTACAAGCGCCAGAACGGTATTTATTGTTTGAATTGCGTAATAAAATTGACAGAATCTGAGAGCTGAGATTTTTTTATATTATAACTAACCTGCTCTGTCTAGTCTGTCGGTCTCCGTGTCCTCTTTGCTTCGCGATTTTTCTGTGCGTGAGAAAATTGATGTGTGGCGTGAGAGCGTGTGAAAAGTGTCAATGCGTGTGTCTCATGAATATGAACTTATTCACTGGTAAAGGTGAAGGGGAGTAGCTTGAAGATGTCATATTTCAAAATCACTTGACATCAACCAACGTTCCTCTGGAGTCAAAACGTCCTCTATTAGGAGTTGGCTCGGCTCACTCTAGGGGTCGTTGTGAAGGTAGGGGCGGAGCATAGAGACTATGCCGTTTCTCGGTTGTTACTCTAGAGTAGACCAACTCACTTTCTGGAGGTATACTGGCCCCATCTGGTATGGAATGTGGAGTATGAATTGATTTTTTGGTGGACAAGTCACATTACACAAGGCACCTTTAAGCAAAATTTTGGGGGATATTTTTGTGTTAGAGCTCTTTGTCTGTCAGTCAGTCAGATCATAAAGCATGCAAGCCCCATGAAATAAATTATTTAGGTATTAGAGTCAGTGATATAACAAAGCTCATACCACCATAATTAGTGTTTCTCATTCCATTTCATTGGTTTACTCCAAGACAATAAGTGGGAATTGGTTGAAGTCTGCTATAGGCAACACTGCAATCTAAAGCATTTTGAAAGCACTTTTAAAATAATCAAAGCCACTAGAGTTTCACATTTGATTTATTTTGAATATAAACACAAATGCCTGCTAGCAAACTTGACAAGACTTTCTAATAACAGGTAGCACCATCAATTAAATGATTGGTGAGGTTGTTAAACTGTGCTCATTAACTAGCTCTTATTATAATTTAGACATGGTTTGTGGTGTGGGTGAGGTAGGCCTACATCCAGACATGCTTGAGTTTTGCCAGACATGCGGAGCAGATGAACAGAGGAAAGAAACTGATGCGTCAAGCAATTGATATCACAGTCAGGATCTGCCTGACAAATCAAAAGATGAGAGAGCCGCAGAGAGATACTAATAATTCAGCAGAGCTTTAGTATTAGTGGTCTTGGTGTTTGAAATGATAAAGAAATAAAATAAAAAGCAACGTGTTAACTTGTGATTATTTAGCTAAGTGTGACATTAACATGATACAGGACTGGTCCACTATCATTATAATACGACCAGCTGGTGCTCTGCATTAAACGCTAGAAAAATAGAGTGGAAACAGGGTTTTTGGTCCAGCAGTACTCCATGATTTTAAAGTGCTGCTGAGTGTCATCAAGGGATAGAGTCCTTAGACAGTCAGAGCGGAAAACTGCACATGCAACCAGGGAAATGTTGAAGCAGAGGGGATTGCAAAATGACTGTTACATACAGTGTACAGTAGAATATATTAGGGCCGTTTCCTCCGAGGAGGCAAGGAAGGCATTGCCTCCTCAAAAAAGTTGGATAAGAAAATAATCCATATTAGAAAACAAAACCAACGCAAATATTACAAAATGTTACATTAAAAAGTGTATAAATCACTCTTTTTCTAAAGTAACACTGTCCAACAGCAACACCAGCAGGTAAAGTTACAGCGGGAGTCCGCGTCTCTCTTGCCTCCCCTGAACCCATTGAATTTTAACAGACCCCCTAAAACATTCTGTGGGTTTAATGGAGGGTAATTGAGAATGAATGGGAATAAGTCACGTGAGAGGAGGTAATGCCTCCATATCGTGCCTCCATGATTGTACAGTATATGATTGGTTATGGTTGGATATGATTGGCTCTTGTGCTAAATCCTGCCTCTTGTTTTAGTGCACATTCGCGAATTGGCCTGAATGAAGAAAATTATGGCATTTAATGGGAAGACTAATTAAAAAGTAATTAACAAATCAGCCATTTAGATATCACCACTTTATGTCACATCAAAATCAAATTTGAAATGGACATGATGAAGGGATTTTTAGTGAGCAATCAGCTTGGGGAAATTAAAGATTTCGTGTCTGTGACTGTTTACTGAGCTTGATAATTGATTAAAATAGGTTGACTATTAAAAAGATCAAAAATCAGTTCACAAATAAAATATGTTGTTTAAATTGTTAAATTGTGCCTTTAGTTATTATTTTAGAAAAAATGTAAAAATGCTTAAGAAAACTAACTTGATGTCATTTATACTTGTATACTTAATACTTGTATCCAATCATATAGCGTGATGGAGGCATTTCCTCTTCTCACTTGACTTTTCCCTATTCATTCTCAATTCTCAACACCCCCACCGCATGCATGGGCAGGGATGGGCAGCGTCGGTCCTGGAGTGCCACTGCGCTGTCCTGCAGAGTTTAGCTCCAACCCTGAAAATGCTATGCCTTGCTATGAGACATTGATTAGCTTGTTCAGGTGTGTTTGATTAAGGTTGGGGCTAAACTATATAATAGCAGGACAGTTATATAGTGCTTGAATGGGGAAAAAATGCAGTTAAATATATATAAAAAAATCAAGTCAATGTTTTGGGCTACAAATATTGTAATCAATAAATACTTTTTTATTAATATATATATTTTTAATAAATGTAGAATATGTAGAACAAATGTAATACTTGCCTTGTTCTTTAACGTTGAACTTTTTTGTTAAAATTCTTATTCTTTCATGCTATATGGTTTTATTTACTTGTTCAAAATATGATGAAATTGGATTTTTAGTTTTAGATTAAGAATCATTTGAGATGTTTGAACCAATATACAAAAAAAAAACAAAAACAAAAAAAAAACCCTGCAATAGGACACATTTTTGAGAAAACACATTTGTCATCAGATGTGTGCTCGGTCCTGACTAGCAAGAGAGCAGCGATGAGTAACTGCCAATGAAATTGCAAGAGGAGGGCAAGAGAAGCAGCAGCCAAAAAACATCAAACTGATGGCTACATCTCCCCAAGCTCTGCTTCATTCGTATTTCTCTCAGCACTTGTTCCTGTTCCTGCAAATCAGTGCAAAACTCACTGCAAGCCCTTGCTGACATTTATTAAAAAATCAACAGTTGTGTGCCTGAGTGCATGTGAGCACAAATTGTGAGATGTCAGGGAGTAGAATGGTCTTGTAATTGATGCATATATAGTCGACTACGCACAAACACAACAAAAACAGGAAACTATTTGCAATACCAGTTCGCAATGGAATTGTACTATGAAAATAGATACAAACTTACTGTGCAGTTTACACAATAACAAATAAAAGTGCAACAAAGCAGTGTAGTTGTATCCGAAATGAAGAGGACATTTAATTTGTTTTACATTGACATAAACTTTTGGTACTATAAAAAAACTGAAATAAAATAAAATAAAATATAAAAACCCTTAAACATTTTATCATAGCTATTTGCCAACATTTGGCTATATTTCTCATTTTCATTTAGTTTAACTTGATGTACTCCTTTCCACATGCATTTTGAATTGAATTTCTGATGTGGTTCTGGCTTTAAATTGTATTATATGTTTTTTCATAGAATAACTAAAGATGTCTCTGTTATTAGCAGAGTCAAAGTAGAGAGATTGTGAATGGCACTTAGAAGATTTTGTCATTTGCATTGAATACTCTCTTTAGTTTTGTACAGCATTTGCTGAAATATATCAAAGATTCATACAGTATCCCCTCTGTTATAATGGTTGCTCATGGACTTAAATGTTCTTGAGTCAACCAACTCACTGAACCTTGAACTGTGAGCTATACTAAGTGGGTACTGAGGACTTGCCTGGTGGGGTAAAAGAAGTTAGTTGATTTTAATTAGCCTACTTTAATTGCTGAAATGAAACAAATAAAATGTAGGCCTAGTGTTTTATCAACAAACATATGACAGTTGGTATTTATTATTGCTTAATGTAAATGCAAATCGTTTGAAAAAACATGGACTCTGCTAATTAGTTGTAATTTATAAAACAACAGATGTAATAAGGTTTAGATTTTAGACATTATATTAATTTACCACCACACAAACGTTTGACCATGCAAAAGCACTGGTGTTGCCATTTTTGTAACACCATGGCAACTGGTGAATCAAACAAAATACTTACAAAATGCAGAGAATGAATTACGTAAAACACAACTCTTTCCTTCCATGGCTATGAAAGTAATTGGTGGTATGCGAATGGCTTTGTCCAACATATAAGAGGCAGCATTAGTAAACCCATGAATCCAATTTTTATTACATTATAGTTTACCTTGAACTAAGTTCAAGCTGTGCATGACCATTGGTGAAAACACTTGTAGCAATTTTGTTCATTTTTAAAGGATATGTTCCAAACGTGAACATTTACTCACCCTCATGTTTGCCAAATTGTCATTCTTCTGTGAAACACAAAAGGAGATGTTTTGAAAAAATGTTCTGTTCACTCTTTGTCGTGCAGTTACATTGAATTGGGGACCGGAGCTTTCAAGCTTCTAGAAACATAAAAAGCAGGGGTCAGGCAGATTTCAGAACATTTTGAATTTTGCACACCTAACATGAAAAGAAGACAAGCTTCGGTGTTGTAGCTTGTGCTTGATTTAAGAAAAAGCCTTCAATTTCAGCCTTTGATTAAGTTGGATTGAATAATATTATTCTTTTAAGCATGTTTACTGATCTTGTGATGGATGTGCACTTAAAGATTGCAATGAATGTCTTATCCTTACCCTCTAAAAGCAATATACGGGGCATCATAACAAAGAACACCTGAAGCTTCTGTTTGTGCAGAATGAAACCCTGATCTTAAATGAGAGATCTCCATTTTGCTAGTTAAGATCAAAGAGGAAACTTAAATTAATGCAGAAAGACATCCACATTAAAACCTGTTAGTGAACTTGGGAAAAGTAAGATTTTTCTACTAATAACATGTTGTTGCAGCAAAATATACATGCATCAATTTCTGGTATGTAACAAAGATTACTTTCACAAACTCATGTGCTTTTCCTTTACATTCTGCGACTGAAAGCAATGGATTCAAAGTGTCCTCTGTCTAGTTTAAATGAGAAAATAATCAACAGTACAAAAATATAACAAGAAATTGTATGACATATAGCTGAAGTACACTGAAAGGTGCACATGCAGAAAAAGCTACGAACAAAACTACATTTAATGTCAGGATGAAACGGAAGTTTCAGTAGTCGTTTCTTCCCTGTTGTGACGTATATCCAAGTGAAACGGCTTCTTGAACCAGAAGAGAAAATGTAGGGTGGAACTTGATTTTGTCCATTGGGAATTGCTTGGATGGTTGTGGTTTGCTATTGGTTTAACTCCTGTGAGTGACAGGTTGTCCTGCCTTTGTGCCAGTAAACACGTCATCAAGAAAAAAGATGTCACTGCAAGAGGGAGGTGAAGTTATTTTGATTAAGGATTACGAGGGCACGTGCATTTTTGAAAAATGACTTGCACAGATAAATCCTTTATGACAAATGTTGTAATATTCAGTACAAAAACATTATTGTCGTATTGATCTGTTGTATTGTATTGATTTCATGGTGACTGTAAGGGCAATATGGTGTTATAAACAGGGTTGGGGAGTAACAACATTACGTATTTAAAAAAGTAAATATGTGTAAATGTATTTCAATATAGTTACATTTTAAATAGATGATAATCAAATTACAGTTACATCCGAAAAGTATTTTTGATTATCAAAGTGATTACTTTGAATTTTAATCTCATTCGTTTCATTTAATAGTAATATAAACTGTTAGGGAATTTTTAAGCAATGAGGCAAATTGATTCTCTCTGACTGTTTAAAAATGTTCAGGTATATAAATCATCTTGGCACGTTTATGCAAGTTCGTGAACAAATTGATTATTTTGAGTTGATCTTTTCAATGAATCATTTGTTTTGGTTTACAAAACCAGTGTGAATGATTTATTCACAAATCTGATATTTCTGGGGTGTGTTTCCCAAAAGCATCGTCAACTAACTTTGATTGTAATTTCCATTGAACTCAATTGGTGCTTTTGGGGAAAACACACCCTTGACTGTCAAGTTTGACTCAGCGATTATGTTGTGGCGGTAGTCTCTCCATAGAGAGGATTATCAGGGAAGTAATCACTTAAAATTTGGTCCGTTCATTAAACAAATCTATTGTATTACTTGGAGAACTGTGGCAGTTGTCTTGGCTACTTTATTGTTTGGCACGTTTGGATTTGTTTTGAAGCTTAACTGCTCTGAATCCAATTCATTGTTATTGCAATAAAATATAAAACACTCTTAAAAGTTTTTCAAAGACAATTGACTTGACAATTGTTGAGATTATTTTTGTCGAGAACTGTACTTGAGAGATCTTTTCAGTCAGCTTGGCTTTCAGGCCAAGAATGGTTGGAATGGTTGAAAGTCAAGAAAACAGTGAGAGGTTTCAGAACTGCTGTGTACTCCTTGAGAAATGCAGTTTAATGAGGGTGCAGTTCAGCCACACTTAGACGGTCACACACTTCAATTGGCTTCCTGCTGATGAGAGGGAAAATATGAGAAGGATTAAGATCTAATAGGCTGCTCTTCTGGACATTGTGCCTTCTGCTGAACTGACCACTTTTTAAAAATGGACAGATTTCAGGAGACATGGATGACAACTTATTCTCTTTTGAGAATACAGAGATGACAAGCACCAAAGCAGAAGATGAAATACGGAACTATCCCCAAGATCCATGCAAGACTTTTGATTCATTGAAGCTCTATCCAATCATTAAATCCCTCTTCTTGAAATACAACACCACCCTGCCTTCAAGTGCTCTGGTAGAATGACTATTTAGTCAGGCAGGGCTACTTTTGAGCATACTCTCTTGCTACAATCGCCCTTATTGGGCTCAAGTTGGAGAGTAAACGTAAATATTAAAACATTTAAGAATAAAAGTGAATATAATACTTTGCTTTAATTTCTACTTTTTTTTCTACTGCAAATTCAAGTAGCTGTTTACTCAAATTTGAAAAACGCTATGAATGATAAGTACTTTGAGTATATTCTTATATTGCATTAAAATGATTGGTCTTTATTGCAGTTAATTAATATTGAATTTATTTTGATTGGTGCATTTACAGTAAATGATTGTTTTACTCTAGAAATGCTGTGGAAAACTGATATAAACAGAAATAAAATGCAGAGGAAGACCAAATCTGATGACTGGTAGATATTTAGAAGTGGTAAACATAAAAATAAGACATCAAGTTAATATGCTCCTTTGTGTTACATACTTAAGATTAGACATATCTTAGATTAGGTTACTAAACTTGACTAATTACTTTTTAAAGCATGTATTTTGTAATATGTAGCGAAGTACAAAGTAACCTTCCCAACTCTAGTTATAAATAAAGCTAAAATAACTATCCATCAAGTTGAAGAGGAGGTCAGCTGTGTCGTCTGCTGGACACAAGTCTGCATAGTGTTCATGCCCCGATCACACGAACAGACAGCCAATCAAACCACAGCATTGTTGGGTGACTATGCAAATATAACTTTTAGTTTCGTTTTTGCTCAAGCATAGAGTGATGGTTCGTGTGTTGTTTCTTCCTAATTCCTGCCAGAGCTGTGTGCATAAATGATTAAAAACCACACACCCACAAACGTGCATATGCTAATGACAACCCATACCAATGTAACCAATAAACTTGATGGACATTCCTTGTTCACAACAAACCCAATTCACCAGGCATCACCTCAAGAGAAACCCAGATAGGACTAAGTTATCCCTCTTCGAGTTTGCAGATTGGCTGCAGCTAGAAGCCAACTGTATGGAATTTGACCCAATGGAAGAGACAAGAGCCACAAAGCGAGAATCAAAGATGCAGCGAAGATCAAAGGGCAGCAATTCGGGGACCAAGCAAACAAACCAAAGCAAACAAAGACAGGTCATAGAACCACTCACCAAACCCAAGGCAGTTCATCCCAAAGTACCTACCAAGCCCAAAGCCATCTGTACCGAACTTCACCTCAGCCAGTGTACCACATTTACAGCATTAACCAAAGAGCAAATGATTGGCTAGATCAAATACAATTAACGGTGCATGGCCAAAGACTTGGCCAATGGCAAAAGACTGTGACCTAAAGAGGCCTTGTCACCTTTACCAAACCCAATACCTCTCTGTAATCCACAACATCAACCAAAGGAAAAGTGAGGTTATCAGTGAGAGCAATAGCCTATACAACTTCACCACAAAAACTCTTTAGACCAACCTTGCTGCGGTGGGAAAATGTTCCTGAAAGTTGTTAAGGTTACCATCCATCACTAGCACAAAGCTTTGAACACATTTGCTGTACTTGATGATTGCTCAGAGCACACCATTTTGCTCGCAACAGCTGCACAACACCTCGGTTTTAAGGGCAGACCAGAGCAACTGAATTTACGGACGGTGATCAAGACACCAGGACATTGCATGGCACTTCCATGAACTTCAGCTCATCCACCCCAAGTAACCATAGGAAAAGGTTCAACATTCAGGGGGGCTTTACAGCAGATCAGTTTGGACTAGCAGAATACACCTAAACTCTTAAGCAACAAAATTAACCCACTGTAAAAACACAAATTCAATGAGTGAGCAAACATTACGGTGAGATAAATGTAATCTAAATGCTAATGCTGTAAAACCCTAAATATAACCATCGGTATCCCACTTAAAATATTGAACCTAATTATTTTCAGTATATCAACCCCTAGTTTTAAAATCATTTTTTTACTTTTTTTTAAAATAAAGTCCTTATTTTTTTAACGCAGGAGTAAGCTATTCTGTTAATGTGCGAGACTTCCATTTCATTAGCCACGGTGTGTCATTTCATTTCTCTTCTGGTGTGCAATTGGCTTAGGGTTAGATTTTTTTAACATTTACACAATACAATTTGCGCTACAATCTAGTATGTTTATGATTACAATAGACCGGACAACTAAAGGCAGAAAAACATAAACTTAAATGCACTAGATGATGAAGAAACACAGCTGAACAGGATAATGAAATCAAATCAATAACCATGGCAACAAAGAGTGACAACAGCAGTGACATAACACAAAGTCCAAAAATCAGGAGGTTTTGGTGGAAGGCAGGAATCCAGGAGATGTGACAACTGAGGAAACTAGGGTGGTGTATATGGTGGGAGGAGCCAGGGAGCAACCCTAGGCCGCGTTGATGGAGGAAGGAGTCATGGTGTTGAATGAGCGAAGGCAACAGAGCTGGGTCATTCTATGAAAATGTCCATTTTTCTGTCCCTAGCCTTTACAGAAATATTACACTTAAAAAACACTTTAGGGTTACAATTTCTTTACATTTTAAAATAAAACAATATGTTATTTGAACAATTACACCTTCTTGAGCCATCAATGAGGCAATATTTGATTTTTATTAATTATTTAGAATTCCAAGCACCACATAAGTGCTCGTCCCCTCAGTCATGTACAGAGGGAAAATGCTTTATTTTGAGGTCAATAACAGATTTTTACACCATTTAAAATGCAATAATGTATACGTAACTATCAAATATATTATGTAAATGATATATATACAAAAAATGCAGAATAAATATTATAAAATGTATAATGAAAGTAGTGGTCCCCTGGAGTTGTGTCACTGGTGTTACCGTTAAACAAAAATCTCTTATTTTGAAATAAAAATCACACTGATGACATCACTTGACTTCCTTCTTCCAATTTCCTGAATATCTATGAAGAAAAGCCCATGGTAGATCCACTGTCTCTTCTCAGTTATCAGAAATCTTCTCATTTATCTCATGATTTCATATGAAGCTTTTAGTTGAAGTCACTGGTATGACCTACTTTACTGTTAGGTAATTGTAAATAAATGAGAATACAAATGGATTAAACTACTTAATTTAGTTAGTATACTCTGATTGACAACATGTGGTTTGTTACCTTGCAGCAGCCATTTTGTAAAATGAATTTTTCATGAAAATTGTCACTGGTGTTACTGTCACTGGTGTCACCTTTCTTATGGGTAACACCAGTAACACCAGTGACTCCCATTTATAGATAAACTTTATTCAAAGCTATTCACTTAGATTATATGCCAAATGTAACAATTTAGTCTCATATACTTAACTAGATGTACCGCATTGCGGTACAAAATATGACCGCCGCTCAGGCCTGCACTGGCTTTCCACAAAAATAAATGACGTTGAGTAATTTGGCTGTATTGCATGTTTATGTATATACCTAAAAAAAGTAGTAGTATGTGCATGTCTGTCTGTGTGTGTGTGTGTGTGTGTGTGTGTGTGTATGTGTGTGTGTTTGTGTATGTGTGTGTCTTTGTATGTGTGTGTCTGTGCGTGTATGTATGTGTGCGTACATGTGTGCGCGTGTGTGTTTGTGTGTGTGTGTCTGTGCATGTGGATTTGTATGTGTGTGTATGGGTGTGTGTCTGTGCGTGTGGATGTCAGTGTGTGTGCATGCTTGCGTTTGTTTGTATTCCTGCATGTGTGTGTGTGACAGTATCATCCTAAACCAGCAACCCTTCGCTCAACAGCACCATCTACAGGCCGATGAGTGTACAGTCACTAAATGTGCACATAAATGAATTTATTTTATACCCCCCCCCCCCCATGGATGAAATTCTACGAAACTTAGCAGAGGATACCCCCAGAGGATGTCAAGTTAATCATACACATGAAATATGGTGCAGTTCTGAACATCTCCACTGAAGATAGGGGCGATTAAAGCAGAATAATATTGCATTTGCATTTTTTATGGGAGGGGCGCAAATCACAAATGAGTGATTATGGGCTAGGTTGATGTGGGCCCTTAAGAGCAACATACCATAAAAATTTCTTCATCCTCGGTGCCACGGTTCAGGTAGTTATTTAGGAAAAACTGCATTTTTTGGGTTTGGGGGGGCCTAGCGCGGGGGGGGGGATGGGGGGGTGGGGGGGGGGTAGTGGCCCCCGGGGACCAAATTAAATTTTTCCTTAGAAGTCTAGTGGGGCTACATGCCCACCAAATTTCATGTTCCCCGGTGTTTCGGTGTCCCTGGTATCGTTGACGAAAAATTTACGGGGGCCCCAGCGCAGGGGGGGAAGTGGCCCCCGGGGACCAAACGAAATTTTTCCGTAAAAGTCTAGTAGACCAACATACCATAAAAATGTCTTCATCCTCGGTGGCACGGTTCAGGTAGTTATTTAGGAAAAACTGCATTTTTTTGGGTTTGGGGGGGCCCAGCGCGGGGGGGGGAGTGGCCCCCGGGGACCAAACGAAAATTTTCCTTAGAAGTCTAGTGGGGCTACATGCCCACCAAATTTCATGTTCCCCGGTGCTTCGGTGTCCCTGGTATCGTTGACGAAAAATTCAGTAAGGTGACGGGAAAAAAACAAACAAAAAAACTTTGACAATCCCTATATGACCGCTTTCGCTAGCTACGCTAGCGGCGGTCATAATTATAGTTGAAGAATAATGATCTTTGGTCTTATGCATGCCATTGGTGATTCATTGTGTCACTGGTGTTACTGTCTTTTTTTTCTGTCACATTAAATACAATGTCACATGTGACATAGTAATAATGTTACATCCATTTAATTCTGCTACACTCAATAGTTAAGATTTAAAGGATTGCATCATTACTTGATTTTAACTGGTTTTCGAATATTTTCATTGTTATAGCAAATAGATGGTAGCGCAGATGAACTAACCTCATTCAAGCACACTTTTAACAAACCTAATTAAAATAAATAAAACATAATCTCCTTATTTGTTGCATTATTATTATTTTTCGGTAACTCTGACTACATGTGCTCAAAAAAATTAGAAATAATATTTCATAAAAACCTTTAATATTGCCAAAGAAGTAGGGTAACACCAGTGACAAAAAAATGGTACATGCGGTCTTTAAATAAATGTACAAAAAATATAAAAAATCATTAAGCTGTCATTTATGCATATTCATAAAGTCAAAGGGTAGTCTAATAATGTGGTGTAAGTTTAAATGTTAGAAAAAGAAATACATTTTAAGACATCTTGCCATACCAAAAGTGGACGTTTCTGTAGAATGACCCAGCTGATGGAGGTGGAGCCCTCGGCACAGACAGAGAGCCGATGGACCAGAACGACCCAGATGGAAGCGGGGTAACGGAGGGCTTTATTTTATGACAGTATTAAATCACGTTTAATTAAAATTATTTTTTATTTATTCTTACAGAGCCTGATTGATTTAGTTTACCCCCAAATGTTAAGTAATGCATTAACTATCAAACATGTTACATGTAGTCAAGGCTGCTGTTATTTATGCATGAATACTTGACTCCTTTCGTAGTTAAGGATAGTTCTTCATTGGTTCATGATTAGTTCATGTACTGTTATTGTAAAGTGTTACCCTTTTTGCCCTTTGGGTGTGCGCATTTTGTCTTGAGTCTTTGTTAATCAACTGGAACTTAAAATTATATGAATGCTTCTGAAGCTATATATACTGCATTCAGCTAAAGAAAACATTTTTGGTGAGGAAAAGGTCAAAGAGTGTTCTTCGTCATAATATGTGACCCTGGACCACAAAACCAGTCACAAGTCGCACGGGTGTATTTGTGGCAATAGCCAACAACACATTGTATGGGTCAAAATTATCGATTTTTCCTTTATGCCAAAAATCATTAGGATATTACGTAAAGATCATGTTTCATGAAGATATTTTGTAAATTTCCTACCGTAAATATATATAACATTTATTTTTGTGAGTGAATGCAGCATAAATCGTGAGCATAAATGGACAACTTTAAAGGGGATTTTCTCAATGTTTCGATTTTTTTGGCACCCTCAGATTCCAGATTTTCAAATAGTTGTATCTCGGCCAAATATTGTCCTATATCCTAACAATCCATACATCAATGGGGAGCTTATTTATTCAGCTTTGATGTATAAATGATGTATACATCTCAATTTCAAAATTGTGACCTATGTGACTGGTTTTGTGGTCCAGGGTCACATATTTATTTATAAACAGTCAGTTCATGCCTTTCTAGTGAACTTTTGCTAAATAATTCAGTGACCTCACATGCTGTTCATAATGATAATACATCAGACATCATGGCCCAGTTCCTCTCCTGTACAAATTAGGGGCTCATAAATTTAATCAAAATGGTTTTGAAGAATATCAAGGTGACAAGTTCGCTTTACAATCAGTGTTCATTCAGTCAACCAAAAAATTACAACGAGCAGATTAAAAACAACACTAACCAGATATGGATAAACAAGTGTGTTGGTCACACTTTATATTAGATGTCTTTAAAGCTGCAGTCCGTAGTTTTTCCTCTTTGTCGCCATCTCTATTTGAAATCTGCAATTGCAGTTATTTGCGGAATTAGCAACTTTACGTGGGTTGTGCCCCGGCACGACTCAGCGTGGATGAATCCAATGTTTTGTGCGGCTGTCAGTCACCGCGCTGGTGTGGATACTGTCATTCGCAATCACAGATTCTACTTTTTGGAAGTATGACCAACATAAGAATTTTCACCAGAAAATGTAATCTGAACAAGTAACATCCACTTTTGTTCGCACTGATTAAATCTAATGATCGCTTATCATATCACGTCAAACCATGCAAATTATACTTTGTTGTCAAATTGTTAATGTTAACAACATCTGCATTGCGTGACTACATTTAATACCTACATTTATCCTTGTTTTCGCATGGGCCAAGTTGAAGTGGTTGAAGTCGCATGGGCTTTTTTCTGTAGCCACTCAGAAGTCCGAAGTCTTTTGCGTTTTACAATGGGTTAATCTCCAGTTGTCACTGGTGATTGTCGTTTGATCCTTTCTGGATCTGCCATCAAATTGATAAGTTTAAATATATCAAGTGCTGTGAGAAAAGGCTATAAATCTCCACCTCCAACACTGTAAAATAAAGTCAAGTCAAGTCAAGTCAACTTTATTTATATAGCGCTTTTCACAATACAGATTGTATCAAAGCAGCTTCACAGTATTAAATAAAATAGTACATAAGTGTTTGTTTCTGGTGTAAAACATCCACGTTTGGTAATGCTGATCAATAGCACTGTTGAATCGATTAATCAAATTAAGTATCCCCAACTGAGCAAGCCAAAGGCAACAGTGGCAAGGAACCGAAAAACTCCATCAGGTGTCACTGTGTCACTGTGATTTGCAATTACATTGTAATTTACATTGTACTTATTTTTTTATGTAAGTTCATAGTTAAAGCTGCAGTCCATTACTTTTTGGGTTAGAAATGATCCAAAATAAATTTCTGAGCAAGTACATAACCGGCCAGTGTTCAAAACTAACTGCTTGCCTTAGCTCGATTCAAAACGGTAAGCTTGAAATAATGTTTTTAATTCCAGTGGTACTGGTGGATTTCCGCGGGAAATTCGAGAATGTCTTTGCGTCATTACGTCACATCTGTACACATAAAGAAGGTGTCTTGGCTAGTAGTCTATGTTGCGTTGGATGTTGCACTGTTAATTACCAGGTAACCATTCTCATTACTTTCAGTTTAAATGGCAGGAGTATTCTGTCCTATCTCAGAACAAATACATTAAATATCGTCACAGCATGCACTAAATATGCTCTACTAATTAGAGAAAATGATGACTGACTATTAAATGATGATTGGCTATGACTAAGGTATTAATTTAATTGATCTGTTTTTTTTAACAGAATCTGACTTTCAAATGATATTGCAATCCAGATTCTATTAAGATTCAGTTGACATCTGCCCTTGTCCGAAGAGTTTTGATAGTTTTTATATTTGCATGTTGCATGTAATTATGCATAATTTATTTTTACTACAGTAACTACATGTAACAGGTGTAGCAAGGATCACAAAGACAACTCCTCGGCTCTTGCTGAGACATAGATTGATACAGAATACCGAAGATATTTACTTCCTCACTTCACAGCAAGTCTCTCTCGATTGTTTTATTACTTGTAGCAAACTCAACAGCTTTGCACCACAGGATGTAACTCCAGCTCCATCATACTGTTGTGGGGTCCTTTTAATGGTTGGAGAAAGTGAGACCATGTGGGTAGTATCATTCCCATTTTATCCACAGTTGAACAAGAGTTTAATTACAAGAACATACAAAGTCTTTGAACTATATATATATATATATATATTTATTATTTTTTTTTTTTTTTATGTTGGTCAGTATTAATAACAGTTCCATGGTTAGATGATTATGTTGTATTGTAATGTTTAATTGTTTTGATCTATGCCCCAAACTTGTGTGAAACATTAATTAGCACTCCCATTAAAACATCAGTTTAAAAGCAATGGCAACAGACAGAACAATTAGTGCTGTAAGTTCATGGATTTAAATTTCATTTTTTCAGTAAACATTCCCTCAGAATGTTGTCCATTGTGTTACATATATATTACTGCCTGTATGTGTCTATTCCTGTGTAAAAAAAAAAAAAAAACACCTGCACAAGCACAAAGAACACATTTTTTCTCCATCATAATTAATACACAAACTATTTCACTCTGATCAATATTGTAGGCGTTCATATTTAAAGGGAAAGCCTGACCAAAATTTTTAAATCATTTACTCGCCCTCATGTCTTTCCAAACATATGGCTTTATTTCACCTGTGGAACACAAAATAATATATTTTGAAGAATGTTTGTAACTAAACAGTTTGGGTTCCCAAACTCTTCTTTTGTCTTTGGCAGAAAAAAAGAAATAAACACAGGTTTGAAAAAAAATCAGAATTTTCATTTTTGGAAGAATTATCCATTTAAGACTGCACTGGTTTGTACTTAACCCTTATCCTATTCAACTTCTGAAATTATTTCAGCCCAAACTGCTGAATATACAGACAACATTTAAAGGTAGGTTTAACCAGCATATGTTGTCTTTGGGGTGCTGATATGATCCCAAAAAGGCCACAACAAAAATTGCGTATGCGTTACATATCATGTTTCTTAGTATGTGTTCATAGTTATTTTAGACAATTTTCCAAATACATTTTTAGAAATCATTTAATAAAGAAGAACGCATGTTGCTGGTTACTGGTACACAGTAAAATCCCAAAAACAAACACTTTCATATGGTCCCAATCTATAAAGAGTAAAAGTAACAAGAAAATCAATGTTGCAGTTAGTGAAATAAAGTAGATTCACAAGTGATGATTGAACATTAGTGATGACATCTGCAGTTAACAAACAGAATCACAGAAGATAAAAGGAGACAAAAAAAAAAGAAAAAAGAAAGATACAGACAGCTAGCCAATTCACACCCGCAAGACCATGTTGGTGAACCAGCTCCACCAGCTCTTATTTGCTTGAGAACAGCATGGATAGGCTGGTCCACCAGCTAGACCAACACTAACCAGCCTAGACTGGGTTTTTCAGCAGGGAAGCTAACTTTGAAAGCATAAGATCCTCCCTTCAGAGCAGTCCAAAGCAATTTAAACTTTTTTAATGCATATTTTTTACTGTCTTGCAAGCTCTGGCAATTTATTTTCTAGAAATGAAAATGTAGTCTTGTTCTAAACTCACTATGCATAAAATCACAGAAAAATGTACAATGACAGTCTTAGCGGCCCCTAATTTAATAACAAATGATCGTTGCGACGAAAGCGAAGCAATCAAAACTAACTTTAGCTGGAAAATACCTTTATTAAAGAACTGCTATAAGGCCAAAACAATCTCTGTTACCTTATACGTTTAGCTCTGTAAAGCTGCTTTGAAACAATCTACATTGTTAAAAGCGCTATATAAATGAAGATGACTTGACTTGACAGTCTATAAGAGCTAGGGCTGTTGATCAATCTGAAGATGCTGGAAAGTATTCATACGCCATGCATCAGATGTATCAAGCTTTCCTGTTGAAACTGACTGCACATAAAGCCTGACGCTCTCTGGTGCTCAAATTCTTTGCATGAATGCATTTTACAATGAAAAGTCATTATTGTCTCTGTTTTGACATTATTGTTTTAAATTGGCTCTACTGTGGTGTGTGTGCAATTTGTTCACCCTCAGGTGCTTTCTGCAACCAGCATAGCAAGAGGAACTCTGTGACAGCATGGAGGACGAGCTAGCAGAAGTGGAGATGTTGCAGGAGCTTTCCACACTCTATTTGAACAGCAGTCTCCTGAATGCTTACGCAAACCACAGTAATGTCACCAACCACACCAGTATCACCTACTACCCATATTACCAGCACTCTCTGTCTGTGGCTGCCACCCTGACAGCGGCCTACCTCTTCATCTTCCTGTTGTGCATGGTGGGAAATGGCTTGGTATGTCTGATTGTGCTGAAGAACCGGCGGATGAGAACGGTCACAAACCTCTTCATCCTCAACCTGGCCGTTAGTGACCTTCTGGTGGGCGTCTTCTGTATCCCAACAACCCTGGTGGACAACCTCATTACAGGTAAAACACATCAATACACTGACATAAACATGTGAAGGAGAGAGAGAAAAAACAAATCCTAATCCTGTCTTTTGCCTTGACCACTTCCTTAAGCTAAAAACATTTCTCCACTGCTCATGGCTTTGTATATAGCACATTTTTTGAGCATTTCTCCACTGAGCAAGTATCTTATTACTGCAGTGAACCCTGAGGCCAGTTAGCTCTTTTCCACTGGATTATGCTGGGTTGTATCTCAATCCCACAGTTCTAAGTCTAGAGCTAATACTCCTACATCATTGACCTATTCTGACATTTACTAGCTGCAGTACATAAGTCAGTTCTTGCTATTAGACTTTGGCTCAGTGTGGAACAAAAAGCTAAATTTCTCCCTTAGTTCATTGTCTTGTGTTAACTTTACATGGATTGTGTTGGTACAAGCTCTCTCTGTCTTGTTTTATTGACTCTGAGCCTGAGCCTGCCACAAAGATCGAGCCAGAGCGATCGCCAGAGGCAGAGGCTACACTGTGTAATTTTTCGGTCATACAGATAAGAGTAGAGTATAGCCTACATCGTTTAAAACTGTAAACTTTTATTCATATTAGGCTAACGACAAAAGTTTGTCTGTCGTCTCTGTCTCCGGGAACTGCGCGTCACAAAAATGAACCGTAAGCCACTTTCCTCAGCTCGGTCACGATACGATACTCAGTCTACTCAAACATGTTTCGCTATCATGTGAGCGCTTCCCAATGACGAAAGGACGAGGAAAGGGGGAAAATCTCGATCTAATTAAATCTAGGCTAAATCGCCCTGAATTAAATTGTAAAAACAGATCAAATAAATGTATTTGTCAATGTTGCGATATTGTTTCATTTAAGTTCATAATTATTCTATAAATATTATTTAGTTTAACAGCTGCACGAAGCACTGTGGTTCGAGATTTATTTGAAAAAAAAAAAAAAAAAAAAAAAAAAACCTTATTCACAAATCGCACCCTGGTTGTATAAGGATTCAAAGATCCCTGTGGAATTTAAATATTGAGTTGAACATTTTGTTCATGACAACAAATGAACATGCGTTTGAAGATTGTATTTAGTTTTGCTTGGCCCAAACTGAAGTAGCGTTTTAATTCTTCAATTATTGAAATAATTAAATATTTAGTAATAAACATATGACAGAAATATTACTACATAGCCTAAATTATTTAATTCCTTCATAATCAACACTTGAATAGCCTATTGCTAATGTCTAGAATAGCGATTTAAGTGTGAATTGCAAAATCTTTGTTTTGTTTTGCAAACTCAGATAGCCTGTGGGGGGTTTGGAGAAGGCAGTTGCTTTATCGTGGGGGTGCAGGACCAACCCGAATAGGTGTTAAAGGAGAACTCCGGTCAATTTTAACATTGAGCTAATTTTTTTGTAAATTTCGAGTGCCCTCAGTACAGAGAACAACGACAAAAATCGGTGTTGCCTACACCATGTTATCCTCTTTTTAAAATTTGCACCCTGTTGACTTCAATGGGGCAAGTTTTAAACTTGCTTTTAGCCTCTTAACATCTTTGATGTGTCATTACAAGTGCACAGCTAATGTGAGTGATTCCTTCAGAGTGATCACGGGTGAATCTGACTGCAGTAGATGTGAAAGATATTAATAAAAATGATGTTATTTCAGCCAGCGCACATACCTGTATTTACATCCTGTTTTCAGTCGAGGTCCATAGTAATCGATTGTCGAGTTCACGCGCGTGATCATAGGTAACTAAACCTATGCGTGTGAACTCGACAATCGATTTTGCCACTTTCTATTTTGTAAAGCTCAACAATCTTTTGCTGCACATCAGAACTATATTCTTTGGTTTTACTCATTGTGATGGATGATTAAAGGAATTGAAATTCAGGAACAGACACCGACACCGGCTCAGGAACAGGAACAGACACCGACACCGGCTCAGGAACAGACACCGACACCGGCTCAGGAACAGACACCGGCTCAGGAACAGACACCGACACCGGCTCAGGAACAGACACCGACTCAGGAACAGGAAAAGACACCGACTCAGGAACAGGAAAAGACACCGGCTCAGGAACAGACACAGACACCGGCTCAGGAACAGACACAGACACCGGCTCAGGAAAAGACACCGACTCAGGAACAGGAAAAGACACCGGTTCAGGAACAGGAAAAGACACCGGCTCAGGAACAGACACAGACACCGACTCAGGAACAGGAAAAGACACCGGCTCAGGAACAGACACCGGCTCGGCGGTGTCCCTCTTGTCTGGAGACACTGGCTCGGCCATCTTGTCCGGAGACATAGGTTCGGCGGCTGCCATCTTGTCCAGAGACACAGGCTTGGCGGCTGCCATCTTGTCCGGAGAAACAGGCTCGGCGGCTGCCATCTTGTCCGGAGACACTGGTTTGGCCATCTTGTCCGGAGACACAGGCTCGGCGGCTGCTATCTTGTCTGGGGATCTTGGATCGGCAGACGTGATGTGAGCAGTCTTTGGATCGGCAGACTTGACGTGAACAGTCTCAGTCTCTGAAGGCCAGCTATACAAATTAAAACTAACAAAAAATCTATTGGCTTGTTTTTCATTCATTTCTTTGTGTAATATAAAATTTATCTTCTTACTGTATTTTTTCTTCTACTTTCTTAATTTATCTTTCTTTTCTCTATCCCTTACTTTGTTTCTGCATCCTGACTGTTTTTCTTGCCTTCATTACTCTTCTTGCCAGATCTCAAAACTGTTTGAAGAACAGTTTGCCTGTTAAATAAGAATCACATCAGAGAAGAAAATACTTACAAAATTGTCTTGTAAAAATCGGAGGGGACCTCTCCAAGGAGGAGTAGTAGGCCGTGAAGAACGGCTGTTCATGTTGGATTTCTGCAAAGTTATAAAAATGTATATTGAATAGCGCTTATGACACTAACACAACAAAGAGCAAACGACAACAGCAAAAGCAACATTTGTTTTGCTATCGAAAAATAATTGTGATATGTCGAGGAGCTTACATCATTTTCAATCTGCTGCAGAATCTTCTTCAGTGTGGAGCCAATGTCTCCACCTTTAGCCCTGAAGATATGGATGAAACATGGAGTGAATCTGTCCAGTTCTTGAAAGAATTCGGTTTGCAGGTTTTTGCCTGATACACGACTAAACTAAGACCATCAGCACTGATCCTCAACAAACTCGTCTCCATACCGGCGTGATGACTCCGACTTCCAACCAGATGGAACTTCTGACCTGTAATGCTGCCTGGATCATAATCATACACTGTTCGCTCGTCGGCCAGAGGAGAACTGGTCCCCGACTGAGCCTGGGTTCTCCCAAGGTTTTTTTTTCTCCATTCTGTCACCTGATGGAGTTTTGGTTCCTTGCCACTGTTGGCTTTTGGCTTGTTTAGTCGGGGACATTTAATATTCAACAATATTATTGATCTGCCTTACTTAAGGTGGACGATGATGCAATTTTCTTCTAGAAAAAAACTTTGTTGTATTATTTTCATATTATCACTGTGAAGCTGCTTTGATACAATCTGCATTGTAAAAAGCGCTATATAAATACAGGTGACTTGACTTGACTCTGCCAGGATCTAAAGAATAAAAATAAAAATAAATAAAAAAATAGGACAAACTGACATTAAGCAATCACTATTAAGCAAACAACATAATCTGCTATGTCATGTTTATGACATATTTATTACAGGTTATGTTGTCTTGGTAATGTCAAGTTGCCATGACAAAGACACTGACAGGTTATGATGTATTGGTTTATGTCAAGTTGTCATAACAAAGACATCTCAAACAATGTCATCTTTTCATTAAAAATGACATAATTGAGCAAATGACACTTAATGACAATTGTCATTAACATGCATAAAACCTTCTTCATATTAATGACGTGTCAAGTCATTATTGTGAAGCTGTCATGTCAGTCTTATGCACACCCCTTCAAGTAAACTGTTACCAAAATATATTCTATTTACAAGCCATTTCTGCCGTTCCTGTAGCTTAGGTAGGTATTCCCTTATCCACCTCCTCCAAAATAGGCCGTCCATGTACTGTACTTGTCGCCACCTACGACGTACATATAAATCCTCCCTCTCAAACAAACCAGGGGGTAAAGATGGTTGAGAGCACACTGCCCACTGCTTGCTTTTGGTTTATCTTGCTGAAAGGCATGAAGGATGCTGGGATGTTAAGAGCCACACACACACACTGCATGTTATGTGCTTCTTACAATCTCTGCTAATATGGCCTGTACATAGACAGCCAAAACAGATTCCTTTCTTCTTTAGAAAGTCTAGGTTTTCTTTATGGATTTTTGGATCTTTGCCACAACAAAGACAGGATGCACTTCCTTTATTAGTTTTCCCAACATCTTCCATACCTGGTACAGTAACAGTGGTAGCGAAACTACTTCCCTCAGTCTTAGAACAAATCATTCTTCGACCTCCACCAAAAGGAGCCTCTAAGATGTTTCCAAACAATTTTTGCTTGCTTCTCTACAAATTCCACAATTTCTTTTTAAATGCTGCTGGTTCCTTATGTTTTTCCTGCAGATCACATGCCACTGCTTTCCATTTGTCTCTGAGCTTAAAAGGCATCTTTGAAAGAATTATTTGCATGTTGGTAGCTAAGTTTAACTCTTTCAAATAACGAATATCCTCCATAGAATTACAGCAAGCTCTAAGAAAAAGATGATAATCTTGTAAAGCCCTTGTATCCTCAGGTTTAATGAACTTCCAAGAGAGCACTTTGTCCATATATGCTGAAGAGATTTTGAGTTTGTTTCCAAAATGTTCCTTAAGTAGTGTCTTGGCTTTCATGTAACCCTGCGTGGAAGTTATGTGTTGACAACTTCTGACAAATTCTCTAGGTTGATCTCAGGTATACTGCTCAAGAAAATAGAAACAATCACCATAGTTGTTTGCTCTTTTTTCCACAACCTCCTTGAATGAAGTAATGAAATATTGCGCTGTTTTACCAACATGGCAGTAATTTAATTTTGTTTTTCTATAAGACGCAATATATTTCCTTGTTCTCCATCAGTTAGTGATTGTCCTGAAACAGGTACATTGCTACCATGATTACTGAGTAGCTGCCCATTCACAGATGCAGTTGGCTGAAATGGTGTTACGGACCTTGGTTGTTGCACAGGCTGAAGCTGAGAATTACTTTCCTTATTTCTTGCAACTCCTGTTGAATTAACAAACAAAGACTGTGACTCGACATGTGTGTCAACTTGAACTGATGCCACTGCCACTGAATTAGAGCAGATCGCTTCATCCGTTTCCTTTCATGGTTTTCTTACTTCCAAATGCATGCTTTGTTCTGATGCAGTAGACCTATAGACATTGGCTTTAGCCATATACACAGCTATTTTAGTTTGAAGATCAATTTGTTCCTTTTTCATGAAACGCTCCTCTTCTTCTTCCACAGCATGCTTCTGTTGCAGCATTTGCTGACTGGCTAATAAAGCCGCCACTTCAGCTTCAGCTTGAAGGCGAGCAGATGATGTTGATGATCTACTAGATCGTGAACCAGAAGAAGAACTCCTTTTACTTAATTTTTTGCTGATTACATTTGAAATACTATCAGTTGGTTTGATCTCATCCATGAAATGCTCACAAGTCAATGCATTACATTCCTCACTTTGGTTCAGAATCCTTAGTGAATTTGCATTTGCATCAGAGGTTTCAGCAGCAGGCAACAAATCATTTGAAGGATATTGCCCTTGAACCGCCATAGTCATTGTTGGTATTCCATCTATTGCAGAATGAGATGACAGAGGACGTTCATTTCTCTGTTCAGATGCTGCTGCTATGGTAGGAGTCAGTGAAGTTTTCAAAGGTTTAAGATCAGACAGCCATTGCTCCACATCTTCTATAAATCCCTTGTTGAACCGAAAAACTGAGCTATACCATTCTTTTTGCTTTATTTGTTCCTCAGCAGGAAGTAAAGGAATCACACTCTCATGCAATGAAGTGACATCATCTCTCAAAAGCTTCAATGTTTCCAGCAAAGAGCAAACTTTGAATGAATTTTCATCATTTTGCATAAGCCAGTGGTTCTCAATCCTGGTCCTGGGGACCCACAGCTCTGCACAGTTTGTATGTCTCCCTCATTTAACACACCTGATTCAGATCATCATCTCGTTAGGAAAGAGCTCTGAACTGAACTGGGTGTGTCAGATAAAGGAGACATATAAAATGTGCAGAGTTGTTGGTCCCCAGGACCAGGATTGAGAACCACTGGCATAAGCTCTTTCATTGAAGCAATCACACTTTTTATTTTATTAACTTTGGATTTACGGTCCTTTTGCAGAGATTCAATCTTTAACTCCAAAGCCTTTGCGGTGAGCTTACGCTCCCTATTACCCTCCATAAGCGCATCAGCCTCATCTTCATCCATTTTCACTCATCAAACAACTTTAGCGACACATACAACTTTCAAGGCAATCTGTTTAATCGCACACGACAATTGTGCAAATCCTAGCGCTGCGTGAAACACACAACATAAACTACGCACTTTCCAGCCCACCGTAGTTTATCCAAACAAATGGATCCGCGCTCCACATCAAGCACAAACAAAATAACGTATCCAATAGACAACCAGCAAGCAGATAGATAATAATCTGAATCACATACCGGTCCAAGTGCTTTGCATCTCGTGTCCATTTCTTCTTGCAATCCACAACTGCGTTCCAATGCAGTGCATGAATGAAATACTGTATCCTTGAAAACAAAGCGCCGTTTTCTGTTGACTAATGTTCAGGCATCCAAAAGCCACAAAGAGGCTATGTAGCTGGATGGCTCGTGACTCGCTCGCACTCAGTCATCATATCATTACCAAAAAAATAGACTGGTGATTTTATCTGATTTTACTTTTATTTCAGCTTGACATATATTCAACCAAAGCAATACGGTCAACAGAAAGTTGGCTCCCGCAACTCGCACTCGCACAACAAGCACTTACAAACACAGCAACAAGCAATCCGCCAAAGGAAACAATAAAGAAAACGGAAGTGATCACCTGTGCCCACGTGACAGTGAATAACCAATAACAAATATCAAATAATTAATACTCCAACACCTATAAATAAATAAATACAAACGCACATGTGTGTGTGTGTGTGTATAAATTTATATATATATATATATATATATATATATATATATATATATATATATATATATATATAAACACACAATACTGTGCAAAAGTCTTAGGCATGTTAATCCCGTCTGTCCGTCTGTGATTACATGAAGAAACAGAAAAAACTGACACAAACTAAATCCAGAAGAACTGCGGGAACGTCTCCAAGATGCCTAAGACTTTTGCACAGTACTGTATATATGTGGCTATCATCAACTTAACAACCGTTTCTAATTGTAGGGTATTTACTAAAAATTGTATTCATTACATTTATTATTATCATTATTGTTGTTATATTGTTATTGTTTCAAATTCTGTGCTTAAAGTCCCTGTGAACCGGAAGTTGCAAACGACTTTTCTCCAGTGTTGTGACGTATTTCCAAGTGAAACGGAATATTGAACAGAGAGCAGGGTTTTACTCTAGCGCTCCTCCTCTCCATCTCTGCTCATAGCAGACTAACGGTTTGAGGAGAGTGGTTAAGCGCTTTCAAACCAAGCCGTCAAACCTACGTCATCAGAAAAAGACACCATTCCAGACCCGGAAGTAACTTTTCAAATTTTGATTAAAGATTACCAGTATAGATTACCAAATAGTTTTTATATTTACTTGCATGGATTAATTGTTCACCACAAGACTAGTAATATGCGCTAACAAAGTAAATAGGGTCAATTTTGATTTCATGGGGACTTTAAGAAATTTGCAACAGTGTGAACATGCCTTTAGTACAATACACTTAACAATCTTAAGTACTAGATGTACTAGATTTGTTTAGTTTAACTATTGCATCCACCTAAAAGTCACAGTACACAGTAAGTAAGTTATAAATTCACTAGTTTTTCTTAAGTAGATTCAGCAATTACTTTTTAGCATCTCAAAGTTGATGAATACATTGTGACCGCATCCAGTCGGCAAAATTCCGAACACATTTTCCTTTTTTAAAAATGACTTCAGTGCCGTTCTTTGTTCTTTTCTCATAGAAAAGCTTAACTCCAAGTCTTCCAGAGGATGCCGATTCAAAAGGCCGATGTTTGCCAGCAGCAGCAGCCATCTTCTATGTTTTCAAGTAGCAGGGAATTCACACGGAACGTTTTAACTCTGCCGTCAATATGTTAAGCCCGCCCACCGACTCATACACGATGTGATTGGCCCAACTATAGTTTGGTTTTTCCAGCTCGCAAGCCAACGGAGAGTTGTTAGACGACACTGGCTGCAAAATAAAATTTGCTGCCGCTAGGGTGCGTCTAGATTTCTAAGCTAGCTTTTCCCAACTGTCCTTGAGCAAACTTAGCATGTGGTTTACTCCAAACTCAGTGACTACAACCACGAAGGTTTTAGCAATCTTTCTCCTTTGATTTTATAACCAGCAACCCACACAAACTTGGGTAAGAGAAGTTTGCAAACAAAGATCCCTCTGCATGCTGGTAATCAAACACACTGTGCTCACAACCAATAGTCTCCATACATTTTAATCCCAAATCTGAACTCATTTTATCTGATAACATTTTTTTGATGATGATTAATATGTGTATGTGGGTGATTCTCCAACTACAGGCACTTTTGTGTCCTTGGCCTTTTTTTTGTAAATAAATAAACAAACAAATGCACAAATACATTGTCTTTATGAAGTTCATGCTCCAACATCCTATAGTAACCACCAAATCTTGACCGTTTTCTTTTAAAAATGCTTTTGCAAGGCTGTTTATTGGCACATTTTGCCATTTTATGCTGGGTCACCAACCCAGACTGGCCCTCTTTGAATGTAAAAAAATAATATATATAATATATATATATATTGCAATTTCAAGTTTAGTTTAACATTTGGTTTACAGAACATTTTCTGCTGTACTATTTAGCCTGCTGAGCATTACCATTTATGTCTCCACTCTCCATGTTTTGTGTCATCCGTCTTTGAGCTGTATGTTTGCCTGCTGTACCATTATATGTGCACCAACAGGTGAGTTTTTGGAGGCAACTGTTATATTCTCCCTCATGCTGTTACATAATATCTGAATATGTTTAGAATTATGTTCACTTAAAAAACAAACAAAAAAAAAACGTATGTTTCTAACGTCTAAGCATCATTTACTTGTGTTTATCATAGACCTTATTTTACTCGTAAACTGAAAAACTACCTCATAAAAAACCATAGGAAAATCTCGAGGGAACCACTGTCTTGACACAAAGGTAAAGGAAACAAATCCAGATCTGGCTTTTCACGCTAGACAGCCTGCTGGTAAACCGAGAATAGTCTTTTACTCTCAATCTGCTTTCAGCAATTTTTCTTTAGCTCGCTCTCTCTCTCCCCTGAAAGTTTGTGTGTGTGTGTGTGTGTGTGTGTGTGTGTGTGTGTGTGTGTGTGTGTGTGTGTGTGTGTTTTCAGGGGGTTGTGTGGGTCCTCAATTTACCTTGTCAATCATTACTTTTTTCTCTCTTTTTTTCCTGCAAGGTTGGCCGTTCACAAACACAGTCTGTAAGATGAGTGGTCTGGTACAGGGTATGTCTGTGTCTGCCTCTGTGTTCACACTGGTGGCCATTGCAGTGGACAGGTCAGTGGTGTCATTACATGAATCTGATTAAACTTGTCAAGAATATTTTAAAATCCAATTCTGAATTATACATATTTGAAATGAAATAAAGACATTAAACAAAATATTTTTATAAAAATGTTTAAAATTAATACAGTACTGTGCAAAAGTCTTAGGCGCGTTAGTATTTTCACACACACACACACACACACACACACACACACACACACACACACACACACACACACACACACACACACACACACACACACACACACACACACACACACACACAGTTTTAAGCAGTTATTTATTTCTTTGCTGTAGTGTGTCAGTAGGAAATATCAGTTTACATTTCCAAAAATTCCTTCTGCCATTAATTGCAATAATGCACAAGGAGTCTGACAACAGCTGGTATTATCCACATGGAGATCTGATCTTATAGATTCTTTGATTCCATGAAGAAACAGAAAAAACTGAGACAGACTAAATCCAGAAGAACTGTGGTAATGTCTCCAAGATGCTTGAAGAAACCTGCCCAGCTGCTGTACTGTGAAAGGTTTTAGGCACTTGTGTAACAATGCTGTAAAGTAAGGATGCTTTCAAAAATAATGTCATATTTATTTATCAGTTAACTTCTATAAACAAAATCATATCAATATTTGGTGTGACCACCCTTTGCGTTCACTTTTTTTCAGGTAGCTTTGCTGGTAGGTTTTTTCAAGCGCCTCGTATATAAATAACTAGCTTAAAACCATTTTTTGGGAGGTGAAAATACTAACGTGCCTAAGACTTTTGCACAGCTTTACGCACACACACACAAAACATATTATCAGGGTTTGAAATTAACTTTTTCACTCACCGGGCAATTTGGCTACAAAATTTTATTAGTTACTGGCCATTCTGAATTTTTACAAGCCAAAAAAATAAAAGGGGGAAAAAGAAAGAATCTATCACATCTAAGCTGTGAAGCAGGCCTAATCCCCCCCCCCCCCTTTTTTTTTCTTATATATATATATATATATATATATTTTATTTATTTTTTTCTATATACATACATACACACACACACACACACATATACATATATATATATATATATATATATATATATATATATATATATATATATATATACACACATACATACACACACACACACACACACACACACACACACACACACACACACACACACACACACACACACACACACACACATATATATATATATAATAAAAATAACATTTTGGATTTCATAGCCTAATTTAATTTCTTATCCAAACAAAATCCTGTCATCATCTTGTCCCTTCCTCTTTCATCCTCATAATTTTCACCAAAAATGTGTTTTAGGTGGACAGATCAATACAGCACAAAGAACATAAAAAAAAAAGTAGAATGTTGGAAAATAAAAATGTCTTTTCTGTTAACCAAATGCTTTTTTTAATCTTCGCTATTGCTTCAATGCAAATGAACAAGCACGCCGTTATTTGTTGCGTAGTGACGCGTATATTCAAGTAAGCCAGATATGCACAGATTCTGCACAATACGCTGTATTTAATATATCATGATGACTCACGAGTATTTGCACTAAAACTAAGCTGACAGCAAAGTGACAAAACATAATAAGTAAAACGCCAAATTGGCTAGTGCTTTGACAGCGTTACCGGGCGGGTTGGCAGGTGTTAATTTCAGACCCTGCATATTATAATATATCTATCTACATACAATATATATATATATATATATATATAGTAATGACAATTTGGGGGCAAAAGTAGCCTAGTTAATTGCCAAGGAAATAATGTTACAATGCAAAAAAATCTTTAATCTTTAATCCAAAATTCTTATTTTGGGCTGAAATGTGACGCGGACTTTGAGAGATTCAAAGTGAGACATTTCAATGTTTTGTCTGTGAGATTTATTCAATGTTACTCCTCTGATATATTGCGATAAATAGTCAAGTCACCTTTATTTACACCTTACTAAGCAGCTTTATAGTTATAACAGGAAAATAATTCAACAAAGTGTGTTCCGGCTATAGCAGATCAAGAAGAAAATAGCATCATAGTCCAGCTTAAGGAAATTTAAAGGGGTCATGAAATGCATTTTCAGATCTTTATATTATGTTTCTGGAGGTTAGCTTATGAAGTTAGCAACGTTTTTGCTCCAGAAACATTCAAATATTTGTAATAAATTATAATTTTCAATGTTTTTCATTCTCTGTTGAAAAAACACCTCAGTTCAATGGGCTTTGTCTTTGTCATAAATGCAATAAATGCCCACTGCTGTGATTGTCAAAATTCCTTGCACAGTTTACATCCCCTCCCCCACAGCCTGTGTGACATCTTTTTTGATGTTTGAGATGGCCAGAGTATTTATCTATATACGTATTGCTTTCTGAAACAAGTAATAAAACTCAGTGAGTGTTTTAGCGCAATTTTCTGACGTCATGGGATCACAACACTAAGAGATAGTAAATCTTTTTATGTTTTTTTTTTGTTTTTGTTTTTTTGTACGTTTTCGAGATTAGACCTTCCTTAACATAATGCCGAAAACCCGAAGTCTCTAGGTGGTCTGGTTTAGGAGGAGATAGAAGTGCAAGATTGGTGCGCACAGACAGAACAGAAATCATGAAAACAGCAAGAAAAAATTGCCCGTTGGAAAATTGCGCTAAAAATGACTACAGTACAACACTCGCTACATTGTGTAATAGGTCGATAATAGTAACACAAACTACACCAACATACTGTATGTTCAACTTGACTACACTTCCTTCACACAATATATAATATTCAACTCAAGAAAATATTACTAATCAGTGTATGTAGCGATTTGATTAGCAGCACTCTAGCAGTGTTCCACTTAGTCTCCTGACAGTGTTAAATGCTGGTTTGACATACATTACAAACACACTTAAAAGAATATATAGCCTGTTGTAGAGCAACCTCTTATATGTGTAAATATCAAGGACATTTGATTTTCCATTTCATGACTGCTTTAAGTAAAGACATTATGTTTTATGATAAAATACGACAAAAGGGGAAGTGAGCAAAAGAAAATAATTATAGAAAAAGGCAGAGGATTAACTGACATTGGTGTACAGTTTATGCCTGATGGATTTATTCCAGCTGTAAAGAGCTCTGTTCCAATCTCCTCCAGGTTCCGTTGCATTGTGTACCCTTTCCAACCTAAACTCACCTTACTGGTTGCTAAGGTGACCATAGTGATGATCTGGGTGCTTGCAGTGGTGATTATGTGTCCATCGGCTGTGATGTTGACTGTGGAGAGAGTGGAGCATCATTACATGGTCAACAATGAAGACTACAACCACACATACACACTTTTCTCATGCTTTGAGAACTGGGCCAACCCACAGATGAGAAAAGTCTACACCACCGTCCTGTTTGCACACATTTACCTTATTCCCCTCACCTTGATCACGCTTATGTATGGACGTATCGGGATCAAACTCTACACCACCTCTGTGATCTCTGGGAACGATCAGCACGAAACGGGACAGTCTCACACCTCCCCTCCGGCTCCTGGAGCCCAGCAGAAAGGTCGGCCCCTCGTTTCCCAAAAGAAGATCAAAGTGATCAAAATGCTGAGTGTCGTGGCTCTGTTATTCACACTCTCCTGGCTGCCTCTGTGGACCCTGATGCTCCTCACGGACTACGGAGGTCTGAACGAAGATGACTTGGAGATGCTGAGCGGCTATGTGTTCCCATTCGCTCACTGGTTGGCCTTCTCAAACTCTAGCGTCAATCCCATCATCTACGGATACTACAATGAGAACTTCAAGAGGGGCTTTCAGGCGGTGTGCAGTACGCATTCGTGCTTCTGCGAGGGAATGTCTGTGAAGAGCGGAATGCAACGGAAAGCAGGAGGAGACGTTAGGGATCCAGCGGTCAACTCCAATCCCCTGAATTTCGGTGCAAGGAACCGGGTCTACAATGACGGCGATCTGAAGAACTCCAGGACGTCTCTGGAGTTGGAGCACAGGAGAACTGGCCGGCTTTGTAATAACTCTGCCTGCTCCAATGACACAGGATCCAGTGCGGGATCTGGGACAAAAGGGGTCACAAACCAAAAAGTCTTTCAGATGGAGGAGCCAGAAAGTCCTATCAGAAGGGGTAAAAACCAAGCCTGGGATGAATAGATGGATTATTTATGCGATTAATGGACTCTGGTTGTGGGCAGTTGAGACTCCACAGATTTTTAATGTAAAGTGAGATATGAAAAGTGAGATCATTAGATCAAATCAGTACTAATCTCATCAGAACATTGGGCTGAAGGCTGAAAGGCTGAATTAACTCATTTTTGGACTCAAAATTCTCAAGCTCTACTTTGTTTCCTGGAAAGTGCAAACAAGAGCAATGTTAAAGGAGGTTGAAGTCAAATGAAGTCATATATTGCATATAGACTTTAATTTGCAATTAAAAGATTAATTCACCAAATTCTTGCAACAACAAAAAAATATATATATTTAAAATAAACGTCTAGTCTAAACATCCAACAGGAAAATCCGTGGGATACTTGGTAACATACTCAATTTCAAACATTTTAATCTTGTATAAAACATTTCTGATATTTGAATTGGAGTCTGTGAAATGACGTTTAAACCTGTCAGTTTTTCTCAGATCAGGCAACAAGCTGCGATCACTAAATTGGCTGTGTTTATCATTTCTCAAGATGGTATTGCACAGCTGCACAAATATTTCCTGAAATCTGCATTGTATTTTGTATATTGTATTTGTGTGTGTCCTTTATTATGTAAATTAGTGATTTGGAAAACCATTGGAGTGAACAAATATGGTTAATACCAAAGGGGAAAGATGCCATATGTCATATTTGATATAGCTACTGTTGTTCACTATGTGAGAAAACAGAACAGCAGTGTGGTGAAGATGCAAGGAATAAGCACAATCCGTGACTATGACTCAGATGTTTATATTTTAGTGTTCACTGTGTTTTTCATGCGTCTTTATTGGTCTGACTGTGGCTTTAAAAGGCTAATGTAAAACCTGGCTTGGTACCTGGTGTCTAATTCTATACTTAATGCTGTAATAGCAAAATGAATGTAAATGGACTGTAAAGAGAATGAATATTATAAATTCATACCATTATCTCTACAAGGAGGTGTTTTTCCTCCATGCTTCTTTAGTTTCAGTGTTACCTTAAAAGTGTAAATGAATTCTAACCGTTTTCTTGGGGTGAGACTAGGTGTCATAATTTGCACCAGGTCCTTTGAGGATGGTCACTCATACACATTGTTTATATTTTATCATAGTTTATCACACCATGGAAGACAAGCCTAGTCAAACACAGGCCCAGAGACTTCTTTCATTAAAAAAAACATTTAAAAATCTTACAGACCCCAAAGAACAGAGTAAAATTAACTAATAGAGTAAATTAACACTTGAAAGAAAGGACATATTTTGTAACTATGACATCAAATAACATCTAACCGTTCCTTACCTGCAAACTGCAAGTCATACGCTATGTTGACAGTTATGTCTAAATGATCGATTATGACATAATCATCATCTTTTTTTACATACAATCAGTTGGGCTCACCTTGGGCCTTGAAGATCTTTTAATGGCTTTTATTGATTTCATGACATTGGGAAACTGGTAGCTATACATCAGAAATGTCTTTTTTATATATATTTGTTAGAAAGTGTCCAGCTTTGCTCAATTCATTGCTTTCAGGTACATTAATGACAAAAAAATAAAGCTTATTTTTATACAAATATTTTCTCAACAAACTCACAAAGAAATTACATTTGTCAAGTTGTTTGTGGAGTAGGAATGCTTATTAAAAACATTTGCGATGCTAATGAAGGACATAATTAACTTCAAATCAAGGTTTCTTTTAATGGGGGTCCATTAATTCCCTTATAGTGAGTTTTGACCTCTCTTGTCATCTGTCTGCTGCCTTCATTTGGAATTCTATTTGGAGAACTACACAGATTATACCACACAATTTAATAATACTTGCACATCATCTCTATTCCAGAGTATAAGAAACCTAATAGCTCCTTATAGTTTGAGCTACTAAAAACAGACTGCCCATGACAAAGCCAATCAGAATAAAAACAAGAAGAATTAAGGTCTACCCTCTCTGACAGTACACAGAGAATACACAGAGAGTCCCTGATAAACTGAATGAGAATTTGCATCAGTGTCTGGTATAATTATGAAATAGAGCTCTCTTACAACAACAACAATTAGCTTAAAATTAACTTAAAATTTAGCATACAAATAACTTTTTAGATTTAAGAGATTTAACATTTTGAAAACTTAATAAATAATAATTTGTTACATTTATATAGCGCTTTTCAGGGTCCTCAAAGCGCTTCACATATGGAAGGGGGGAATCTCCTCAACCACCACCAATGTGCAGCATCCACCTGGATGATGCGACGGCAGCCATACTGCGCCAGAACGCCCACCACACACCAGCTTACTGGTGGAGAGGAGACAGTGATGAAGCCAATCAGTATATGGGGATGATTAGAGGCCATTATGGACAGGGGCCAATGGGCAAATTTGGCCAGGATGCCGGGGTTACACCCCTACTTTTTTTTGAAGGGCATCCTGTGATTTTTAATTACCACAGAGAGTCAGGACCTCAGTTTAACGTCTCATCCGAAGGACGGTGCTCTCTGACAGTATAGTGTCCCCGTCACTACACTGGGGCGTTAGGACCAACACAGACCACAGGGTGAGCGCCCCCTACTGGCCTCACTAACACCTCTTACAGCAGCAACCTGGTTTTTCTCAGGAGGTCTCCCATCCAGGTACTAACATGGCTCAGCCCTGCTGAGCTTCAGTGGGCAACCAGTCTTGGGCTACAGGGTGATATGGCTGCTGACTAATCATTCTGATTAAATTCAACTTTAAATGGACACTTTTTAGGAAATAAAAGTGTCGGAGGACCCGGAGGACCCCCTGACAAGGACAGCCTACTAAAAAAAAATATATGATTCCTCTCATTTATTTTAATATTATTAAAATCTTGCATATTTTGCAAGGGCTATGTAAACTTATGAGCAGATCTGTAAAAGTGAAAAACTGTCTATTGCTAATTATGGTCTGTTAAAATTTAAGATTTGTCCATTTCTTCTGTTGAGTATCTTTCTCTTTGTGTAAATAGATTTAATGTGCATAATCATTGTTTCAGTCCTTTAAAATCTGGTTACACTGTGGATGTGTCTTTGGCCGTTTGGAAAAGTTTTGTTTTGTGATTGTCTTCAATTTGTGTTCAAAACAAAGAATTCACAAATATTACGTACTGTATAAACCAGATCAAAATTCTATCTTTTATGGCTTATCCGACCTAAATACATGTAGTTATTTGTACGTTAATCTGAACAAATGGATCCAATTTCAAATTTTAGCAAATGATAGTTCAGACCATTAAAAAACAAAACTGAATTGGGTGCAGTGACCAAAGCCCTGTCATGTAGTTTGGGTCAAGGGTTATTTTTGGGATAGCATACAACATATGCTTCCCGTGAATGTATACTGTGCACATTATGTGACGAGCTAACAAAGCACAGAAAAAGCTAAATACAGTCTTTATTTCTAAGCTGATAAACGAATGCCAGGTTTGTTCACCATTAAGAATTGAATTGAGAATGCCTTTTCAATTCCATTTTACTTTCTGAATTTGAAGGTTGTAAACAGGATGCATAGTAGTTGCAATTTGAATTTAAAGAGGTAAAATTGAAATGACTAAGTAAAGCAAAGTTTTTCAGGCATTGTATGTTGGCTTGAATTCAATTCTGAATTTGGCTCAAACCTGCTGGATGCACTAAGATGTTATAGTGATTATGTTATCACCAATGTACAGTGCACACTGCTCAGTATTCAGTAAGAAGTAAGCTAGCATTCTGTTTTAAGCCGTGCTCTTTCCCTCATGTTTACGACCGAGGAAGTATCATTTGCTAAAAGCACAAGTGCTCACCATTAAAATAGTCCATGGAAATGTAAAAACTCAGCAAATGTTGATGATGTTAATTACTATTAGCTTGTGGCTAATTTGCCTGATGTTATTGTGCTGTAAGGCTTATACAAAATGTCAAGTGGCTATGCAATCAGTTTTCTTTGTCAGGCTTCACTGAGCCGAATTTCAGCCATTCAGCGCTAAAAATGTGTGATATGATTAGTTTAGTGTACAGCATTTCATTTTTGGTGGAAGAAATGTGTTCTCGTAGTCTAAAAATGTCTGAATATGTGTAAAGCAACAAGGTCAGTAAAGAGCTTTTACAGCAGTGTTTCAGTAAAAGCAAAACAATCTGCTTACTTTTCAAGAGAACTATAACCCCATGAGGGTTTCGATTGACACTGTTAGAGAATTGGGCTGCGTTTCCCGATAACGTTGTCTCTTAGCGCGCTACGAAGACTCTTAAGGTATAGCTTAACTAAAGGTATACCATTTCCAGGCGTGTTCCCCGAACCATACCTTAGGAAGCTGCTTAAGATATACCTTCTTACGTGCGACGTTACCCGGTGCTGTCCGTGGCGATGCTGCTGAATTGGTTGATATCGATGGCTCGAGAATCAATTATTCTCTCGTGCAGGGGCTGCTTCACTGCGTTATGCGAGAAAGCGGTGTTCTTTATAAAAGAAGCACTTCAGAAATATTTGAAATTGCATTTATCAGGGCTCATGGGATATTATAAAAAAATAATCCAAACTATACTAGCCTATAATAGCCTAGCCTACATATTTTAAAATTGTATCATAAATTGCTGCCATAATAACCATTTCAAATGTTTACGTGCTTTCTTCTCTTTCCCATTTTTGTTCACTGAGGTGGAGCTGCGATCAAGTTCTTGTAAATACTTTCCAGCATTTTGTAATAAAAGTGTACATCAGGGTTCACCAATCTCGGTCCTGGAGGGCCGCTGTCCTGCAGAGTTTAGCTCCAACCAGCTCCAACACACCTGTTTGAAAGTTTCTTGTATGCCTAATGAGACCTTGATTAGCTGGTTCAGGTGTGTTTAATTGGGGTTGGAGCTAAACTCTGCAGGACATCAGCCCTCCAGGACCGAGATTGGTGAACCCTGGTGTACATCTTACATACGGAGCTCGGCAATGATCAAAAAGGATTTAAACAGTGAATGTTGAATCTCTTCTTGTAAACTCAGAGATGTGGATTCAGACGGCAATTAAATTACCACACGACCTGTTTGTCAAAAAACAGTAGGCATTCATTTGGCCAGGGATTTTTACGCGGGTTGGGTGAGAAAAAACACTGACATTATTGATTCCGACAGCATTAAATCACCGACTTGCCCCTTAAGTGTTTAAAATACTGTACGAGCCCATGAGAAAAAATTTGCGTCCGAATAGGACTTAGCCTAATTGACAGTATGCTTTCATTTGCCTTTAAAAGCGCTCCGCAGACGGCGCCGTCTTTTAAAACAACTATTCACTGTATCGCTGCCATAGTTTGAGCAAACTCCCCACCACAATCATTCCCTTTAAATAGACTATTAAGCCTTTAATGGTTTGCCAGCTAATGTACCTTTGCATAATATAATTAAAAATCTAACAACAATCAGTGTTTTGCATGAAAACACTCGAATTCGCCTAATTGAACACTGTCTGGGTGTATTAAAACTTCAGAATTACATTCGTGTAGACCTGCAACAGTGATAAGGTAAGGCTAAGAGTGGTCCAGACCAACCTTCCGAACGTATGACTTCCAGAAGGTATTCTTAACTAATAACGTTTCGGGAAACACGTATTATCGATAGGTACAGCTTAAGGTGTAACTTAAGAACGACGTAGCGTTAAGAAGGTTTCGGGAAACGCAGCCCAAGTCAATAAATGCCATAAATGCTATTTCAAATTTATCAGTTGATGGATTCAATTCAGTGACTGAAATTTTTTTTAACCCACAACCTATGACATAAAGTGTTTCTTTTCATTTCTTTTCTGTTGTTAATCTGCCAATTGTTACACTGTACAATCTGTCATGAAACATATTATATTTTAAATAGCAATTTGTAGATCTATATTGTTTCTTGTTGCTTTGCTCCTGGCTTACTTTGAAAATAAAGGAGATAATGTCTCATAAACGTTTGAAACTCATTTGTTATTGAAAAATACTTATTAAACACAGCTTGATTTTTAGCCTTCACTCACAATAGCAAATGTGTTGAAAAACATGACAGCTTAAACCAAGACAGAATTTATGTACTCTTTCTGTTTAAACGTATACGGTGCGTAATGTAATGTATAGACAGCGGTGTCCCATTGTGTTTTCATAGCCCCTCTGAATTACAGAGTCTAGTTTTCAAGGGTTCTCAGAGGGGTACAAACACCACATGGTGTTAAAACAAGCACTTCTACCTGACTCTCCCTTCAGTCCCTATAGCTCTATTCATTACTCCAATCATTATAAATGAACTATTATTCAGGATTAGTCAGGAACTGAAGCTGTGAGCAAGAATGGTGATGAAAGATCTGAAATTACTTATTACTTACCATGGACACCCAGAAGACTGCAGCTATTTGTGGTATAAACAATGGTTTGAAAGTAAAATGTAGTACTGAATTAGATATACAAATATATCTAGATTGATTGTAATTTTTTTTCATTGATTCATAATCAAACATCAATAAATACTTTCTACTATTCTGTAAGTTCACATTACTTAGCGTTAGCTTTAAAAGGATTGTCCAATGGACATCTATGCAGTCCTTAGTGCATGACACGCTGCTCAGAATACTCAAATTCAAAGACAAGATCTCTGATCTTCACAGCTTTCACTCCAGCACGCATGTGCGCCATGTAATCTAATCTCTATCTCAGAAAACTAAAAGATAAGATTGTCTGTAATGCATCCCTAAAGTTATGCATTACAGACGATCTTATCTTTTAGTCACATAGCAATTTTAGTTAGGATCTTTAAATGTTGTTTAACTTGTCAGATCTGAAATTAAGGCTTAAGATAAGGCATTTATTTAATACAGCCCCAGGTCCTAAATTAACCAATCTAATCTCGCCTTGTTGATCCTGGAACATGTTGCACTTGGGGAAATCAGGTTCTGCCAACTCTGCATAGGACACCAATTTGACCAGTAACAGCACTGGTTGGATCAACAAGAGTGAATTATGTTCAGGGAACGCTAACAGAATACATCAACTAAAATTGGTGTGATCTCATTGAATAAAGATGCATTTTAATTGTATTTAATTAACAATTATTGAATTTTAATTAGTTTATTTAAATCCAGTGTATTTTCTTTTCACTTTCGTTATTGTGGCAAGGTGTTGCCATTTTTTCCAGTAAATATTGTAAATACTTGATATTTCCTTCATGATTGTGGTAGGGGTTGGGCGCCACTTTTTCCTTTTGTACATCTTTTTCTCCTATTTTTTTCGTGTAGTTAGGGAGTTAGGTAAGACCACTGTTTAAGAAGTTGTCAGTGTTTAATGATATATTAGACATTTAAAAGAGTTTACAGAAGTAGGTTTTTTTAGTTACCATTGTGGTGAGCTTGTGCTTAAGTTCAGCTGTAATAAACAAGTAAATGTCATAAACAAGTTTTAAAAAAATTACTTGTCCCTGACATTAGTATAGTTATGGCTCATTGAGTACAGCATCTTTGTATTTAATATCCACCCACAGCCTAACCACAAGCTCTACTCTTCAGCAGAATGGTAACCACAAAAATCAACATAACTCTTTTAAATGTCAAACATACCTGAAAATTAAACATAAAGGGTCTTTCCCTTTATTAAAAAAAACACATTAAAATTAAACAAACAGGTCTTTCCCTTTATTAAAAAAAAAAACACATTAAATACCCTATTAAATACACATTAAATACCTCTACCCGAGTCTTTAACCATTTTCAAGAAACATATTTTTCAGCAACACTTGACCCATTATACGAACACTTACTATTCTGTAGCTATTAAAAAAAAATTAAAAATTAAAAATTAAAACTTGCTGGACTAACTGGGACTTGTCACAACACTTGCATATTGTTGCCCTATTGTTGGCTTGATTGCTTTTATTGCTCTCCTCGTTTGCAAGTCGCACTGGATAAAAGCGTCTGCTAAACGATTAAATGTAAATTTAAATAGCACTTAATTTCAAAGCATGCTGGGAACTAGAAATTCACTGCTCGGTTTCAGTTAACGCAACAAAAATGATTTATGTTGTACCAATACAAATGGATTAAGTTAACTTGACATTTTACAAATTTAATTAAATTAGATGTACAATTGAGTGCAAATGACAATTAAGTTAAAAATTTTTTTTTTTTTTGAGTGTGCATGATTATTTGCTCTGCATAGTTGTTCCCTGTTGTCCACATACTTTGGGGTCAACTGAGACCCAGTGCCCTATATTGCAAACAACTTACATCTTTTAGGATTGTGATTTATGGTTCCTCTTGCACCCCATCTTCTCCAACAAACAAACTGGCTTAAAGGAATTGGGGTAGTTTTTAGTGACCTTGCCAGATGCTCTTCTTCCATGCTTGAAGCTCCCTTCACTTGGTATATATCTAGAAAAAAACAGCCTAGAGCTTTTTTCTTTAGAAGTATCATCTCCTTATGCTCTTTTTCCCTAGAGAACAGCAGGATCAGTGACAGTAGCCACAATGGTGTACCCAGAGCAAAAATTCTTCCATCTCATGGCTAACCCAAGTGCAATAAATCAAGTCAGGTGTTTCTTAGCTCACATACTTTTCATAAAATACCATTTAGGTGCATTGGAAAAGGCATCAATGTGAGTTTACTGAGCTTATTTCAGAGCTTGCTATTCTAAATCTTTCATAATGTGATCTTGAATCTTCCAGACGTCATGTTATACAATAAACTACCGATCTCATTTGAGGAAGGTTATCCATCAACATAAGAGTTAATTTCTCTTAGCAACCAATAGAAATCAATACATTTAATTTACACAGAAATCAATAAATGGATGTCTGATGTTCCATGCATATGAAATGTTCAACTCCAAGGTAAAAAAAAAAAAAATTGTTAGAAACCCTGAACATGTTTGGAATGACACAAATGTGAGTGAATGATGACACATTAAAATCTAGGATTTCAACTTCTATTCAAAATTGGGGAAAAAAAGATACAAAAATTTAAACAAACAAATATGACATAAAATAAAGAAACATCTAATATTCAGATTGATTAGTGAATGAATATTAAAATTAGAAGCATTTTCACTAATGGTTTCAGCTGTTTTGAATTAACTGTATTTCTATAAATAAGCACAATAATTAACACAAGAAACACAATGGGCCCTATTTTAAGATCTGAAACGCAAGTGTCAAAGCGCAAAGCGCAAGTAACTTTGTGGGCGGGTCTTGGCGCTGTTGCTATTTTCCCGGCGGGATAAATGACTCTTGCGCCAGGCGCAAATCTAAAATGGGTTGGTCTGAAGTAGCTTCATTATTCATAGGTGTGGTTTGGGCGTAACGTGAAATAAACCAATCAGAGCGTCATCTCACATTCCCTTTAAGAGCAGACGCGCTTTTTCTAAAGCGGATTCCTATTGTAACGGCGGATTTGCCAGGCGCGCGCCAGGAGCGGTTCACAGCCGAGGAGAGCAACGCTCTCGTCAGGGACGTTGGGGATGGAGAAACCCACCCAAATTAACTTTGGTTAAAAAGGCGTATGATAATTTGGGTAAATGTGTAAGCTAGATGTATGCTTTTATAATAAATTGTCTATCTATCTATCTATCTATCTATCTATCTATCTATCTATCTATCTATCTATCTATCTATCTATCTATCGTAATAATGTATGATTTGCAAAAATGAAAACTGCTGCTTCTGTGTAGATGAGAGAATCAAAGTGTATGCGCGTTGTGCACACGCTACATTGATTATGGCCAAGCATGCGCCCTTAAAATAGCATATGAATAACATGCGCAACGCGCCACTGACTTTAAGGGCCCTGGGCCCTATTTTAACGATCTGAAACGCAAGTGTCAAAGCGCAAAGCGCAAGTAACTTTGTGGGCGGGTCTTGGCGCTGTTGCTATTTTCCCGGCGGGATAAATGACTCTTGTGCCAGGCGCAAATCTAAAATGGGTTGGTCTGAAGCAGCTTCATTATCCATAGGTGTGGTTTGGGCGTAACGTGAAATAAACCAATCAGAGCGTCATCTCACATTCCCTTTAAGAGCAGGCGAGTATGTTCTAAAGCGGATTCCTATTATAATGGCGGATTTGCCAGGCGCGCGCCAGGAGCGGTTCACAGCCAAGGAGAGCAACGCTCTCGTCAGGGACGTTGGGGATGGAGAAACCCACCCAAATTAACTTCGGTTAAAAAGGCGTATGATAATTTGGGTAAATGTGTAAGCTAGATGTATGCTTTTATAATAAATTGTCTATCTATCTATCTATCTATCTATCTATCTATCTATCTATCTATCTATCTATCTATCTATCTATCTATCTATCTATCTATCTATCTATCTATCGTAATAATGTATGATTTGCAAAAATGAAAACTGCTGCTTCTGTGTAGATGAGAGAATCAAAGTGTATGCGCGTTGTGCACAAGCTACATTGATTATGGTCAAGCATGCGCCCTTAAAATAGCATATGAATAACATGGCGCAACGTGCCACTGACTTTAAACTATTTTTTCTAAACCTGCAAAATAGCATGAAGGAACGTTTGCGCCAGAACACGCCTCCTTTTTTGCGCTGAACCGCCCAGGGAGCGCAAGTTCATTCCCTGGTTTAGCGACGTGCTTCTGTGGAGGGAAAAGCGCACTTTGCGCGGGTGAAAAATAGGAATGATACATGCGTCGGTGTACAAAGTCAATTGCGCTGGGTGCAAGATAGGGCCCAACATATCATATAATGGAGAGAGAGAGAGAGAGAGAGAGAGAGAGAGAGAGAGAGAGAGAGAGAGAGAGAGAGAGAGAGAGATGTGAACATGTGAGCCAGAAGGTTAAAGAAAAGTGAAAGGACACAAGTGAACCCATGTGCGCCCCAGGACAATAGATGTGGCACTCACTCCCAGCAGTGATTCATCTGTTAGACCCTCAGCTCATCACCTTTGTTGTACCTGTATGGCGCCCTGACGCCTCTAGATTATAGAGTACAGCAGCTCCAATCACAATGGACTTGATAGCAAAAGAGTCTCCTACAGAAACAACACAAATATGCCCATTAAAATGATTGCTCAAATCAAACGCAGACTGATTGGCTAATAATGAAAGGAGGCTCTTCCATTGAATCATATACTCAGAAAACCTCTCGAATTATTTGTGATTTGTCTGAGGTTGTTTGTCTTTCACCGCAGCTCTCTGTCATCATTTGAACATTTTTCTTTTTGTATGACACTGTGGTTACAGGGAAAATAATGTCAGTGAGTTTGACTTTTCTTATGCTCTAGCTAGCAGAATGTGCAATGCCTGGAAAGAGGAAGTTAAAGGATTACTTCACCAAAAAAAAGAAGAGAATGCTGTCATCATTTACTCATTGTCACCCTTATGTTCTGTTTGGACGTTTTCATTTTCTGTTTGTTTTCATTAGTCGCATGTGGTCCTAGTTCTATTTGCCGCCACTGATCAGTGGACACCTTCAAATCACCACAGCTGTTTGTCACTGTCTCATCACCACCATGTATTTAAGTTCCTCCCTTTCATTCAGTTGTTGTCTAGTATTGTTTATGTTAGTATGTTGGCTGTTTATTATAAGAATTATATTAAATCGTATGTTATTGAACCATCACCGAAAAGCACACCACAAATGAGATTACGTAGAGCTACATAGAAATTGATCTGCAAACAATATCTTAAATTTCGGGCTGTTCCTCACACAAATCTACAATATATCGTATGACTTCAGAAAGTTTGGAGCAACCTATAGCACAAGTTTACAGCTTTGTTGTATAACGTATAAATCACCATATTTTTTCTTTGTATATGGAAAACAGAAGCTTGTTCAAATGATGAAAGAAGCAAATGATGAAAAATGATACTCTACCTTCAAAGACTCTGTTATCAGTATACAGTAGCAAGAAAAAGCATAATCAATGCATAAAATAACAAACAGCTAGATGCTACGTGCCATTATTGTTTGTATTCAGAGTAACTGAAATTAAATGGATGAAAAGCATTTCATCTTTTCCAAGTCTTTTATTCATATAGAATATTATGTTAAGATCAATAATTAGCATCAGAATTCAGAAAGCATGTTTCACATTATATGTTGCCTATTCATCTGTTCCGTACAAATTGATAATGAAAAACATATTTACGAGAGCGCTCAGATGATGCCTTTAAAGTGTCAGAACCGTGACATGATGAATAGTGCATGTGCTTGAGACACAAGAGCTTACAGAAATAAAGGTTTTGGTACAGCGTGCCCTTATACCATTGCCTCTACTCCCACATTCCTGACGCTATACTCCCCGGTAAAACTAGATTAGAAAAATAACACCACATTTCTTCTCAATAAGCTACTTGATGTGAGGCATTATCCCTGTTTTGATCACAAACAGAGACCGGTTAAGAGGGAGAGTTCATCTAAAAATGGAAATGCTCTCATCATTTAGCCTACTCACCCAACCTATATTACTTTCTCTCTTCTGTGGAACATAATATATTTTTAAGAGCGTCTCATATTTTTTTTCTCTCCATACAATGAAAGTCAAAAGAGCTTAAGTTGTTTTGAACCCCACTGACTTCTACTGTATGGACAAAAACAATTATTCTTGTCCGACGGAATAAAGTAATACGTTTGGAATGACATCACAGGCAATGTTTACAGAGCATACTCAAGGTGTCTCTTTTTAATGTCCTGATTCAGTGAATGAAAAATGAGCACACTCTTAGGAAAAAAAGGGTTCCCCTTCGTCAGCTCACTATGACGTGAGACAGAAGTGATTCTGACGAATGGGGATCGCTTGCGAGAGCCTATCTACTTCAAGTGAAATAAAACGAGCCAATGCATATTGGCATGCGATAATTGCACCAGCTGCTGTGCATCGCGGCGCGAGCATATAACGAGAGGCAGGTGCCTCGTATCCTTGTCTTTCGCTTCGGAGCCAGATGGTGTATGCTGTTTCTGTCTCCTGCAAAGATCTACTGAGTGTCTTCGAGTCTCTGCCAAGAAGAATCTCTGGTTCGTGGTGTTGGTGTGACGCGCTGACAGCGAGGGTCGCAATCTCTCTGCGTCTTCTCTTCAGAGCATAAACAGCTGTTTTCACAGCTTTGTTGGTTCGGTGGGCGTGACAATTGAGAGTGAGTGCTCACACTGGGTTGCATTCCTGGTGTGTAGCCGCGGCTATCTCCCTGTGCGTTTCAGCACCTCAGAGCACTTCTAAAAGAGCTAACACGATCTGTCTGCGTCTTTTTCAAGATGTCATTCAGCCAATGTTTGACTCCGGCTGACGGGCATGATCGCTGTATCATGTGCTTGGGCTATAGCCATGCCGAAATGGCGCTCAAGGATGTCTCATGTTCTCATTGCGGGAACATGACCATTGCGGCGTTACAGTCGAGACTCTGTTACCTCGAAAGAGGTGGAGCCCCTTCGCTTATTCCCCGATCTAGCGCTTCTTCTGCCCAACAGAAAAAGCCTACTTCGGTTAATAGCCTTGGTGACCTGAGGATCACAGTGAGAGGTAACCTGCCGAGCCAGTCTCCTCGGGCCCCTCACTCCTCTGTAACGTCACCCGCGGAGCCCCCAAGAGAGTGCGCTGGACCGCCCACGGCGGCCCCAGTCATTTCTTTTGGAGCTCCACCGGAATGATCAAATGTCGATCGCTGCATCGGAGGGTCGATGCATCGCTGGCTCAAGACTCGGCTGTGCTGCCTCCTTCGGGTGTGCCAGCGTTGTCCGTGTCAGACCCAGAGCTCCTGGCTATGCTTTCCCGGGCCGCCGAAAGTGTCGGGCTCGAGTGGTCCCAAACCTTAGCAGCTGGAGGATTGGTATCTCGGGGGGCCTGTGCTGGTTCTCAGCGCCCCGCCCCAGTGCCCTTCTTTCCAGAAGTGCATGAAGAGGTTACCATAGCATGGACGGCACCTTTTTCTGCCCGAAACCGCTCTGGTGCCTCTTCCTCCCTCACTACCCTCGACGGCGGAGTGGGGAAGGTGCGTTCAAGGGTCAGGCATATCAGTACAAAGTCCTGCCCTTCCCTGTCGCCACGTGTCTTAACTTCCCTGTCCCTGTCGCCACGTGTCTTAACGAAAGTTGCGGAGGCAGCCATTGTTCCACTCCGAGAACGCAGCGTTCGTATTCTCAACTATCTTAACGATTGGCTGATCCTGGCTCAGTCTCGAGATCAGTTGTGAGAACACAGGGACATGGTGCTCCGTCACCTCAGCCTGTTGGGCCTTCGGTTCAACTGGGACAAGAGCAAACTCTCCCCTGCGCAGAGGATCTCTTATCTCGGTATGGAGTCGGACTCGGTCAACCAGTGTTTGACCTGCCGATTCCGATTTCATTTTTTCTAACCACTTTACAGCACACAGAAATATATATATATATATATAAAAATATATATTTTATTTTTTTATAAAATATCATATCCTTTTACCCAAACTGAATAATAAAATCAAGTTTAAACGGGTAAATTTTATATAAGTATTTTTGAGTCTTCAATTTCTTTTCTGACATAACCTAATCCAGTTCTTGTTAAAACACACTAGACATGCACATTCTGTGCATTTTGGGCACTTTTGTTTGTAATCATATTTATTTTGTCCATCAAATGTGTGCTTTCACTTTAATTGAGCGTGAGCAGCGCAGACAAAATAGACTCGGCGGCAAACACTCGCTTCACTGCTGCTCACGCGACGCTCCTGTTGGGCGCTCACGTACTGCTCCTGCACTCATTGATTAACATGCACGCCGAAAAAAATATGCGTGAAACGGCCGGTTATTCACGAGGTTTCCTACATGTGCGTTCCTTGTGCACGTGTGATGCTGGTGATGCTTAATCATGGGGAGCCCGAGTGCATTAGACCTGCATAAAATCGACATATGTCAGGCTGACCGGCCGGTCGCTGGTTATGGCCGATCACGTGAAAATCGGCTAATTTCGGTCACCAGCGGATCAATCGGTGCATCTCTACTCCTAACTTAATAAAATAAGCTTTTTTTACTATAAGGAATTATTACATCAAAATGTAGATCTGTGTGCAGTTAGACTACTTTATTTGAATGAAATACATACACTTCTCTCGCATTTGCTTGCCAGTGTTGGCACGCGTGCCTTAGGTTGCCGACGTCTGCCCTAGAACAAGTGTCCAGGCATGCTGTGGTCCTCACGGATGACTCTTCCACTGGCTGGGGGGCCACGTACAACGGGCATGCGCCTCGCTGACAGATATACGTAGAGCTGCAGGCTAGGCGACACCTAACACGTTCGCTAGATTCTATAGCCTCCGCGTAGAGCCGGTATCTTCCCGTATACTTGCCCCCAGTGGCCAGTAGTGCGAGGGACCCGTTCTTAGTGTCGGCTTGCAACGCCACTCCCGCCCCCTTGGGCGGATATGTGCGTCTATTGCTTCAGTAGTGTTCCCCAGAGATGGCTAACCCTGCGAGTTCCTCCGTCACCCTTGTGGCAGTCAGACGTTGCGGAGCATCTGACGCCAGGCCTATACTCGTATGCATTGTGGAACCTGTGTTAGGCTGGGTGTCCATATATAGCAGTCCCTGCGGCGACCTCATATGTGTATTCCTCCACAATCAGCTCCTCTGCTGACGAGCCCGTGTCTTTCCCTTGTTACGTCCCAGGTCTAGGGTCCGGGAGAATAACATAAATAATTTACGATACAACTGACTTCTTGTTTCTTTCTCTTTTATTACTTTGAAACAAGTTGTTCAAATTGGAAAACAGCAGCACAAGGCGCCTCTATGCTTTCAACAGTCCCCTTTCTCTCTCTGCCGGATCCACGTCTCTTCCTCTTTTTTGAAAGAAGCGCAGTTCCAGGTTGACCAACCACGGGGCACATTCTCGACACGTTCAGTTAGGGAGGTGCAACCTGCATGAGTGACAGAGCGAGAGAGAGAAAAAGAGAGAGAGAGAGAGAGAGAGAGACACCATACACAATACGTCTCATCATAACACCCTCCACAGAGCCTGCTCTGTCGTCTCTGCTGGTGTTCTTTCCCCCCTATAACTAAGCTGGAACCACATCCAATAAGTCACACTGAGTAGGTCTTGCGGAACAGCAGTGACTGACCTTCTCTGCTTAGAGTTCCTACTTTCTGCCCAACGCTGCGGTCAGACCAGGAGGCTCAAGCGGAGGCGTTTTGGTAGATATCCCCATTCGTCAGAATCACTTCTGACTCACGTCATAGTGAGCTGACGAAGGGGAATGTCTCGGTTATGTATGGTAACCCTTGTTCCCCGAGGAGGGAACGGAGATGTGAGACCCATTGCCACAGTTGCTGAGCTTCCGCTGTACAGCCGAATCACAGGTCCGGCTCCTCAGCAGAAAAACAAGGATGCGAGGCACCTGCCACTCGTTATATGCTCGCGCCGCGATGCACAGCAGCTGGTGCAATTATCGCATGCCAATATGCATTGGCTCGTTTTATTTCACTCGAAGTAGATAGGCTCTCGCAAGTGATCCCCATTTGTCAGAATCACTTCTGACTCACGTCTCCGTTCCCTCCTCTGGGAACGAGGGTTACCATACGTACCCGAGACATTCAGTGTGGTTCTTAATAGAAACTTAGGGTTCTTTACTCAATTTTAAAGAAGGCTTTATGCCAAAAGGTTTCTACAGTATATAAGGTGAAATGTCTTAAATGATTGCATAATTCTTTCATGGGTTTGTGTACAGTCTTATTTGGAATGGAATAATGAGAAATGAAAAGACATCTCGTTTATTAGTTTTTTCATTTAGTTTCTGCTCGAGTTGTAATTTTTCGTTTGTGGTTTACAAATCGGTTTATGGGTTTGATATTTCATTCGCACATGTGGGCGGCGCTGAAACACCCCTTTCATCTGATTGGTCAAACCGCTTCGTACGGCACACTGACAAATCCCACTTTAATAAGCTTTTGTCGCGATGCGAACCACCACTCGCTGACATTTGATGCAGAAATATGATGCTGGAAACATAATTAGTGCTGCTGCGAAGCTTCACCTCTAATGTCCGACAATTGAGCCATATAATATGCTGACATATTTTGGTGTATTATACTGATTTATTCAATCATTATTCAATCAATATTGAGCACTGATTTTAGAAGTAGGTCCTACCTGTGTTTCAATGTCCCATTGATAAATGCAATGAAAATGGTTTATATATTGATAAAAGTAAAATGTTTCAGCATACTTTATTACTGTATGGGCAACCAGGACTGGACGTAAAAAGAATGATAAACATGACAATAATTAAAGTGTAAATATGCAGCCGTCATAACTTTTATTTTAGACAGCACGCTGAGTTTTGAACAAGGGATGAAGCTGAAATCAAATTAATTAAGATTATTGCAAAATAAAGCCACAGAACCGTTGCACGGCTGACTCACTGCACAGTGCTGTTCCTGAATGAATCTGATTCTTTGAGCTCTCGGATTTCATCAAAAATATCTTAATTTGTGTTCCGAAGATACCCGAAGAGACCCGAACAACGTGAGGGTGAGTAATTACTGACAGAATTTTCATTTTTGGGTGAACTAACCCTTTAAGCGCGATCTGCCGTGACGTCACAATCAAGTTGAATTGTGGGATATAGAGCTGCTTAATTCACTCATTAAGACAGTTACTTGCTGCCACCTAATGGCAGTCTTACACTTATTATCTGTATCATTGCATTTTGTCATTAATTTCATATATCTAAAGGCTATTCGAAATATTATATTTAAAACTTTAATCTCATCACACTATGAAATTGTAATTACTATGTAAACCCTCTGAGCAGCATTAAACAGTTTGTAAATAAATCTAAATGCCACTTCGGAATTCAGATGCAACTTTGGTTGATGCTGATTTAATTAGATTGGTAACATCCTGTTGTCTTATTATTCTAATTTAATTTGTTGATTAAATTTAAAGAATTTAGCATAAAAGATGACAAATATATATAAAAAGTTTAGAATAATTGCCCTTATAAAGGTAAAAAATGCCCCTGATGAACAAAAAAATAAACAATTGAGGGGCAAATTTGCCCCATAATGTTCATTTCTGACACTGATGACGATGCATGTAAAAATACTCTTTTGTTCTCTGGCTTTATTGTTCAAGGTGTCATTTCAGGGTTTTGATATCTTCCCACAACTGAGAGAGCATACCCCGGGCCTACATTATATATTCTATTATAAAGGCTATTTAACAAAACCCCTAACTAGGCGTGCTGCATAGTCAATCACTGTGACAGTGATTTTGATTAACAAATAACATAACACGCCAGTTTGATAGTGGCATTCAGCATTGCGATGAAGAAAAATAATTGATGTCATATAAGCTATTCTCTATGAAAACAAACAAAACACCAATAAAAAAAAAAACTAATAGAATATCAACCAAAACAATAGATGTGCTGCGATCATATCTATCAAGTTCATCCCTTGTCCAAAACAATAAGGCGTATTGTCTTAAAAAATAAGTTACAACTGCATATTTACACATAAATCGATAATGTTCAGCGCTTCGCTACAACGTAAATGCCTCTCAGTGCTGTTCAGTGAATCACACAGTTTTGCCAAACAGATTTTGATAGTTGGTAAACTAAATAAAACCAGTGGTGTGCCAAAGAAGTAGGCTGATGGATAATGTAGGTGCAGATGCGAGATAACCTACTTTAATATTTCTGAAATAATCAGCTAATATTTTTCTGGCAGGTAGGTAGTCGAACCCATGCCTATAGAGAAGAAAACCCTTTCTAGGCCCTACTCAGTGAGATTTGTGTCAAAGCATTCCTTAGTCTGGTGGTTGGATGAGAGAGAGATTATTTGTAATAAATACTTTAAGAACCTGTCCAGCAGCGGAGGACTATTATTCTGTACTCAACTGAGAACTGAAAGCGGCACGGGTTGATCTTTCGTTGACCAATTAGTGGAAAGTGGCGTTTCATTTGGAAATCTAATATTCAAGCCGTTTATCCATTTTCTACCCCTGAATCTAAAAATATAAAATTAACCTGAATTCTCATTTTTTTCTTTTTTTTTTAAGAAAAACAAATAAATGAGCCGTTCCTCACATGTGTTGTGGTCATGTATAGGTGCAGGTCCTTCATCTGATCTGGATACGGCCCGAATCCGTCTGAGTACGGTAAACCTCAGGATAAACAGAGAGACTAGTATTAGCATAGATGCCAATCAGGTGTTATGGTAAATGTTCCCGGTTCCGGCTGACCTAATTTATGCAGTCTAATAATTATTTCAATGATTTGAATTATAGAAATGTATTATGTGCTATGTGTATGCCAGGTTAAAGAGATGTGATTTTAGTCTAGATTTAAACTGACAGAGTCCACATTTTCTGCATCACTTTTTTTTAGCAGAACAACTGAATTCACTATACACCTTCAGCACAAAGGCCTCACATCACACCCTCCAGCACTAAAGACACGATTAACTGCTTTGACAGTGTTGTTTATGATGTGACACTTGCAATTGCAATTGCCCTTCACAATTTGTGGGTTAGCTTCTATGAGTTTCTGAAAAACTGAGTTGTACTGACCATAATTAACTGATGCGTTATCTGCACCATAGGCACTGATCTGGCTGACTGAAAGTCCATTGTTCTCAGTAATAGACACTATTTGTTTGAATATGGCTTCACTAGATTCATTGGAATCGTCGTAAAAGTCTAACAATCCATACTTCACACCCTCGGATGCACAGAAATACTGGACCATGTAGGGAAACAATTTTGTGTGCCCAGAATTGGACGCATCAGAACATACTGCAAAATAGTGCGCTTTCTGCAACTCTGCTGCTAATCTTTGCAGACTAAATGGTGCCAACACATTTTCCAGTGTAGAAAATTAGCACTATGAAATATTGATAATCAATAATAACAGGTTATAATTGATTATGAATATTCGGATCAGTTAATATAATTAACTCAATGTCGTAAATTAATATTACAATCAATTAACCTGTTTGTCCCGTGAACACTCAGGATTAATTGTTTAGGCTATTAACTCTTAGAAATGTAAATTTCCGGGGCATGGGAAATGTCTTTCTTAATTTACAGTACTACTAAGAGCAAGTAGACAAAATCTATGAATTAGAGACTCCAGTATATAATGAGCTTGAGACACGGACAACTTTACGTGTGACATGAACAAGATTTTTTTAACTAGTCTAAACACTTAAACTACTCTAACATACACACACATACATGCATACAGTTTACCAAGGGAAAGAGAGCTGAAGCAGAATACAGGAAAGCAAGAAGTTATAGCATTGTTTGAAATTCAGCAGATCAACAGCCTTGAGCAAACCATCAGTTTAGTTCTAACACGCCCTTCTTTAAAAAGGGTAAGGATACTTAATGGATCAAATAATGAGACTAAGTCTGATACTTGCATGTCTCGCCCATTTGAATTAAACTCTGCTGATGCAATTTGTTGAGGCTCCAGTTGATCTTTGCTGACGTGGTCTTGATGAGAGAGAACCAGTGGGAGTCAGAGTATCTTTGGTGAATGGAAAGACAAGGCTGCAGCCTGGCACAAACTGAGGTCCTTAGAAACTTCTAGTTCAGCATCATCTTCACGTCAGCATTTCAGAAAGGGACTAAGAGAGCTAAGTGAGCTAAGAGAGAGCTGATCTTGTGATCAGTGATTTTTAAAACGTGAAGATGTCACACCATCTGGTAGGTTGTGAGCCAATAAGAAGTGTTTTCCTTTGGAGGGAAATTTCTTTACGACCCATTGTTCAAGCAGGCCTTTGAACATGTAATTTGATTGGATGTTTAACACGAGAATCTTTAAGATGCTTATAATACTAATGCGACACAAAGTAAGCAAAATGTAATGTAAATTAACAAATGGGGGATGAAGATTGGAGTTTATACAGACTAAACATGCCACACATGTGATTTGGTAAACCATAGTATGCAACAAAGTCTGAAACATTAATCCATTAGAGTTTACAAGAAACAAAGGCCAAACAACATAAAAGGAAAATCATGAGATGGGAAAATTAGATACATGTTTATATATTTCTCAAGTGGTTATATATAGAATATATAGGATTAACATGGTTTATTTAAAATCCTCAGCAAGAATTAAGTGAGTGTCACAGCCCTCTGCAAATTCCTTTTTGGGGTCGTAAAACTCTTAACAGTCTCAATATGTCCTGTAACAGGACACCGCGTTCTGCCAGTGTGTTAGCATCATTTGTGATGTTAGTTTTGGGGAAAGTTTCATAGGCCTTTGTTGGGAGAGTGAGTTTGCTGGATTACTCATTAAATAAATGAATAATTAGAGTGTGTCTGATTGGTCCAGACGCTACACCAGCCTTTAGAAAACCGGGACATTCAGTGTCCTGGAAGAGTGGATAAATTTCCCGGGACAGGTTATTAAAAAGAAGGACAAACCGGGACAGGTGGCAACCCTACCTGGACTTACGTTGTGTTTTGTTTTATATATGTGACAGAAGTCGTCCGTGAGGGGCTGCTGTCTTTTACTTTCATTTTGTATTTGTTTTATTTTGTTATTAAATTCTTTAAATGTTCGCCGGTTCCCGCCTCCTTCTTCCGATAAAATCTAATCTCGTTACAAGAATGTTGTGGTCGATAGTATCAAATGCAGCACAAAGATCCAGTAACACAAATAGAGAGATACAACCACGATTGGATGATAAGAGCAAATCATTTGTAACTCTAATGAGAGCTGTCTTAGTACAATGATATGGTCTAAATCCTGACTGGAAATGGAAATCCTTGCAGATATTATTTCTTTCTAAAAAGGAACCGAGTTGTGAGAAGACTGCTTTTTCAAGTATTTTTGACAGAAAAGGTCAATTCGAGATTGGCCTTAAATTGACTAATTCTGAAGGATCAAGTTGTGTTTTTTTAAATAAGCGGTTTAATAATAGTCAGCTTAAAAGTTTTTGGTACATATCCTAATGACAAAGAGGAATTAAAGGAGAACTCCGGTCAATTTTAACATTGAGCTCATTTCATTGTACATTTGGAGTGCTGTCAATACAGAGAACAACTACAAAAATCGGTGTTGCCTACACCGAGTTATTCTATTTTTAAAATTTGCACCCTGTTGACATCAATGGGGCGATTACCGAGTTCACGCATGTGATCATAGGTAACTAAACCTATGCACGTGAACTCGGCAATCGACTATACTTTGGAATGAATGAATGAATTTTATTATTGTGTCATGTCCAAATAGGACCCATCCCTTTCGGGATTATAAGACGCCACAAATCACTTTCAATTATAGCATTCACTTCCTGTAGATGGTAACATACTTCACAGTAGGTCAACACATGCATAAATAAATAAAGTAGTACATAAAAGTGAGAAAAAAATAAATAAATAAATAAATAAACAAAAATAAAATAATAATAATAATAAAATAAAGAATTACAGATTTAGTTTCTCACCTAAATGTATTTTTTGTTCTCTTTGCCCAGGCTTTTTCTAAATAATCAGCAAGGGCGAATATCTTATAATCAAAAAAACACTTTAGTCTATCCGCATCATTCAATCACATCAAATCTGTAGTTTTACACTTTTTAAACAGCTTCAACCGCATCTCATGGTATAAAGGGCAGTAAAACATAAAAGGAAACTCATTCTCTATATCAATATTACAATAATCACAGATTCTTTCTTCCTCTGGCACTCCCCTGTAACGTCCTGTTTCCAGGTGCAGGGGCAAAACTCCAGAGCGGAGCTGAGCGCACAATGATCTCTGTTTTTTTGTTAGCGGAGCACATACATATTTTTCATTTCCAAAACAACTCTTTATTATTCTATATGTTCTTAATTTTGGTTTAAGATATATATCTTGTGACCATTTTCTTTTATGTATATCTAATAAAACTTCCTTTATAGCAAGTATATGTACTGTATTTATATTTTGAAAAAGGTCAAGAGCTCCAATTTGTGTAAATATATCTTGTAGGTCACATGCCTATGCACCCTTTACAGACACATCCCAGTTAAATATTTTCTTAGCAACTCGGTTGCAGGCATTTTCACCAATCTATTCCATAAAGCCATCATACTACCTTTACATCTTACTTCACTTGGTTCCCAACCCATGTCACCCGTTATTGCTAAGATTGGGGTAAATTTATGGACTCCTAAAAAATAACGTATTGCTCTATTTTGTACCATCTCTCCTCTCACATTTATTTTTGAGCCCCATATTCCTGCCATATAGTCCATGACAGGGCAAACACAGGCCTGAAATAATTTGGAATAGGTAGCATATCCCAGGTTTCCCAACTGTTTTGTTTTTGCTATTACACCCCCAAGCGCTCTACTAGCAGATTCGGCCAATGTACCTATACCATACTTATAATTCAAATACTCATCCAAAATAAAGCCCAGATATTTATAATGTTCTACATAATCCAACTTGTGACCCCAAAAATAAAATTGAAACTTACTTCTTCTATGCCCAGATTTTCTAAAATGCATAATCTGTGTTTTACTATGGTTAACTCTAAGTCTCCACTTCCCACACCATTTTTCGGCACACTCTAACATCTTCTGAAGATGTTCTTCATTTTCCGCCACCAAGATTATGTCATCTGCATAAAGTAATATGTCTAATGTGTTATCCCCATCATAATTTATACCCAGTCCAAGAGCTTTTATTTCCTGTGCCAAATTATTAAGAAATATGGCAAACAGGGTAGGGGAGAGACAGTCCACCTGTTTAACCCCTTGTGTTGTAGGGAACCACTCTGAATAGTACTCATTGACTTTAACACAAGCTTGAGGATCTTTATACAATGATTGTAAGGCCCAATAAAACCTTCCCTCTAGCCCTTCTCTTGAAAGACAATAAAATAATAAATCTCTGTTTACAGAGTCAAAAGCTTTTTGAAAATCAATATAACAAACAAATGATGGCTTGTCTTGTATTAATCTATTTCTAACTACCGTAGTGATAGAAAATACATGATCCACACAAGCTCTTGCCTTTCTGAAACCGTTCTGCTCCTCTACTAAACGATCATTTTCTTCCAGGTAGGCCATGAGCCTGTTATTAAGAATAGATGTATATAATTTGTATGTTGTACTCAATAAGCTAATTCCCCGGTAATTAGCTGGTACTCTGGGGTCATTTTTTATAGATTTTGGTATTGGACTAATAATCGACTTATACCACGTAGAAGGAATGAGCCCATTTTCAAAACAAAATTTGAATAAAGTAGAAAGGAGATCTTTAAATAACGGACATTTCAATATTTCATTTGTCAACATATCAATACCAGAAGCCTTTCCCACTTTCAGGGCATCAATAGCTTTTTGCACCTCCTCCTCGTTAATATCTGCGTTTAACACATTTTCATGGTCAGAGGAGTGAGATGCTTCTCTTTCTAACTTACAATTAAAAAGACAAATTTCATTTAGAAAAACTGAATCAAAGCAATCCTTTTCCTGATTACCCGAAAACAAATCTGAAAAACACTTTTCCCATTCCTGCAATACCTGTGAGACATCTGAAACTATTTGACCCTTATTATCATATATTTCAAGTGGTATTTTATTATATCTTTTGGGCCCGAGTTTTCTAATCTGATCCCAAAATCGTTGCGGGTTGGAAGCATGCATATCCTCTAGTTGTAAAATACAACCCTTATTATACTGTCTTTTAAAATATCTTAACCTTTTGTCAAACTGATTTTGTCTCAATTTAAATTCAGCTCTACAGTGTTGTTTTAATTCTTTTCCACCTTTACATTTCAGATAAATATGCTCTGCTTTACGCATTAACTTCCACAAATTTTTAAGCTCTTCATTCCAGAAAGGTTTATTTAACCTGTGAATTTTGTGAGATGACTTTGGTCTTATTTCTACTCCTCCTAATTCATCATACAAAAAATTACATACCCTACAATACCAATTATCTATGACATCTTGTTTATTTTGTGCTACTTGCAATTTGTCAACTAGTTCCATTATACCTTTAGTTAATTTCTCTGAGGGTCGCTTTGGATCATGCCTACCTAACTTGCAGGTAGACCTTTTATAAGCCTCCTGATTGCTCTCTTCTATGTTAAAACCAATTTGTTGCCGTACACTTAATTCAAGTAATAATAATGAATGGTCTGGAACATGACACCTGTCACTGATCAAGTCGCAACATTGACAATCAGAGATGAGTTGGGATGGAGATATAACCTTATAGTCAAGACAGGTTTCAAGGCAATCAAAGGGTATAACTATATAGTCTACAACCGCCTTCCCTTTGGTTGAAATCGAAGTAAAGTTATCACTAAGGGGGCTTACCCGGCCATTTAAAACACACATTTTAGTGTCTACTAGAAATTCCAAAAAGGCCTCGCCATGACGATTCACATAGTCATCAATTGCAATACGCATAGGGATATTGTCCACCTCTTTCACATAGTCCAACTTGTCACCAATTCGACTATTTAAGTCACCGACAACATAAATTCCATCCAAATTTGAAAATAAATACATCTGACTTGATAAATGAGCAAAAAAAGTGGATGCATCCCTGCCCCAAAAAGATGTCTCGGGTGGTAAATAACAGGAGTACACAGCAAAATATGAGGCGCCACGTAGGATTTAAATCAAACTTCGCTTATCAATACATACATAACACACGTGCACATACACCTATAAATTACTCGCATATACATGTATACTATTGGATGTTCAAAATACATATATGAAATACACGTGCACACTAATATGAAATCCATACCAATACATATTATGTTAGTCATGAATGCATATACACTTGTGAATAACTTGCATATACATATAAACTTGACGCACGCATACACCTAATACTCGCATATACATATAAACTTCCATGCATATAAACATATAAACACTCGCATATACATATAAACTTCCATGCATATACACCTATAAACACTCGCACATACATATAAACTTCCATGCATATACACCTATAAACACTCGCACATACATATAAACTTCCATGCATATACACCTATAAACACTCGCACATACATATAAACTTCCATGCATATACACCTATAAACACTTGCACATACATATAAACTCGATGCGCGCATACACATCCATAAAACACTCGCGCATACATAACGTGGATGTGTGCTTTGTGTATATATGTATATGCGAGTGATTTCATATGTGTATGTGTGAACTTTTCAGTGCAAACGGAAGGCATTTCAGTGTAACCGGAAGGCATTTCAGTGTAAAAGGAAGGCATTTCAGTGTAACCGGAAGGCATTTCAGTGTAAAAGTCATTTGTGTCATTTTGATAGTTTGTTTTCCAATTTGAAATGAAATAAGCATAAACGAGAAAACGGCCCCTTTATTCGTTTTTTCGTTAAAAAAAAAAAAACGAAAAAAATGAGATTTCGGCTTGATTTTTCATTTTTTTAGTTCTCAGGCAAAAAACGAACAAATTACTTCAAAATTAGTTTTCCACATGTGGGCGGCCTGACACGCCCCCTTCTGCCGATTGGTCAAGCAAGTCTGAGCATGTGACGTCATCAGTTGTTGCTCGGGTCTGTTCTACAAAATAAGAGTCCTCTACTATGGCTACAGATTCTTAAACTGTACAGGGCAGGTCCTATTGGGCTTTCTTCTGTGCAACTTTACGCGTTTCACAGAAATCTTTACATCAGAGATATTAATTATTAGTCTGCCACCAGCCTGTTTTATTTAGCTGTGCGGAGTTAAATCTGTGTGGTGAAGCTGCGCTTGACAGCGCCGAGCGGGAGAGGCTCACTGACCATCAGTCAGCAGTCAGAACTTTTCTTTTAGACGCTCCGTTTTGAAACGGGATGGTGATTGCAAATACTGTAATGCGATTGCTGAGGGTGGGTACCGATGATGGTGAAATACAGTTTTACTGAAACTGTAATCATATCCGCGACCCGCGAGAATGAGACAGATGATTGACAGGACGGCGAAGGCAATTAAAGGTGCTAGATATAACTTCTGTTAACAAAAAAATCAATAAAAAAGTGTTTAATCTAAGTGACTTTGTCTTTGTTTTATTGTTTTTGTTGTTTTTAATCAAGTAATTGTGAACCACAAACTGAGCTTTCGTTTTAAAGGGCAATTTCCAAAATATATTTATTTGTTATAATATGGGTATTTTATAATACTGCATAAATAAAAACAAACACACGTAATATGTATGCCTATAGGCTAAACACCACAGTTTTTTGGTTTTGTTTGTGTGAACTTTTATCCCCAACCATATTTCTTTATATGGGCTCCACTCCAGGGGTCACATCAGCACCCCTACTTCCCATGGTACTCTAACTGTAATTAACAGTATGCTGACCCAGTTTATATGTAAAATCTTTGGTATATGTAATCTATAATATCTAAAAACACTTTACAGTGTGATGGAAATAAACTTTTCTTAAAGCATGTTGTATATCACCACAGAATTATTGGCACCCTTCAATCTGTGTTGTATACTGTAGTAGACAATTGTCCTGCAAAATGATGAGGTTTTTGTAAGAAAAACATTGCGAGCTGTCGAATTCTTGTTTGGAATATAAATCAACAACGTAAGAGGCTTTAGGCTTTTTTTTTTTTTTTTTTTTTTTACGAAAAAATCGAATAAAGGCCGTTTTCTCGTTTATGCTTATTTCATTTCAAATTGGAAAACAAACTATCAAAAAGGCAGGTTAATTCCGTGTACGCACAAATGACTTCCTTTTACACTGAAATGCCTTCCTTTTACACTGAAAAGTTCACGCACATCCACATATGAAATCACTCGCATATATAGCCTACACAAAGCATGCATCCACGTTTTATTTTATATGTATGCGCGAGTGTTTTATGGATGTGTATGCGCGCATCGAGTTTATATGTATATGCGAGTGTTTATAGGTGTATATGCATGGAAGTTTATATGTATGTGCGAGTGTTTTTTGATGCATGGAAGTTTATATGTATATGCGAGTGTTTATAGGTGTATATGCATGGAAGTTTATATGTATGTGCGAGTGTTTATAGGTGTATGTGCATGGAAGTTTATATGTATGTGCGAGTGTTTATAGGTGTATATGCATGGAAGTTTATATGTATATGCGAGTATTTATAGGTGTATGCGTGCGTCAAGTTTATATGTATATGCAAGTTATTCACAAGTGTATATGCATTCATTACTAACATAATATGTATTGGTATGGATTTCATATTAGTGTGCACGTGTATTTCATATATGTATTTTGAACATCCAATAGTATACATGTATATGCGAGTAATTTATAGGTGTATATGCACGTGTGTTATGTATGTATTGATAAGCGAAGTTTGATTTAAATCCTACGTGGCGCCTCATAGCAAAACCATAATCAGAATATCTGTGCGTAAAACAGATCCCTATAATCCCATCAACTGTTTTGTCAACTATTTCTATGTCATATTCTCTAAAAAGACATGATTTAACAAATATACCTACTCCACCCGAGCCTCTTGGTGCTTTAATATGTGTCATCCTATTCTGCCCAAACCATACATAACCCTCTAAATATATTACTGAATCTCCCATTAAGTGCGTTTCATTTAGAGCAATCAAATCAGGTGCAAGTGCTGTTAGAATTGTAGATCGCAAACCTCTATTCAGGTCAGTCCAACCGTTAATGTTCCAATGTACCAGAGTTAGAGAGTCTGAAGAGGAATGAGCAGCATTTCACGGGGTATCCGTGTGGCGTTGTCTCCCATGTCCGTCTACTCGCGGCTGTTCTTTCCTACGTAATCGTCCATTTCCAGCGACATAGAACTCTGATCCCCCCGGGATTTCCTTAAGAAGTGTCTTAAAGTTTGTTTCGATCAGTCTCTCAGTATGAGACTTCGCCGACCGTATACACTCTGCTGAACTCCTGTTGCTCTCGTAGTTGCTGCTTTCTCCGTAGAATCGCAACCTTCTCATGAACAGATCTGAACTCCGCTTTCACCACTCCCGGTGCTCTGCCGTAGGCCTGCATCCTCTCTACCGCAATCGGCACAGCCTCACTGCCAAGACCCTTGATGACGAGCTGCTGCACCTTCATCTGAATATCCTCTTCTTCTTCTTCTGGTGAACCCAAAATGACGATCGACACGTCTGGATCAAACCGTGCCTTAGATGCCTTGTTATCCACGTTTATCTTTATTTCTAAAGTGTCAATCCGCGCCTCCAATCGCCCGATTTCCAGATCCATATGCGCACGTATCTCCTTGCTTTGTTTCGCCAGTTCAGACAGAACTTGGCTTTGACTTTTCTGAATAGTGGATTCAAGGCGTCCAACTTTGCTGTTCAACTCCTTTGTAATATTGCCGCTCATCTCATCCATTTTATCAGCAAGTTTTCTAAGTTTGTGCGTTGGACTTAAACCGAAAAACAGGATGTAAACAGGTATTTGCGCTGGCTTAAATAACATAATTTTTATACATATCTTTTACATCTACTGCAGTCAGATCCACTCGTGTTCACTCAGAAGGAATCACTCACATTTTCTGTGCACTTGTAATGACACATCAAGGATGTTAAGAGGCTAAAAGCAGGTTTAGTACTTGCCCCATTGAAGTCAACAGGGTGCAAATTTTAAAAATAGAATAACTCGGTGTAGGCAACACCGATTTTTGTCGTTGTTCTCTGTATTGACAGCACTCCAAATGTACAAAAAAATTAGCTCAATGTTAAAATTGACCGGAGTTCTCCTTTAATGATATTAAGAAGAGGATCTATGACCTCTGGAACCATCTCTTTCAGTAGCTTAGGCGGTATAGGGTCTAACATAGGCTACATGTTGTTGATTTAGATGATTTGACAAGTTTTGACAATTCTTCCTTTCCTATAGCAAAGAATGAATGGAATTTTTCCTCAGTCAAGTCAAGTCACATTTATTTATATAGTGCTTTTTACAATACAGATTGTTTCAAAGCAGCTTTACAGAGATAACAGGAAAATAATGCAACAAAGTTTGTTTCCAGAAGAAAATAGTGTCACGGTCCGGCTTAAGTAAGTTCAGTGATGTATCATTTTTGTTGTAAAAAAGTCAATAATATTGTTGAATATTAAATTTAAAGCTTAAAAGGCAAAAAAGGCGACAGTGGCAAGGAACCTAAACTCCATCAGGTGACAGAATGGAGAAAATAACCTTGGGAGAAACCAGGCTCAGTCGACTCGGGGGCCAGTTCTCCTCTGGCCAAGGGACACTACACTGTAAAAACTAAAGGAGCCTCAAGTATCCTGTTGGATACTCAAGGAACTTCAAAATGTAATTTTGGTGCCTCAAAGCTCTTTTTCCTATAGTAGGGTTACTGGAGGAGCATTGACAATCTTTGAGGTTCTTGCTGGAACTTATGGGATCCTTTAAGCACTTTGTATTTAGTTCAGAGGTTCTGGAGTCACCTTTTCATTACCATGAGACCTCGAAGTGCTTTGGGGGAAAATAGAGGAACTTAAATGCGATAAAAGGGTTATTGGAAGATCTTTTAACATTTAAGTGGTTCCTGGAAGATCTCTTATGTTAAAGCCAGCATCTGGAGGAACCCAATGGTTCAGTGAGGCCTGAATTAGATTATTATTCTATTATTATTATTATTATTATTATCCTATTATTATTATTATTATAATAGGCTACTTAAGTTTGATTCAGTATACATACACAGGTGAAAAAGACGTACTATTAAATGTATTAAAAATGTACTTGAGTGTGTTTTTAGTAGACCTACAATACAAATATAGCCTACTTTAATGCATTTTTTTAATTATTATTATTATTATAGGCAAGTTTGATTCAGTATACATACCCAGGTGAAAAAGATGTACTATTAAATGTATTAAAAATGTACTTGAGTGTGTTTTTAGTAGACCTACAATACAAATATACTTTAATGCATTTTTAATACATTTAACAGTAACTATAGTCTTTTTCACTTGGGTAGCTTACATATATTTAGTATAGGCCTATTTTATTAAGTCATTTAAACCTTAAACAACAACACTAAATAATAATAATATTATATGAAGAAGAAGAAGCAGGAGGAGAAAAGTTTTATTCAGTCACGAAACTGCTGCTATTCCTCCGCTGTCGTCGCTTCAGTGATCCTCGCGCTGCTCGCGCGCAACAAAGCTCAGCTGATCGACGTCATCGGTTTGAAAGTAACGGCTCCTCTCATCAAAGCTTCCGCCGTTTGTTCGGCTCTCCATTACAAGGTTTGTAAACTCGCCAAATAAATATAAATACAGAGTCTACTCACTATATATTTAAACACACACATATATAAACTAAATGTATTATACATTACTACGTTTTTACAGTGTTTACCACTCGTTTATTGCACAGTATCTGGTATGAAGGTTTTAGCCGCGATGCTAACTACGTTGATCTAATGAACAAATGGAAATGATTGACTTATTGTCTTAGATTGATTTAGTTATTCAATTCAACATATTTTGTACAACTGTGTCTTCAAATTGCTGATATACCCTAACTAATTTAGGAAATTCTCTGATTCTTGGCGTTTGTTATGAATAACAAAAACAGGTTATAGTTTGCTCTGTTTTTGTTTAGCCTAACGTTAACTTTACTTACTACAGGTGCCCTCATTCTCTCAAATACCATTTTAAAGCCATTTACTGGTCAATAAATATTATGATGTGAATAATCAGCTTTGTTCTTTTGTTTCCCCAGAACAACCATTACATTTCTAAAATAATCTGAACATTTCAGTGGCAACATTGAATTACAGTAAGTTACCTGCACCACATGCAAGTGCTTTATTACTATGAACTTTAGCTGTGTGAAGTTGTATTGTTTGACTGTGTACTTGTGTTTTTTAATCTGTTACTCTCTGAAAATCTTTTCTCATGATCTCAAATCTCATTCATGTTACTCAGAAAAATAATATCACAGGTTTGATTCACAAAAAATGCTATAGACATTTTAACTCTGAATTATAACTTCAAGTTTAGTCTTTTTCGACAAAAAAATAAATAAATAGGAAAAAGCAATTAGGCTTCAGAAGACTTGCAACACAACCCATAACACATGAGTTGTGAACTCATTGATTATTTTTAGAATCTTTTCTGGGACATTTTTGGAGCTTAACCATTTTTACATAAATTGTTGCATTGAATTGAACTAGACAAGTGTGCATAAGAATGGTTTCATGAATGATTTACACAATTGTTTTCTGCTTGTGTTTCATGCAGTGTCAGCGATCGGTGACTGGGGTTGCATTATGCCTGAGATCTGCTTTTGGGTTCCACAGACAGAAAGTCAAACAGGTTTGGAACGTCACAAGGCTGAGGAAATTATTTAAATTTCACAACTATCACTTTAATAACATTACTAACAGTAAATTTTGTACTTTGCAGGGATCTCGGTAAGCTGAAATACAAGTTTGATCAAGAATAAAAATCCTCCTGTAGACCTGAAAATCATTGAAGTGCCTGGACCATCCACCAGAAAAGAGGAAAAACACACGGAAAACGATGCTGTACCTTTTCACTTTCCTAACTCATTAAGTACCTCACACCAACTTGGTCCCATAGTGACATTTTTGACCACAAACGAAATTGCTGATCGTGTGAATTCATATTGAAATGACTGAATTCACCAGTGAACATTCACAGAACAACAGATCATTTTACTGCACCTTAATACTGTTTCCGGGTCGAAGCCTCTACTTCCTCTATCTTGTTTCATGAGAATACTCTACAACCATTTATGAACACTTTTGATTCAAGTCACACATTTAAGCTTTTCAAAAGCCATAGTGTACATTACAGTCTCCAGTCTAACGGCATCCCAGACTTCAACATTTTATGATTCAAAATAGCTGAATAACTAACCATCAGAGATTTCAGTATAGAGATAAAGGTTACAGCACAATGAGTGCATATTAGCACTGTTGTTTGTTTTTGGCATCTGATAGAGCTTTTGGACTTGGAAACAGTGATGTCAGACTAACCATCGGACTGAAACACAAATGTTTTAAAGTTAAGTATGATGGACATTTTTAATTAGTTCAAATGTATTTTTTTTTTACATTGATTTATTTAGTGGAACATATGTGTTTCCATGCATTTTGTTGAGATGTCTTTTCTTGTTTATCTATTGTATATACATGGTTGATTATTCATGTTGCTTATGTATTATACTATTTTTTTTGTGTAGTCATTGATATTAATATGTAGTTAGCTTTTTTCCCCATGTGCATGGAAGTGTATGTATAAAAATTAATATCAAATATGGAATAAACAATTCTTATTTTGTATTTGGTTCAATTTGTTTATTATAATAGAAGTCAAAGGTAACCATAGTAACAACATGAAATTAAATTATAAAAAAAAAAAAATGAAATTTGGTTCCTGGAGGCACCCAAAGTGGTTCCACACAGTGCCTAATATAAGAGTTCCTCAGGAAACTTGTGTGGTTCCTCAGAGAACCGGCCCTTTTTAAAGGGTGCCTAGAGGATCTACAGACGGTTCCGCCGGTGTGGCGAAGTGAAGAACCCCAAAAGGTTCCTCCAGGCACCTTTAATTTTTACAGTGTACGATGCACTGTCAGATGCGATACTGTAGTTAGTAGATGGTTATATGATTATAATTTTCTCTCTAATATTATAAATCTGGCAACCAAAGAAGTTCATAAAGTCATTACTGCTGACAGAACCCTTTAAGGTTCTATTTAGAACATTTTCTCCTAAGAGTGGAATATAACACAATGGCATTAAGATTTCATAAAATATGCATTAGTTTTTGTGATTCATGTGACAAAAAAACTTTGCAACAGATTTGTTAAAAGCTGTGTTATTTGTTATGGGAGCACCAATTTGGTATGACACACACACACACACACACACACACACACACACACACACACACACACACACACACACACAAACAATGGCCACATCAACTGAACAGAATGATGTTGTTATTATTATTAATATAAAGTGATGCACTGGGCTCTGGCCTCAGGGGAAGATAAACAATGAATATTGTTTTTTAGAATAAGACCCAGGAGAAAAGCATAACAAAATGTCAATCATCTGTATTGTATGCTTAAGGTAGAACAACAGAGGTTTTGGCCAATTTGGTAAACCTTAGTGTTTCAGTTTTCACAGCATGTCTCAGACTGTATGTCTAATACTGTCTTACATATTTTAGCATCCAAAGTCTTTCAAATGTAGTCTAATAGTTATTTGATCAACCTATCACCTGCATACACTTGGAATGAATTAGTTGTAGAAAAAAGTAATTCTAAGTAATCTGAAGTAAATTATCAAGTACTCTCTACAGTTGTTTTTAGTTGAATTCTTGTACAAGTGTACAACACTAAATAAGCATTTGTTGGTACAACACACTACTCCTCTAAAAAAGATGGTTCTTTAAAGGTCCTTTACATATAGTAGCCTAACAGTTCTATTTAGAAAACGTATCGTCCTGTAGAACCCTTTATATGCTGAAATAGTTCTTTGTGTTAGAGTTTAGGGTTCTTTATTCCCGTCTCTGTTTTTGCAAGGTCAACAAAAAATTAAAGTATCTAATGGACAACATGCTAATTTTTGCTTTTTATTTTATTTTATTTTTTAAAGGCTACAATATATTTGTTACGGTCTGAATCCGAAATCACCCCCGGCCTAAACCATTCACTATTCCCTACGTTAGTCCACTAATACTGTTCACTTGAGGGGTGAATGAAAAGGAGAGAGCGAATTCGGACAGCCGTTGAGCATACATGGGCATACACTCAATAACGTCCACTATGGTTTTGGACAGCACTACAAATGGCTGTCCCCTTAAATAACGCCTTATTTGAGGGTATAGGGCGCGATTTCAGATTCAGCCACGGAATAGTACTGCAGAAACAGCAAATAAACATAGTAGAAACAATTTGACACAGATCTGTGTTTTCCTGACAATATTATAAGACCAGGCATACATTTCTTAATAATATTCTAACATTAATGAAAATAAACTAAAAAGGTTACTCACAGTTGTAATCAAATTATTCAACCCTCATTGCAAATCAGGTTTATTGGGAAAATGTATAGACTTTCAGCTGTTTGCACTGAACAAATCAAACAAAAGTAATTGAAATAGCTCAACACAACAAATGATTCAAGTGGTTTCTCCAAATTCAACTGAAAATGCAACTTTTGATGACTTCTGCAGTCTCAAAATGTATCAACCCCTTCATGGCAAGCATCTTTAGTACTTAGTAGAACACCCTTTTTCTGTTATGACCTACTGCAAACGAGATGTTTAACCAGACACCAGCTTCTGGCAGCATTTCAGAGGAATCTTAGCCCACTCCTCATGAGCAATGGCCTCCAGTTCAGTAATGTTCTTGGGTTTGCGTGCTGCAACCACCTTCTTCAAATCCCACCAGAGATTTTCTATGGGGTTCAAGTAAGGTGACTGTGATGGCCACTGTAGGATCTTCCAGAACTTCTTCTGCAACCAAGCCTTGGTGGAATTTGAGGTAAGCTTGGGATCATTGTCCTTTTGGAAGGTCCAATGATGCCCAAGCTTCAGCCTCCCCACTCATGGCATGAAGTTTTCTCCTAGGATTTCCTGATACTTCAATGATTCTATCTTGCCTTCCACATACTGAATACCACATACCACTCGAGGGTTTTTTCTGAACCTGCCTTCTCAGAAATCTGGTTGCAGCCATTGATAGCTTCCTTTTTCTGTCCCGTCCAGGTAGTGTAACCACTGTTCCTTTAACTTTGAACTTGCGAACTATTCTTCCAACGTTGTTTCTAGGAACATTTAGTGCCTTCGCTATCTTTTTGTATCCTGTTCCTTGTTTGTGAAGGGTGATGATATCATCTTAACTTTTTGGACCATTCTTTTGACTTAGCCATATTTCTATTTATATTTCTAAAGGGGCAGTTTTGAAGCCTAAAGTGGGCGGAGGCAGCAGTCGCCATCTTGGCAGCGCGTTACTCCCGGATAACAGAAAATGGGCAAAGAGGTGTGTAAGGCCCGCTATATTGGTCCAATCTGCCGGTTCGCCAATACACGGGGAAGGTATCACGTGTTCTGTCCTCACTCATGCAAAGTATTGGTTGGTTCAATTTGTAATACATTAATCATATGTATTTACTCGTTTATTTCATCTGACTCCATAAATGAAAGGTTTTAATAATATCTGTGCCTCACTAAAAGTGAGCTAATGTTTGACTATTCTGTTTAACTCTTCAATGAAAATAATGTCTAAGTCAGTTAGAATAATCAAATGTAACAATTTATTATGTCAGGTAAATGTATCATGCCAATTTCATAATCAATTCAAAGATAATCGATACAAAACATCAAATGCTCTGGAATAGAGAGAAGATGCAAACCCAACTTTAAGAAATAGGTGAGGCTAAGAGATCGCTCTCTCAGCCTCACGGGCCATCTGAAGTACAGAAAAGGCCCCAATCTCCCTGCTGCATTTCATTAAATAGTCAGACCTCTTTCACATGAAAACGTGTGCTAACAAAAGAAATTTGCATTCAGAGGTAGCACCTCTTGAGGGTGAGTGACCATTTGTCTTGTGAAAGCACCTTCCTTTGTAAGTCAACTATCCATAAACTCTTAAAACCTCATTACCTTGTGTTTTACTAATTCTGAAATGAGACATTGGTACCAGGCGCACTGTGACATTTTAAACGATACCAAACATGAAAATACTCTGTAATAATTATTCACATTAAACTAAACATTTTCTTGGTTGAAATCAGGTAATCATCTGAGCATGAGAGAGAGGGGTGAATGGAGAGGGAAAGAGATGTAGATTAAGATGACTCGGAGGTGAGACTTTCATCTCAATGGTGCACGAGGGCTAGTTCAAATGGTAATCTCCAGAGAGGTCCTTTTGTCCTCTCAGGGTCTGGTCACCCCCAAAACAGACTGTCTGGAATTTCCTAATTTATCAATTCTTACAAGGTGGGACATGGGTGGAGCTGTGGAACCTGGTTGCTGAAACCACGCCCGCCTAGCTCGACGTGATCGAGTTTGCTCAGGCTAAAGAGCTAATGCTATATGCTGCTATATAACCCTTTCAGTGACTGGATGATTTTGAGATCCATCTTTTCACACTGAGGACAATTGAGGGACTCAAACAACTATTACAAAAGGTTCAAACATTCATTGATGCTCCAGAAATCAGAAATCGCTTGTGCTAATTCTGACAAGGGACAAACAGGTTTGCATTTTGCATTAATGGTCCGGTCGCTTCAGTGTGATATAGACAGACTCTGGCTGTTATAGCGTTGTAGACACATGGTGTAAGGCAAACATTAGGAAATAAAAAGCACGATGGAATGGTGCCAGTCAGAGAGGCTGTTACGTCAAATACAGTAGTATACAGCAAATTTAAAAAATACAGAAAGTCTCTGTATGTGGTGTTTAAACGTAAAGTATGGCATTTTTCGCCACTAGGGGTCGCTAACCTATTTACAATAACAAAGGCGTAGATTGATGACGCAACATTTGCTAAGAATTATGGATCTTGTCGTCAAGGTCAAGCGACCAATCTAATTATGTTTATGGATGACTGAATACATTGATGTTTTTATCATGACTGTGATATGAAGCAGTTCGGGATTGCTAAGAGACAGCTATCAGCTCGACACGCGACGCAAGTCCCGCGGTTCTAAAAGGAATATGGACATTTCATTCTACCGAACTACACGCAGAATTACTACTCACAGGTCAGTTTATTAGACAAATTAAACTTGTGAGGTAACGCAGCGCTGTTTCACTTGGTCTAACATTACACTAGCACACTAAACTGCATTTGAATGTGTTGAAATGTGTGTTAGTCTGTCTGTATGAGACTAGCAGTAAGCTAGATCAACATTAGAATAACATACAGATCATATTCTGACATTTTATCATTGTTGAACTATAAAACATTGATTAGTTTTATGTAAATGTGCTCACCTGTTTAATAAAGTACATGTAGGAGCGGTCGAAGTCTCGGACGTGGAACTCTCGTTTATGGGAGCTCTAGGCATCTCGAAAACACCGCGCTGATATTGATTCTCGTTTTAGCTCTCCTTTTTTTATCCAAAGTCTGCTTGCCATGGTCCATAATGTTTGAACGAAACAACAAAAGCGTGCAAATAGACATTGCGAACTACAAAGTTGTCCGCGTCAGTCGCTTTGGTTACTATCAGACAGCTCTGGTTCATAGCTCTGGTTGCCATGGCAACACGAGCGGAAACCAGGGACAACGCGGATATGATGGCATTGGCGGCGACAAAACGGAAATAAAGAAACGGGACGTTTCTCGAATTAAATTACAAATTTCTCCTGGTTTGAAAGTTGTTGGAAACAGTCGGGATAATGTAAGTACACAACTAAAAAAAATATAAAACATAGATATAGTGATTTTTGCTATTTTTAAAGCAAAAAAGTTACATATTGTGCCTTTAATGTCACAGAAAATTCCCATGATGCAATGGTAATCACAATTATTTACTGTAAAGAGAAATAGCAGTATAACACTGGGTGATTTAAAGTAAATAACTGTAGAAATTACAGAAAAGTCTAACAGTGCAGTATTAAGAATCAAGTGAATGTAACTTTTGAACAGGGTAATTTTTATAAATTCAGATATTTTGAGTCTTGTGGACTGTAGGTACATGAAAGATCACATCGTATCCTCTGAAAAAAGAAGTACAGTCGTGTTCATGAGTTTAAACACACTGTGCAGAATATGCAAAATGTTATTTATTTTTTAATAAAAATAATTATTTTACTAAAATAATGCATGTTTTTTATTTTTATTTAGTACTGTACTGAATAAGATATTTTACATAAAAGATGTTTACTGTAAATTATACTTGGGGGTTTTTTCAGTCTCTTTCTCTCTCTCTTTTTGCTCTCTTGTTTTGTTCTCTCCTTCTGTCCTCCTTTATGGGATTGTTACATTGTGCAAGAATAAGTTAACTTGTTTGATATGTGCATGTATGTATGTATGTATGTATCAGGGTTTCCGTTGTCCGGTAATTGCCGGACATTGACCGGAAAAAAAAGGAAATGTCCGACAAAATTAAATCTCTCCGGTCAAATTGTCCGATTAAAAATGCCTAATAATCCCGCCCCCCTAACACAATCTGAATTTGAGAATAAGCCTAAAATGTATAAAGCAAGAATACACCGACCTTTGGCTATGTTATAAAGGAACAGGCTCTACCGTTTGAAAGTTCTTAATCATTATTACATGGCTTGGTTGAATTCCAATGTGGAATGCAGTCTGTTATTTCTTGATATCAGACCGCTGCGAAGCACTAGCGGCGCCAGGATTTTGATTGTAGGTGGGCCTCCAGAAAACTGGATAAGCCAAACAATAAAAAATAAATATAAACGGGTTCCCCTTAATCTCCGTTTCAGCGCTTTTCTGGACACCGAGGACTAAAATTATAGGCCAATTATTTTTAGTTTATTAACAGCAACAACAGCTGTAAAGATGAAGTTGACGATCGCCATCTCCGTAGTGAACGCGCCTATAGAGAGAAATGCACATCATGGATTAGGCTACATAATCAGAGAGTAGGCCTAGCCTATTTCTTTTCGTTTTAAATTGTTAAAAAGACATTTCAAGCTTTCTTAAGATATATCTCATGTCTGTGAGGCCGACGCGTTGAGTTTCGTTAAATTAGGATGAGATGCGCTCCCGTTCACGAGCAAGTGACCGCGCGGGCGCCGTCATGTAGGCCTATCGTCTGCTATATTAAAAATTATTATTATTATATTAAATGTAGGCAATTGGTTGATAAAAAAAAATTATTAAAATTAAGATACAATTTATACAAAACGAAATTCACTTCAAAAAAGGCTTTCTACAAAACAAAAAACTTAATTAAGTGGTCAAGATCATGTCTGACCCGCTCCATTTCTCTCGATATTGCGCATACTATCTTACACGTGCGGTTCACTTTTCATAATCCACATAAATTAAAAAATAACATTATAATATTTTAACAAATATTAAACTAAATGAGCTTATTTAATGGCTACAACACGTATAGTAGACATAGACTCTCTATTTGTACAAATTGCTGCACATTCATTTTATTCTGAATTTTGCACACATAGGCTAAGTTGAAAGGCATTTGTTTGTGCATGCATAGCAAAACATATCTGCAACATTTATCAAGTTCACTGATAATTATGCGTGCATTTATTAATTATTATCTTAATGAATAATGAAACAAGGACGAAGCATAGCCTATAAACTGCGTTGTTTGTTTAGAATGAAATGGATCGCAAATAGATCCGAATGAAGAAACGTACAAAACCATAGTCGAAAATGGGTCTGGAGTGTTCCTGCAGAGAGGGGGTTCTCGCTGCAGAATCGGATCAAGACGAAGCAGCGATGTCGCCTTGCGGAGAACAAGGTTACGCGGCTTGCGCATTGCAAGTTGTGGAGAGACACTGGGAAGTTCGCTTGAGTAAAAACAATAGGCTTCAGATAGTTTATGTGGGGAAGGGGGGATGGTTTGTTAAACTATGAATGTGAAACCATAGTAAAAACAATTGGCGTTGATTGACGCCAATCAGACGTTCATGTTTTTTTCCGTCTATTTGAAAGTTAGGCTAATAAACATGTTGCATTCTATATGGCCTGATTATGTCATTTTTTTTAAGTTACATAGCCTGCCTCCAGATTTCCTCAACTTGACTAATTAAGAGGCGATATTTGACCGGCATATTATCAAAATGTCCGGAAAACGGAACCTCTGCCGGAGACATACTGTTCGTTTTCTCACACAAACCGCTCGTTTCGTGTCTTAGGCCATCAATGTGTACTTACGATGGGGAATTGTTTAATTTGGACGATGGGGAATTGTTTTAATTTGGACTCTGTGCTTGTGTTTTGATACAGTGACCATCGACCTGCATTATATGACTGACAGACAAGAACGGTTTGACCTAAAAATATCAAAATTGAAACTACTGCGGAAACAAAGACTCCTACATCTTGGATGCCCTTGAGGTAAGCTAAAACATATCAAAAATTAATTTCAAAGTGAACTATCCCTTTAAGGACATTTGAAAGCAGTAAATGAAATAATAGTAAAAAAAAAAATTAAAAACAATTATTCCATTTTATGTGACCTTCATATGACACCAGGGTGTCTACAATAAACTATAGAAATAAAAAATTATATTCTGTACTCTTATTGTTCCTTTACTATGCTGTTAACTGCCAAATGTATGCACTTATGCAAGGACAAATCTGCTTTGCTCTGAGTGCTTTACTCATAGTGAGTTAAAAGCTTGCGCCTTACACAAATCAAATCAGTAACTTTCATAATACCATCTCTAGATTTAACCACTCAGCCCCAAACACACTGGCCAGGATTTTAAAATAAAACTCAATGTCAACATTTAAAACTATAATTTAAAATTATTTTTTTTCCCTACTATTCTGTTTGGAGGGAAAAAAGCAACCCAGGCTTTTTACTTCTAATTTGATCTATTCTTGTTTAAACACACACACACACACACACACACACACACACACACACACACACACACACACACACACACACACACACACAAAGCCTCCAGCCTCATCATGACCAGAGATCTAGATAAGCGCCCATGATCTAATGATAGAAAATGGTCGAGTGCTTTCTTGTATCATGGGGGCAAGTTGCTACATTTTAAGCTCAATGAATCATGGTGAATATAGATTCAAGAAATGAGCAAGTGTATAATCTATGTTCAGATCTCACTCAACCATCCACCATCCACCAGGTATCCGATTTTTTGGCATCAAACCAGTAAAATACCCTTCTAAAAACAAGATGTATCATCATTTGGATTATTTTAATAGCATTACAGGAGAACAAATAAATAATCATATTCCATTTTATGAAACATACCAACATTTAGGGCAAACACATATTTGTCTCAGTGCATGCATTGTCTTAGTCTGGCAGCGCCGCCGCTAGCTTAGCTTAGCATTATGAATGGAATCCTTTGTTGCCGGATAGCATGTCGTGAGTAAAAGTGATAAAAAACAAAACCTAATTACTCCTTGTGGCCCGTATTCACAACGAGTACAAACAGCAATGCAGATTAAGACTAGGTGATTTTCTAGGCAGATATTGACTTGGGACTATATTGGGGTGAAGCACAGACAAAGTACTGCTACTTGGGCGCAGAGATATCACGCAACAACTTAAATGCGCTATCTCTGCACCCAAGATATCTGATATCTCTGCGCCCAAGTAGCAGTGCTTCGCCTGTGGTTAGGTTATAAAGCCTGCTTAAATGTTGTGGGAAAAGTACCAGTATGAAGAGCGGTGTTGATGATATGAGTGAGTGCAGGTACAACTGAAGAAGAAATGGATTGAAGGAGATGAGAGGGGATAGGATCAAGAGGACAGTAGGGTGATTGGAAAGGTTGAGTTTTGAGACTTCTGCCTCAGAGTGGAGAAAAGGAAGGTAAATTGTGTGTGTTAGCTGTCATTGTCTTCAGTCATTGTCTTGTTGACCTTGGATTATATCAATAAACTGCACAAGGGTTCTATTTCAACTTGCCACCAGTGGACTCAATCATACCGTGTAGAATAAATGTATATTTCTTTATTATTATTATGAGAGGTATACGTTTACAAGAAACTGCAAACCAACATTGGCTTTAACGATTTTTTTTTATTTAGGCTCAATTTACCCATTCTGTAACCCGTTCTGATGTAGTTTTTATTTTTTTTAAAATATAAGAAATCGAATGGAATGTAACACAAATATTTAGTTTGACCTTGTGAGGTGCTGATTAATATTTTCTGAAGGTTAACCTCCTCTCATTGATCCTTTTAAAAAGAAATACTTCTGTTTCCTATTATCCTTCAGTTCTATTTTGTACGTGGCATTAATTAATAATTTTAACTGACCAAAGTTTATGGTCTTCTCAAAAGCTCGAGCACAGCTACTCGACAATTGTGGCCTTTTGTCATTAGATGGGAACTCAATTGAGAGAGTGTCTTCATACAAGTACTTGGGGATATGGATAGATGATAAGCTTTCCTTCAATGAACATATTACTGCTTTAGTTAAGAAACTTAAAGTTAAGCTCGGCTTCTATTACAGAAACAAATCTTGCTTTACTTTCAGTGCTAAGAAGAAACTTGTGGAAGCTACTTTTCTGCCTGTAATTGATTATGGAGATACATTGTACATGCATGCTGCATTTTCCATCCTGCGTCATGTTGATTCAGTTTACCATGCATCACTACGATTTATAACAAATACAAAGTCCCTTACCCATCACTGCATTCTTTATGATTTAGTTGGTTGGACATCACTTAAAATTCGTAGACAACAGCACTGGTATATCTTTATGTATAAAGCTATACTTGGCAAATTTCCACTGTACCTCTGTAACCTCCTCTCTGTTTGCTCTGCTACCTATCAGCTACGCTCCTCAAAGTGGTTGCTTTTTAAGGTGCCACGAGTTACAACCGAATTGGGAAAAACTGCTTTTTCTTATTTAGCACCTTGGGGGTGGAATAATCTACAAAAAGAGCTAAAGTTAGAAACCCTTATGTCCATAAATGAATTTAAAACTACTGTAAAGAGTGTTGTGACATGTTCTTGTTTTTCTTAAGTGTCTCATTGTGTTTTATATTTTTATTTTTAACATTTTGTACTTCTTTTATCGTGAAAAATGTAATTTGGTGTTTGTTATGTATGCATTTGTTGTGATTTGGCTGCTACCTTGGCCAGGTCTCTCTTGTAAAAGAGATTCTGAATCTCAATGGGACCTCCTGGTTAAATAAAGGTATAATAATACAAATAATAATTAAGATGTTACCACATGAAGCAGCTTACCTAACAAAATATTTTTTCTGTATAAAGGATTATACCCCCCCCCCCCCCCATGAAAAACTCCCTATAAGTTTTGACACTTTCATATAGCCAATTCACATAGCTGAGAAGCTTTGTTCCCTACAGCATACAGTGCAAAGAGGAAACTGCCCTTCATATAATAGCTTTATTTTGATATAACCTCCACTTTCACATCAACATTGCCCTGCCAACAAGACAGTGTTCTCATTCCTCTGATTACACAAACCGATGAGCTTTTATCTCTTTCAGAAAGGCATTCATCAGAAAATGTTAATAAGCACATTGCATAAAGATAATAATTATCAAGAGGACAGCTCACGGGAAGTGAAAGGAGAGCTAAGATTGTCAGCATACCAAACACAGTAATGTTGAAATAGAAGGTTACCAAAGCACATCTTTCCTGGTCATTAAACTCTCCTAATTATCTGATCTACATGGCTGCATTTCTCACTCACGGAGATGGCTCAATCAGCTAATGGAGGTATGAACCTCTCACTTGCACTTTAACAGATTGTATCAGCAGGTATACATCTATTGTAGTCTGCTCAAGGCATCCTATCACTCTTTACAAAAATCATTATGTGCAGTAATGTGCCATGGAGCATTTACTGTAGAGCCTTCACATCAGCTTCACTAAGGGAGAGAAATATCGACCACTCACGTACTACTACTGAAATGAAATGCTTTTGCCTGATATCTGATCAATTAAATGATTTCAAGAATTGTTTTTAGAGGTCCTAAACCTAGATCAGAAAGCACACTGAATTCCAAAAATGTCCTTTATGAATCCAGAATTAGGTGATCAGTTCTGTCAATGCAATAAAGATGCATGTAAACATTGCATTGGCATTTACCAGTGTACATCGCTATGTCTTAAAAGGACAGTTCACCCAAAAATGACATTTCTGTCATCATTTTATTCCATGTTTGACTTTCTCTTTCTTTTTCTTTCTTTCTTTCTTTCTTTCTTTCTTTCTTTCTTTCTTTCTTTCTTTCTTTCTTTCTTTCTTTCTTTCTTTCTTTCTTTCTTCTGTGGAATAAAAAAAAGATGTTTTAAAGAATATTGGTAACCAAGCATTTAATTAAAAAAAAAAACTAAGGCATTTCTCAAAATATAATGTTCCACAGAAGAAAGTCAAACAGGCCTGGAATGACATGAGTCATCCTTTGTAAACGAATGTTTAATGCGTTTTAGGAAGGACAGTGCACCTATACAACCAGTCTACTGGTGGGGAGGAAAGCGAAAGAAACCTAAAATTCTCAGGACAGCAGCATTTGTCCAAAATTTTATCTTAACCGTTCTATTTCATCAGAAACGATCTGTAAACAGGGCTTTAAGTGTAAAATACCGAACTTGTCCTTTAAGCAGCCTTGGTGACCATAAACAAGACTTTCAAAAACACTTACAAATCTTACAGAATCACATTTTTTGTGGAACAGCATGTAATTCCACACTGTCAATGTTTTTGCTAATGTAATGCAATTTATTCTTAAAATTGTAGACATTGCAATGTAAGAAATAAAGGCGTTATGTAATATAAGGAATGTCTTGTCTCACGAAAATATTGCAAAGTTTCACCAAAACATGTTCCTGTGAGCTCAATCCCAGCTGGCCTCCATTCACTGTTTTGCAGCTTCACAGTAGGCAGTGTGCTGCAAAACATACGATTTGTTTAACAAAATATTGTTCTCCCTGACACAACCTGGGATTGCTGAGATGAAGGAAGCTTTGTGCACAGTATTTACCTGTCTAAAAACTTCCTGTGCTGATCACACACTGATCCTGGACACTGTCAGTGAAAAGAGGTCACAGATCCTCTGGCATATGCAAACACAGTTCTCATACAGAAAAGGTGTAACACTGAAAAGGTGTTTGAATCTCACATGTTAAGGTGCAGAAGCAATTTGGGGCTATGAAAGTGTGATTTTACGTGTGATGTCACTGTCTTGCTGAAAAATAACTGAAGTAAAACGATTTTTAATCACTGACAATGTGGCTGGTTAGCATATTTTTGGAAAGATTGCTCTCAAATTCATTCTTCAATAGGAAGTTTGAAGCTTCACTGCAATTTCTCACATTTTCTACAGACAAAGAATATAAATGAGAACATAAATAACTGGGTCTCCAGGGTTTTGTGATCAAATAAGCTCATGATTCCAATAAAATAATCTCTTATCAGCCCTGAGAGTGGTAAACAAACACTCATATGGCATTTTATTTCAGCAAATAAGATTCAATGATGCAAACAAAACTATAGATATTGTAAACCTTTATAACAAAAAGAAAAAAGCTTCCGTTTTATTAAAACTACAAAAAAGGAATGTTTGTCAGGACAGACTCTTGAGTATTGGCTTTGCAATGCCTTGCCTGAAAGTAAAAAAAAAAAAGCCTTAACATTTAAACTGTTCACGCCATGTCGTAATTACATTTACATTTTAGCCGATGCTTTTATCCAAAGCAACTTACAAATGAAGAGAGCAATTAATAATAATTATAATTATGTAAAAAAATATATAAAAAATAATGATATTATATTAATTATTTATTAAAATGATCAATAATTATATAATTGATTAATTATATTATATTAATTATAATAATAATAACCGAAATTTTGTGATTTCAAATGATGTTATATAACAAAGTTCGGGAGGACCATTCATTATGTTTGCATGCACACCTTTTGTTTTAATCGGACTGAATTCATTCAGATTGATGAATCTGAATGTACTGTTTACATGAACGATAAACAAGTGATCGGGTTGATGTGCGTTATTGCATTCCTTTAGGTCCCGCCTTCTCGCACGGCACCATTGGTCGGTCATGTACGTAATGCAAACATTGATCAAACTGCATCTCAATCATTACCCTCAGCAGCGCTTGCTTGTCAACAGTGGCACATGGCTCCTGGGGCCTGAACCATGATGGTAGTTGAACAAACTTAGAGTTGCAGGATTAATAGTTTCGACTCGAGTTGACAAAACCAAACCAGTCCAACCAGGCTTTGTTGGTACCATGATGCTGATCATCAACTTTCTCTGTCAACTCAGGTTTTGATCCTGAGTTTAGGAGTTTAGGTGTGACATCAGAAGCAAACAGCCAATCACATGCTGAGAAAGAGTGAAACTGCAATTCATTTCTTGCGAGAGAAGCAGCACAATTCACTTATTAAATAAAAGTATTAAAATATTAAGAATTTAAACAAATTTACACAGCAAGAAGAAAATAGCTGTCTATAAAAGAGGACAACTAAAAGAAAGTGTCTCGCCACTGTATCTCAGTGCAAGTAAAAGTTAGTTTATACATTTGATGAAGGTATAGAGAGAATTGAACATTTAAGCTCACATGCAGTCATTTTATAGCTTTATCTTTTGATTCTGAAGCGTATTTATATTTCTTTTATATATTTATTCATTTTAACTCTGCGTAATAATAATTGATGAACTAAAATTGTACGTGTGATCGATTAGGGTTATAATATTTACATAAATAATATCTAAATCATACAAAATTATTATTCTAAATAAGCATTACTAACAGCCAGATGATTTTGTCTTTAAAAATCATTTACTACGTAGTCGCCTTTAATTTGGAGTAGAAACAGGTGGAGTGACTTTATCCTTTGCTCACAACTGATTGGTCCAAGTTTGGTTTGGAACCTCTTACCTGGAATATAACCTGCACCGGACCAGGTTAGCTGTGGAGCATAAGTTACTATGGTGATGAACACTGCTAAAAGCCAAACCACTTTCATAGTGTCTAAATCCCAGGGTTGGGATCCCTAAATCCCTAAAACCTGGCTAGCCACCTAAACCGGCTTCACGGTATAGGCCCCTGAACAGCGTTAAAAAAAGCCCAAATGTAAATTCACAGATGATTTACAGAGAAAATTCCTGTGTTTTTGTCTCGGTCGGGATCCGTGTGAAGCAGAATGCATGTGACCTGCAAAGCTGGCACACAGACTACGTGTCATAAAGGTGCAAGTGACCTTGAAGCCCACATAAGGAAAGTATACAAAAGAACATCTGGAGGACTGAAATTATTTTTTACTGAAATAGTGGGGGTTTTTATGGCGACTGATTTTTTTTTTTTTTTTTTTTTTAACCAATGAAAAGAAACTGTGACATGTAAAAAGTGTTAATTGTTGCATTATTCTATTGTTGCGGGCCAAAAGTTGAATGGAAAGGATGTATTACTTTATGTATTTAAGTTCAATAACATAGATGCAAGATTGTGAATGCATTTGCCCAGCATTTGTTGATGCATTCAACCCCCAACTTACCTCTTGTTTTCAACTTCATGAGAATGTAAGCAAAACGTTCTAAGAACATATTTTTGTTAGCAGGGTAACACACCTGTAGAGGGGTTGCTATGGAATTTTTATGTGTTGCCAATATTCTGTTTGGAACCCTAAGCATCTTAAACTAAATGTTTAACACCATAAAGAGAGCACAAGGCATCTTGTTTTCAGACAAGATTTTCATGGAAGACTATGCGATTATTGCACACTGGGATGAGGACAAACATGGCGCTTAAGGCTTGTTTACCCAGTGCCCTCAGCAACGTGATTCATTAGTTAGATGACACAAGAGCTGTCAGTGTGCAGTACATTGGATAATTAGTAGATTGTAGACGTCATGGCAACGGCCAGATAACTGATTGTGAGAATAGGACTGTCTGATGAACATTCTTCACTGTGATTACATACTATTCTCATGCTTGAATGAAGCATGCTTGTTTCTCATGTATTGCTTTCATTTAAATCAGTATTATTTGACAAATGAAAACATGCAATGTGCAAACTGATGCCAGAAATCAGGATATGCTGCCACCCAGCTGATACAATATGTTCTTAGAACGTTTTGATAATGTTCCCATTACGTTATGGAAACATTATTTCTGAATGTTCACAAAACTTTCAAATCGTCCAGTTTTTTAAATGTTTTAAAAAAAATCTTGTTTATGCAAAGGTTAGCAAAAACGTGAATGATATTATCATTTTACAAACATTATGGGCATTTTTTTTTTTTGGGGATGTTTAACGTTTTGAAACAAGTAGTTGCTTTAAGTAGTAGTAAAGTTTAAAAAAATGTTAGATCAGTGGTTCTCAACCTTTTTTACTCCAATGCACCCCTCCTCTCCGAATCAATTTTGCAAACATACTTTGTAGACATTCTTTATTCAGTTCTACAGTTAGGATATTCAACAATTAAGCACAAATCAACCTGACATACCAAACAAAACCACAGGGAGATGCCAAAGGACTGAATATAGCTATACTAGGCTACTATACAAGGCTACTATTGATATTGGGCAAGAAGTCATTCTCTAGCAACGAAAACCAGTAAACTAATCAAGGATCTTGCCAGGACGTTGCCAGTTTTAATATACAAAAGTTGGTGTTTTGGGGTGTACACGACAAAGGCTAGTTGTTGTGCGATTGGATGCACTAACCGCGTTTGTTGGCCGCCAGATATCACGTGACTGCAAAGTATCAATAGGCAACGGATACAGAATTATTAAACACCAAAATACAAATGAAAAATAAACATAAAACATAAAAACTTTTTGAATGTGTGGAAACTCACCAATCTGAAGGTGGGTCGATATCATCAGTGAACAGTTCCTCTGTCAGAACAAGCAATCGTGTCTATGGAGCGTCTGATGCTAAACACCACTGATCCTCACAAACTTCTCTAAAACATGCTCCGTCGAGCATCCGTTATAAAACACCCACAGGCCTACATCCATTTGAACAACTACGACTCCTCCTGTGTATGTCACCTAATCATTACAATCGTCATCCATTAAAACTTTATCAGGGACACTGGTTTTCTTTATCTAACTGGGAGATATATTAATTCCTCATGAAGCGGTTGGGTGTTTTGTCTGTTGTTGAGCCCTTACAGTCTATGGTTGAGCCGCAGTTCAGTCTGTAGGCTATTTCCTATTTTTTACAGTCTATGGCTATTTCACACAACGCGATGAGAAACGTGTTGAGTAGAGCTGCTCCGAAACAATCACAAAATACGTACGAGAGAGGTGGTGCTTTTATTTATTTATTTTTATTTAACATATTGAAAATAAAATTAATTAATTATATTAATGCATTTCAATTCATTTTAAAGGAGAACTCCGGTCAATTTTAACATTGAGCTCATTTTTTTTTGTACATTTGGAGTGCTGTCAACAACGACAAAAATCGGTGTTGCCTACACCGAGTTATTCTATTTTTAAAATTTGCACCCTGTTGACTTCAATGGGGCAAGTTTTAAACCTGCTTTTAGCCTCTTAACATCCTTGATGTGTCATTACAAGTGCACAGAAAATGTGAGTGATTCCTTCAGAGTGAACACGAGTGAATCTGACTGCAGTAGATGTGAAAGATATGTATAAAAATGATGTTATTTAAGCCAGCGCAAATACCTGTGTTTACATCCTGTTTTCGGTTGAAGTCCAAAGTAGTCGATTGCCGAGTTCACGCGCGTGATCATAGGTAACTAAACCTCATAGATATATACACTAGATGTCGCCTTGGGGTTCTAAATATGCGTCAAAACCGCCGCCATCTTGGAACAGGGGACTTGTCATAGGAATTAGCTAGGTAACGCTGCTATCTCCGCCTGTACTTCGAGTTCATGGATGATGCCGGACTTTTGTGCTGCGTATGGATGTTCACACGAACGAAATCTAAACCAGACAGCATGGGATTACATTTACTCTGTGGATGGTAGTAGTCAAGTTGTTTATTTTATAAGTTCAGTGTACATTTCTCTGCTTGGAGGAAGAAAATGAACTGTGATTCTCGCACAGAAAATGAACTGTGAATGTGCTGTACTCTTTAGATATTATTTGAAATAACCCTTGTGTTTAAAATGTACAATATGCAGGAGTTGATCCTCAATACCCACTTTTGGCTGTGTTGTGCTGTGTTGTTCCTAACTTTGGATTTTTTACCGATTGTACTCAAACCTTTTAATGAAAAAAAAAAAAAAAAAACAGTGTGACGCTTGTAACCTGTAAGTACAGTCCTAATAGTATGCTTGTCCTCTCCCTGTCAATCTTCAAACAGTAGGCTACATCCATGATTATTATACATAGAATTCCACAAATCTTATGTAGCCTACTACTGTATGTGTGAGTTTTGCACACGGAAGGGCTTGTTTCTTCCTTACAAACTGGGGATGGAGGTGTGGAAGGACACTAGAATTTGTGAAAATGTCAACTGTTTAAAGCCTTTCTTTAAAGTGAATTTCGTTTTGTATAAACTGTATCTTAATTTTAATCAATTTTATTCATCAACAAATTGCCTGTTAATATAATCATGGAGGCGTCCGCGCGGTCACTTGCATTGCACGTGAACTGGAGCGCATCTCATCCTAACTTAACGAAACTCAGTGTATGCCTCACACAGACATGACATGAGAAATACATCAAATACACAAAGCTTGAATAGTGTTTAAACGAAATAATTCAAAACGAAAGAAAAAGGCTACTCTCTGATTACGTAATCCATTATGTGCATTTCTCTCTATTTTCTGTGCACTTGTAATGACACATCAAGGATGTTAAGAGGCTAAAAGCAGGTTTAAAACTTGCCCCATTGAAGTCAACAGGGTGCACATTTTAAAAATAGAATAACTCGGTGTAGGCATCACCGATTTTTGTCGTTGTTCTCTGTATTGACAGCACTCCAAATGTACAAAAAAATAAGCTCAATGTTAAAATTGACCGGAGTTCTCCTTTAAGTTATCTCGCGGCCACCTGGGAGGATCACTGAGGCCCCCTAGTGGGCCGCGTCACACAGGGTGAAAAAGATGAATGTCCAAGTAAATCGTTTCCGGGGAAAGAAATTCCATGAATGATGTAAAAATACCGTTTTTGTGCTAACATTTTTAAAACGTTATTAAAGATCAGATAACCATGAACTAAGGTTGAGAATCGAAAATCGAGGTCAGGAATCAGCTACGTGTTATAAAATTAACATTTGAATTCCGCTTATTGATTCCTGTGCGCACATTTTTAATGTGATTTTTAAACCATACACATAAGCTACATAAATTCATCAACTAACCATTTAGAAATGTTGTCTACATGTTGTCACTTCTTCTTGAGTCTCTCCATCTTTGTCTGACTCCAGTTTGAACATAAAAGGCTAAACGTTTTTTAAAATTTCCAGTGCATGTCTGTGTGAGGTAATCGAAGCTGCTAATGACAAGAGCTCTTGAAGCTCCACCCTCTGTGCCGGGAGCAGCAGCTCATTTGCATTTAAAGGGACACACAAAACGAGCCGTTTTTGCTCACCCTCAAAAAGGGACAACTTTAAAGGGTAAGTTCGGTATTTTACACATAAAGCCCTGTTTACAGATCGTTTCTGATGAAATAGAACAGTTAAGATTAAAATTTGGACACATGCTGCTGTCCCGAGAATTTTAGGTTTCTTTTGCTTTCCCCAAAACCTCTAGAATGGGTGTATAGGTGCACTGGAACAATACTTCATAAAACGCATTAAACTTTCGTTTACAAAGACCTGAAACTCACAGAGTGGTCAGGGATGTTCACTGATATGCTCACACAAAAATCGCTGCAAAAGATGCTTTCCAACAGGTGTTTTACCATTCGTTGTAAAACTGTGGATCTATTTTTCCAAACGTCTCACACCCGTAGATTCTTCCGTTGAGAGCTTGAATAATAGACACTCCAGCCCAGTTGGTGGCGATAATGCACCTTTGCCAATTGCAAGCAAACCGCTGGCATTTCATTGAATACACAGAAGAAGCAGAAGAAGAAGAAGCGGCGGAGTAATACCGCATAGATATCATATATAAACGCTAGATGTCTCGTGCGCGCTGCTGGCCTATGGAGGTCGACGTCAGCACATGGTGGCCATCATGCCACAGGCAGCTCGCTCACTCTTTTAATGGTGCATGTACTTTTAAATAACCATAACTTGCTCAGTTTTCTACCGATTTTCAAACGGTTTGGTTTGTTATAAATGTCAGAGATGTAGCTATGACACTGCATACATACACCGCATACATATGAATAATTATAACATACATGTTCAAGCATTCGGAATTATAGCCACGTTAATAACGTTTGTAAGAAACCAAACCGTTTGTAAATCCGTCCAGATTTCAGCGAGATAAGAGGATTTGTGTGCGTGCTGATCATTCACTTTACATTAAGCCTGCCTGTGACAAGATGGCCGAACGGTGATGCCGGAAGTGACTGCGCCATAAGACATCTAGCGTTTATATATGATATCTATGTAATACCGTACCTCACACAGCACATTCAATACAAGTCAATGGAGTTGGACAAAAACTACGATAAAACCTGTTGGAAGCATCTTTTGCAGCGATTTTTGTGTGAGCATATCAGTGAACACCCCTGACCACTCGGTGAGTTTCAGGTCTTTGTAAACGAAAGTTTAATGCGTTTTATGAAGGATTGTTCCAGTGCACCTATACACCCATTCTAGAGGTTTTGGGGAAAGCGAAATAAACCTAAAATTCTCGGGACAGCAGCATGAGTCCAAATTTTAATCTTAACCGTTCTATTTCATCAGAAACGATCTGTAAACAGGGCTTTAAGTGTAAAATACCGAACTTGTCCTTTAACGTGCTATATATAAAAATATCTGTGGGGTATTTTGAGCTAAGTCTTCACATACACACTCTGGGGACAACAGAGATTTATTTTACATCTTGTGAAAAGGGCATTATACCACCACTTTAAAATTTCTGTACCCAAATACCTGAAAAAAACCTAAAACACTGTTTGTTTCATTGTAAAACATAGTTTCTTTCATTTGTATCTTTCAGTTGTAGTAATTGTGCTATTGCTAATTTGCTTATTTGTTCTTATTTTGACTGTTTACTTGTCTTTAATAATGTTTGATATTTATATTTGTTTTTGCGGTGATATTTTTTGTTAAAACCATATAGGCAAAAATTCCTTGTGTAAGTGTTCTTTAGGCTGCTGATTTTTTATTTCTGGTATTCAGCTAACAAAGAAATGTTTTGAATAAAATAAACAGAATAAATATGTTTGATATCTAAATGTTTGATTTTACCTTGTTGAAATCAAAACTGGAAATCAATAAGAATCAGAAACAATAAACAGAATCGGAATCCTAAATTCAAATGATACCCAACCCTGCTATGAACAAACATTTTATTAATGTTACCGGAAGAACATTTGTTCATAACCTTGCCAGAACGTTTGCCAATGTCTCCTGTTGGGCATGTGTTAGCAAAGCATTAAACATAAACATAAAATGTAGAAAAACATCTGAGACATGTCCCTCTTCCTCATTTGTCCCTGAGCCTTTAGCTTACTTGATAAATTATCTGTCACGCACAATAAAACACACTGGCCCATACAACAATGGTGGACACCCTTGAAATGACAAACTACATTTCACAATTACCTGTTTATTTGCTAATAAAACTTTTTTCTTTGAAGTTTATTTAAAGAAAGAGCTAATGCAATGCCTCAATGTTACTCTTGTTCATACTTAAGATTAGGGATTTGAATAATCTTCTAAAACACAAAGCATTTAACTTTGGTGAGTGATACCTCAAACCACGCAGCTTGTTGAGGAGAGGTGTGCCATTACTTCTTTGAAGCACCAGATGTATGATTTATTGTTGGCAAGCGATTATACTGATTTAAAATCTCACCTCTACAATGTAGACTTGCTGTACATTGAAGGAGTGGCATGAGCCCTGAATATAATAGAGACTAGTTATTCCTTTTGCAACCATCTAGAAAAACCTGTTGTGAATTTGGCCCTTTTCTTTAATTTGACATTTTTTCCCCATATATTTGTACTACATATACCGCAAACTGTGGCCAAGGTCTATAAGCAGTTCCTTTGTTTCTTTTGCATTGGTGAGGTGTGGGTGTTTGAATGGACACCCAACCATGTCCTTTGAGTCCTTTCCTTAGGATGCATTAAGTAAGTTTGTTTGCCAATTGTATTGTTTGAATTTGTTTATTTGAATTTTTTGGATTGAGTATATATATGATGAAATTATATATATATATATAGGCCTATGTGTTGTTGATATGTTTTTTGATGAATTATATGAGTTTAATTTCCTTTATTGTATTGTTTGTAGTGACTTAAGACCATCTTGTACATCCTGTTCATCCTGTCCATCTGTTAACACCTGTCCATTTAAATCGTGTAAATCTGCTCCATGTGAATCCATGAACTTCATGTCATGTGAATTACCCAAGACTTAATCATCCTGAACTTAAAATAAAAGAGAGCAAAGGACTGGTATTTGTTCTGTGCCATCAGACATGCCATCAAGTTTCTGCAACTCCAACGAACTTTGGATATATTAAGCATCTGATATCCAACACAACCATAGCAAACACTTAAATTATCCTGCAAACAAAGAAAAACAAGGTACAAATCAACTTCTGTTTGTGTTGACATAAATCTGACATTTTTAAACCGTGCATCAAAAATGAGAAAACCAGCATTCCACAGCTCTGAGAGCTCTAAGCAAACTAGGTGACAGTAAGTGATGTTTTTGTTCTAGGTGACAAGACTGCAATGAACTCTGAAATACTCTGAGACATTCTGCTTCTGATAATCTGTGCAAAGTACTTCAAAAGCTGCCATCTGCCATCTTATTGTGTGACAACTAAAATGAAGTCCCTTCATTTAAGAGATCCTCAATAGATGCAAATTATGGCACATTCTGGAAATCGAAACTCAGAAATGAACATCGAGGACAATATGACTAACTGGCCCATTCTGAAGGCGAAAAGCCTGTTTGTACGCTGCATCACATTTAAACAAAGGAGCAGCTTTGTTTTCATCACGATCTGTGCCTTGAATGATGTTGCTTCTCCTAAACTATCTGGAATTATATGGTTCAATTAAATGCAGTCATTCTATGCCAGAGAGTGTTCTCGTTGCATTGGGATGAAACCCTACTTCTAATCCTGTGCTCTGGGTCGGAGCTTCTGCTCAATATTCAGTGAAATAATCAGCATGCTTCAGACTTCCACTGGATCCGGCCCCCGGACTGAAAAGGATTGAAATGTCCCCTCATTATGCTCCAGTCCCAGATGTCATTATTCTACCTTACCTCCTGGAGTCTATGTTCTTAACCTTCCAGCGGACAGCAGCCCTGGCCAGATTTGAGCAGGTGTCCTTCCTCCTATGTGTGTGTGTGTGACAGAGAGAAACTTTTGAAAGATAACATTCAAACCTGCACATCTGGCATCAACAAGAAAGCTCCTCTTGCACTGAATTTCATTGACTTCATAAAATTTTATAAACTAAAGGTATCTAAAAACTGGTTTGTGCAACTCTATCTCAGGAGGGAGAATCAGAATGATGAGTGTACAACAAACAAATCTCTGGTTTGGGAGGATTCTGGGACTGTCACTGTTAGAGACACTGACACATGATGATGAAATAATTGGTGAAAATTTGTACAGAATATCTCATCAGCATAGATATCAGCGTGCTTCCTTGAGTTAACTGCTGCATCCCAATTTTATATACTATCCCTTCTAAATATATTCGAAATTAGAATGAGTGTCCCCAAATCATAGGCTATGTCAAAATGAGTATTCCAAAGATGGTCTTTTCCGGTGAAGTGCAGATCCGTGCATGTGTGAGTCTGACGGTTATGTAGAGAGGTTTAGATAAAGGGGTTTTGAGTGATTCATAATCAGTATATCTAACCATTGTGAACTTTTTTAAAGATAAGTTTGGTCATTTACTTTTAAAGGCATCATTATTCAAATTGCAAACACACGAGGAAAGTCACTGCATGAAAGACCTACGACTGGCAGATAGCCTACTACATTTCTCTCCAAAACGGTATGAAATTAAATTGCACTGAATGTGGAGGATTTTAACTGACAAGATGATTGAAAGGGCAGTTTAAACGGTGACAGGATGCACAACTGAATGTGCATTCACACCATGTTGAAAATTACCGTAATTTTGAGATTTCAACTTGTAAATAGTTATTGTAGAGCTCGTAATTACAACTTGTAAGATGGGGCATTTCTGAGAGCTCCTACTTGTACCCCGTCACCACTGTACCATCTGAACGCTGCACATTTGATAGTATCTCCATAGAAACGCATAGGACGCCGAGCAAAACGTAATGTGTTGTTGTTATCTCGAGCCTACAGTAATTACAACAGGGTATGAATGGAGCATAAGTGACAGAGCTGTCTGTTAAAGATGCAATTATGACAAATTAGTATGTCCCAAAGCTTGCCTATTCCTATGCTACATAGCCTACTCATGTTCTTGTCTTAGGACATCTTTGATTAACTTTTTTGATCCACTTCAAATATTGACTACTGTATTTTAGAATGGAATTTATTCTTGTGTTGGTAAGCTGAATTTTCAGCATCATTGCCCCAGTCTTCAGTGTCACATGATCCTTCAGAAATCATTCTATGCTGATTTGCTGCTCAAGAAACATGTTGAAAAAAGTTGTGCTGATTAATATTATTTTTATTATTATTTTGTGAAACCATGATGCATTTTTCAGGATTCTTTGAAAGGATTGCATTTATTTGAAATATAAATCTTTTGTAACGTTATAAATGTCTAATTTCTTTAAAAAAATCTCACTGACTCCAATCTTTTGAATGGTTGTTAGAGAAACTTGTAATAAAAAAAAATAAAAAAAATGCAATTAGAAAAATGCAAAACATAAGCATTTTTACTTGTGACCTAATATTTTGGATTATTGCTTATATGATTTATACCTTACTAACCTAACCTTTTTGTAAGTGGTCTCCAATGTTTTTTCTTTGTTTGAGTCTTTTCGCCCTGCTGTCCGAAAAAAATAACTTGCAATACAGTCAGGTAAATGTTTTATAAGACACCCAAACCCAAAAGTAGCAAACAAATGCAGTATGGTAAACTTGCTCAATGTCAAAAATGTCGAGTTATCAAAGTCCCAATGTGAGGTAAACCAGAGTCCTTACCAGTGCCCAAATTTGTGTACATGATATCCGGATATAGGGAGCTGATTGACACACACCTACTGTAACAAGATGTAGGCCTACTGCTCGGAAGTGTCTGTATTTACACTGAATACATACTGAGGAATATTTATTCTTGATCTGAGGGTTTAGCAGTCATGAATGCACAATGCAGCATCACAATTGCTTGAAATCAAGCAAGGCGTTTAAAAGTCTCACTGGAGTTCAACAAACAGATATTTTAATGGATTGTCTCAGAGCAGTCAAGGAAATCCAAGGTTCTGTCTCAGGGGAGATCCTCAATTTAGCATGACGCATCCGCAACGGTTCAGCCAGATTTATTCTCCATTGTGGCCCTTTTGTGTTTAGTGTGATTTATAAAAATCCTTCATCAAATACATGACACAAAGGGCCTTGGAGTGCACAGTGAGCTCATGAATACAGAACTGAATCAGCTACAGAAAACACACTAACTGGATAAGTAATTCAGGGAACCTGTTTAAGTTGAAAACATTATTTTATTGAGTTCTGTTGACAATAATGTTATATTTATAATATATATATTACAACTTTGTCAATATTTCCCATTTAGGGTCATGGATGTGAATGCAAATTTTGAAACATAGATGTGTTTTGGAAAGGCTGTACAAATTTGGCTGCAACTTTTGTAACCTTACACTAAAATATGAAATGCATGAAAAAAAATAAAAAAATATAAAAAAAATTCAAGACTCAAAGTTTACTTGAAATTGAAGACTCCTCTTCTGAATCATCCAAAGGAAATTATTGTTATCTGTACTTCTGCCCTTTTGTTACTGTCTGTCTGGTTCTCAAGCCCTTGAGTGTAAATTGGGGATTTCAAACATCTTTTCAATGCTGCAACAGTCTAGTTATTGAGATAAAAAAAAAACTAACAACCAAAAACATCCTTTGACAGATTATTTTGACTGTGCAGTATAAATAATATTACATACTATTTACACTTGTAGTTATTTGCACCTCAGTGCAAAAAAAAAAAAAAAATCATGAAAAAAAATTGTCAAATTGACCCCTAAGGTAGCGAAGTGAAGTGATACAGTGATTAGGTAACAAAGTTAAAAACACTAGCAGAATGTTAACACACAAGTTAAATATGGCATTAATTGGATTTGTGATTTAAGAGGGAAGAGCTCAAAGCAACTCCCGCAGATTCTGTTCTATTCCTTCTTGCGTCAAATAACTGTTGGATATCAGGACTTCACTTGGTTACACCGGAAGACTCATTTATAGTTTGTACTTTTACATGCCTGACTTTTGGTTATGCAGTCAATTAAAAAAAAGTACATTATAAAAGCTTGCAGATAATCCTCTATCACTTGTACAGCACAGAGACTGTAAAATAAAAGTATTGCAACATTTGATGCAGCTAGATGAGAAACATTTCATTCAGACATTTCAAAAGCAGACACCTGACATTCCTTTTAAATGTAAGAAATCCTTCTTTTAACAACTCAGCGACAACATGTTATTTATTTTGGACATAGTCAAAGCACACAAATCAAAGCTGGCTGCAGGAAAAATCAATTCCGACAGTTATTTTGAAAGTTACTTTTAATTTGACTCATTATCTTCTCCAAACTGTTGAATGGTAGTCTGCCCAAAAGTATTTCAAGTTCAAAAGAGATGTAAATAGCAACTTTTTGCCTTGGGTTTCTTTATTTGTACATTATGATATGGTTATTTTTTTAAGATCAGTTGTGACTAAATAAATAAAAGATGACTCAGCTGCTGTCATTGTATAGGTTCATGTTGAAAGTGTCAATAGCTTCAACAGTGTGCTTGTGCTTTTCAATGCAGCTGTATATTTTCACATATTGTGAAATATTATCACTATTTAAAACAGCTGTTTTCTATGTGAATATATAGTAAAGTGTAATTTATTCCTGTGATCAAAGCTGAATTTTCAGCATCATTACTCCAGTCTTCGGTGTCACATGATTCTTCCGAAATCATTCTAATATGATGACTTGATGCTCAAGAAACATTTCTCATTATTATCAATGTTGAAAACAGTTGTTTAAATTTTTATTTCAGAACTCTTTGATGAATAGAAAGTTCAAAAGAACAGCATTTATTTGAAATAGGCAGCTTTTGTAACATTAAACACTACCATTCAAAAGTTTGGGGTCAGTAAGAATTTTTATTTTATTTTTGGGGGGAAAGAAATAAAATAAATCAATACTTTTATTCATCAAGGATGAATTCAATTGAAGTAAAGACACAATTTAAGACATAAAGACATAAAAAGTTTAAATAACACATAATGTTACGAAAGATTCTATTTCAAATAAATGCTGTTCTTTTGAACTTTCTATTCATCAAAGAATCCTGAAATAAAAAAATAAATTAAATTGTCATAATATTTCACAATATTATTATTATTATGATATTATTATTATTGTTGTTGTTGTTGTATAACATAAAAAGTCTTACTGATCCAAAACTTTTGACTGGTAACTTTTTATTTAAAAAAAGCCCTGGTAATGAAGAAACTCAATTATGAATTATTAATAAACTTTTTTAAAAAATTATTACAAAACAACAACACTATGAATGTGAGTATTTTGCATATATGTGGGGTTGGTTGCAGGGGGCTTTACTTAAAACCAAAATACAACGCTTACAGAGATATTCAGCAGGTGTTAAAGGTCATTCCTCCTTTGCTTGTCCATTGCATTCCTGAAATGGCCTTTAGCATGGACACACTGAATATGCGAAAATCCCCCTGCAAAAGGCAGTGTTTAGGTGCAGGTGCCACAAAGAACATTTTAAAGCTGTAGCATATCAGACCTGATTTGACCTTAAAATTCATGAGTTATTGTCCCTGAAGCCTTACTAGAATAAGTAGACTGCTCACAGGCACAGAATGGACCGGTACACTGAACAGAAAATATGTTATTCATAAATTCATACGAATCAATCTAAGTGAGTGACAGTCTTTTGAGAATATGCATGCAAAGTTCTTAACGCAATGAGAAAAGATTTATGAATATTTCACCATCTGGATATAAATGTGTATTTTTAAGATGCTACCATCAAAGCATTCAAGATGCTGATATTTGTTTTTTTGTCAAGTTGCCAGAAGCACATGGATGGCTATAGGGTTAGGTTTTAAAACAAAATATATATATATTTTTTTTTATTACCGTAATTACTCATGTCGTTCAAGGGAAACACTTGGTAACATTTTACTGTGTCCTTGTCATATGCTACATGTACTTATTGTAGTAATTATTATGCATAATTACATGCAACTAACCCTAAACCAAACTCTAACCCTACAGTATGTTAAATTTAAATTTAGGTCTGCTATTTACACTACATTTTATGTGATTTCGAATGCATTTGAAGACTGAAAAAAAAGTTATTTTTTTGTATTATTTTTCTTTATTCATTTTCATAATAATTTCATAATGTATTTTATGAGTCAGAGTATGCTGTACATGTGTGCTGAGCCGGGAGCTGGGAGAGTTGTATATTTTGCTCAGAGGTATATGTGTGCAATGCAACGTTCACTGAGCAGATATGTTCCAATGATGATGATAGTTCAGATGTGTACAGTTGGTATGTTCTTTACAAGGAAAGGAATGTGTTTCAACTGATGCAAATGTACCATTAATGTATACACAGAGGGATAGTGGATTGAACCATGTGTAAGCACGAGGTATATGTTCCATTTTTAAACATAAGCAACATGTTTTGCCACCTTACAAGGAAGTTGAAAGTTTATTCTATTGTATATACAATTTTTAATGTAGTTAACAAGTTAATTGAAGTTCGGGAGCAGGACCACACTTCAACTAATCAGCTCTCTCTCCCCATCTGTATATATACACTGAACCCACCTTCACCACACCGTTCGTCTCAGTTTTTTTTCAAACCCCACCCACCCCTACCCTTCCTCCTCTAGCTCTCGACCCCACCCACCCTTCCCCTTCCAACTCATCCATCCATCCATCCATCCATCCCTCTTCCCCCCGACCCCCCAACCTCTAACTCGACCCCACCCACCCCTTCCCTTCCTCCTCTTTTGAATTGAATTGAATTGAATTGAATATATTACCCAGAACCTCAGTGCTCAGCTAGAAAAAAAGGGATAATCAAGTGATATTCTCTGAGGGATATTTATATTCCTGATCTGCCTTTGTGTGCAGACTGCAATTACTTAGGAAAAATAGATAACCTAACATTTTGTAGTAGGCCACTTCAATTCATTCAATTGGTAATGCACTATATCGGTGGTAACCGGTGATGTTAGTCTTTATTGTCTGGCACCATTCTTGTGCAAAAGAATTTGTGTGAATTTGCAGAAATTACACTGTAAAATTAATCCAACATACAAGCAATTCAATCAAGGAGATAAATAAGTGAAATCATATAAAAATAAAATGACCAACCTGATCTTATTTGATTACAAGACGAAAAGTTTGCAGAAGGTTCATTACTGACAGTCTGACAAAATGGCACTCGTTCAATTTCTGCTTTGGGAAAATTACACCTCACACCCTGACATTATCCACAACATGATAAACTGCGATGCACAGCTCTGATCAGCAATGGCGACATTCATCAATAATAAATATCCTACCAGAGCTTCAAAAAGACACAATTTGATGCATTCATTTTCACAGTGTGTGTCTCTTTTGACATCTACTAAAAATGATCATTTCACCTGTCATTCCCAACCCAAAAAGTGCCAATGCAATTTACAGTAAAATGCATAAAAAAAAAAAAAAAAAAAAAAAAAAAAAGAGCACGGTTGTATTATTCCATTTGTATGTTTCTGATTGCATGCACTTTTTAGTACGCTTGGATATTATAAAAGACCAAATAAAGTTTGGTCACTGCACATAAATTTACAGTATAGCACTTAAAGTCAATTTTCAGCTCACAACATCAAGTTAGCTCTTAAAAAGCACCTCACCTGACAGCTTTCCTCAAACCAGCACTGGACCTGTTCAGAAAACTAATGAGATTAGCTTCATCTCAGTCTAGTAGCAGTGGGACTGTGCTTTAGTAACAGGAAGAGCAGCATGACACAAATTAAGATTAAACTAAAGAGCATCCTCACTTGAGAATCATCAATAAATGTATTTAAAGGAACAGTTCACCCAAAAATAACAATTCTGTTTACTCACCTACTTCACTTACAATTATTCCTTTAATCACATGCATGGACTCTTAGGTACAAACATAAATTACATCATTCACAAGTCAAAAGGTGAATAAAATCTCTTTGTGCTTTTTTCAAATCAGTAACAATATGATAATATATATCTGCAAGAGGATCTAGACTAGTTTCTACAAACAACCCCACAAAGCCCTTGCAATGAATGATCTAAAGCGAAACAAACAAACAAAATAAATAAAATACATTCTTGTACAGACAGGAGTGTTTTTTCAGTAAGGTCACATTGTTGCACAGAAAATAATATTTTTAAAAAATCTGGAAGCTCAGTACATAATTTTAATTTTTTCCTCATTATCTTTTCCCCTTTATATTATTCCGTTCATTCACTACTTTCCCGCATCTCTTAATCGACAAGCCACAGCCGTGATGAGGGCGGCACCTTTTCCGCTGCCATCTTCTGATTGGACGAGAGTGACCTCACAGTTGGGCGCCAGGTCTCTTAAGGTCTCCCGCATGATGGTGGCAAAGCTGATGAGATAAAAGAGGAGACAACAGAACATCTAAATGAAGAAATCTGAGCATGAGCAAAATCTGCTCTTTTGTGCATTTATTGGGCTTTTTTTGTTTTCCCATAGCATAGTACATTAAAAAAATCTGCACTTTTCGAAACTCCTTTTTCTATTAATATGATATAATAAAATAAAACTACTACTATTAAAAGTTTAAAAATTGTAAACTTTTTAAAACAATGTTTAAAAGCACAGTACATTCCTCCAGCGAGGTTTAGGCTGTTTTTGTAGTCATTTGATCGAAAGCTTGACAGTACAGACACTTCCATCAAATTGTTCAACCCCCATTGCAAATCAGGTTTATTGGCAAAATGTACAGACTTTCAACAGTTTGCAATGAACAAATTCAACCCCCTGAATAGAATCCCTCACAACAGCACAAATCTGCAAAACAGGTGTTGTCTCAAGAACACCTGATGCAACTCATCAAGGGCTTCATTAGGTGCACCAGGTGTGCTTGAGCTAGAACACATGAAATATGTGAACTGGTTAGGGCCTAGTCTACACGTACACAGGTTTTCTCCGTCCACATGAAAACGCAAAAACACGCTATGAACTGCTGTCAAGAGCATGCCAAACCAACAGGTGGCGATATCACCCTAACCGTAAAGCCATGCTGGCCAATCAGAAGTTGTCATACACAGTGACCTGCGTAGTACTGCCTTATGACGTCTCTGTTCCGCAATATAATGGGAGAACTGTGCATGTATCTGCATACGTTATAAGCCCTATTAGCAGCAATATTTTGGCTACGTCCGCTAGGGCACAGACTCGCCTCATGTAAACAAAGGAGATAGCATCGCACAATCTGATGTCAAACAAAGGAGATAACAGCGCGCACTCCGACATCACAAGCCAAAATCTCCGGTTTCATCGGCTACACGACAACACTGCAATCGGAGTTTCTGAAAATCTTCACCCTGGCAGGAGTTTTCAAAAAGGTTAGGATTCAGTGACCTGATACTGCGTTTGCGTGTGGACGAACGGCCAAAGCACAGATTTTGAAAATACCCGTATTCGTATGGACAGGGCCTAGGTTTATTGAATGTCTCGTTTGACTGCATGTTAGAAATATGGCTAAATCAAAAGAATGGTCCAAAAAGTTAAGAGAAGATATCGTCGCATTTAACAAACAAGGAACAGGATACAAAAAGATAGCAAAGACATTAAAGGTTCCTAGAGACACCATTGGAAGCATAGTTCACAAGTTCAAAGTTAGAGGAACAGTGGTTACACTACCAGGACGGGGCAGAAAAAGGAAGCTATCAATGGCTGCAACCAGATTTCTGAGAAGACAGGTTCAGAAAAACCCTCGAGTGACTGCAAAAGACCTGCAGCAAGACTTGGTGGCAACAGTCACTGAGGTTTCAGCTTGCACAGTAAGGTGCGTACTAAACACATGCGGTTTCAATGCCAAAACTCCAATACATACACCACTACTGACCCAAAGCACAAGAAAAGTGCTAAAAATTATATAAATAAGCCACAGAAGTTTGGGGATTCTGTTCTGTGGAGCGATTAAACAAAACTGGAACTTTTCGGCCCTATGGATCAGCAGTATGTCTGGAGGAAGAAGAATGAAGCATATGCTGAACAGAACACTCTGTCTACACTAAGCATGGTGGGGCTCGGTGATGCTCTGGTGCTGCTTTGCATCCTCTGGCACTGGAAACCAGCGTGTGGAAGGCAAAATGTATCTGGATATCCCAGGAAAAACGTCATGCTGTCAGTGAGGACGCTGAAGCTTGGGCATCATTTGGATCTTCCAAAAGGACAATGATCCCAAGCATACCTCAAATTCCACCAAGGCTTGGTTGCAGAAGATGTTGGAAGATTCTACAGTGGCCATCAGTCATCTGACTTGAACCCCATAGAAAACCGAAATACATTACTGAACTGGAGGCCACTGCTCATGAGAAATGGGCTAAGATTCCTCAGAAACGCTGCCAGAAGCTGGTGTCTGGTTAAACATCTCATTTGCAGCAGGTCATAACAGTAAATGGGTGTTCTACTCAGTACTAAAGATGCTTGCCATGAAGGGGTTGAATAATTTTGAGACTGCAGTGCAGAAGTCATTAAAAGTTGCATTTAAACTACTTAAAATATTTGTTGTGTTCAGCTATTTCAATTACTTTTATTTAATTTGTTCAGTGCAAACAGCTGAAAGTCTATACAAGAAATTACAAGTGTATATACAGTATATATTATTTATATATTATTTATATATATATATTATATATATATATATATATATATATATCACATAATTATATTTACCATAAAGAAAGCAGCATAGACAGGGTCCAAAACAAACACTGGCTAGTAAAAACTGGCTTTGGTAAGTTAGCTAGTATCTACAAGATTAAATTAAATCTGTTCCTGCACTTTTTGAAGCCAGGGGAGTGAGGTTTACTTGCACAGCTCTAACTAGCTGGTCTCCGTTACACTCACCCCCCTAAACCTCACTCCCATCCTGGTCACAGCACCAATGCAACCAATCCTACTCGACCTGCTCTGGGCGAGATTCAAACCTGCGTCTCTTGCCTCAGTCGCTAGTGCACCTCTTGGGGCCAGGGGAGTGAGGTTTACTCGCCCAGTTCTTACTAGTTGGCCTCGGTTACAGATAGAAGCTCAAGACCTCACAAATAGGTCTAGCAACGCCTGTGATTTATGGCTCAGCTTTAACGCCTCTGCTACATTAACAAGCGGCATGAGGCACTGAAAATTTTTAATTTCAGGCTCCTGTGGTATAATTACATTTTTCTTGCCTTACATAAGCTAATTTTTTTCCTCCCTTTACTCTACGTCCCTCACAAAAGCCCACATGCTACAAGTAGAATGTCAACCCATAGTTTGAAAACCACTAATTTAGTAATCAGGGGCAAATATAAGCTGCAAAAGAGATTCATGATCTTGCTTTTGCTCTTATCCCATCATCGTGCTGTGTGGCAACTCACTGTGGGTGGAGTTTGTAGAGCGTGCCGTCCACTCCTACTGTGATGCTGAGTTGCTCAAGGCCACGGTTCCGCCGTATCTTGTCCACCACAGCAGCCAGACCGGCTCCGCACAACTGGGCAGCCCGTCTGGACACCACGCTGCAAACCTCCTTCACAAGAATACTGTCGTCGCACGTACTGCTGGTCAAGCCCAAGTGCTGCAGGATGGAACGGACCTGCCTCAGTGCCAAACGATCGCTGTGAGAAAAAAAACGATTAATTATGTTGATTAATAGAGACCCTTTTCAAATGGTCTACTAAAATAGGTTTCCATGCTTTAATGTTCAAAAAACACATTTTTCACATATTTTACATTATTGCAGCACCTCTTCACAGTCTGTCTGTAACACTGTTTAGTTCCGGTCTCTATGAAACCCCTCCTGAAAAGCTCAGTTTTCTCTGATTGGTCGGCTGGACCAGTGTGTTGCGATTGGTCAACTGCTTTGAGCATGCTTCAGAAATGTCACACCCCATATCATAACCACGAGTTTCTTTCAACACACTTCTAATGCAATTCAAACAGACCTCACCCCTTTTTTTGCTTTTGTCTTGGGCGGGAATTATTTAAATGAGGAATATTGTGACGTGAAAATTCTCAGAAGAAAACTCAAGACTGCAATCAATGCGTTTCAGGAAGTTTTAAAACAGAGCTTACTGTTGTAGAGAATAACTCTCTTTGGAGTGACTTTGTGCTTTGTAACTTTGCAGACCTTTATCATGCTCAAACAGCAATATTACACAGGTAAGAAAATAAAAATGCAAAAATACGATCCTTTTAATAACCAATAGTCACAGAACAAATTGTATTGCATATCTCCTCCTACATGACAAGTAGTTTAATTAAATCAAGGTTAACAAACATTACGGTTGCATCGCATCCCCCCCCCCCCAAAAAAAAATTTGCAGGCAATCCTCACTTGGAATATTACCTTTATGATAAAGCATAAAAGAAAACAGCACATCCAATTATACTTGCCAAGACACCTTAGGCTAATCAAATAATATTGGACATAATCAGCATGCTTCCAAAAGAGAAGCCCCTGGGGCTCAGACACAAATGTTAACAATTCATGCAGTCTTTTGCATGACTGTTCTTACGCACCTTTCAATCTGCGACAGGAACTTGGTCTCGAAGATCCCACGAGTTTTCAGTCTCTCTGAAAGTTTACCACGGAAAAGCAGACCTTTGGCAGTGAAGTCCAAGAGTACGTTTCTGACGATCTCTCCAAGATACATCCCACTGATCATCTTCTCATACCTGAAAGTGAAAGAAATAAACAAGGAAATTATTCCTTGTCCCTCAATAATGCATATTGCTGCAAAAGTGAAAATATTGGATTACAAATTTGCACAGGAAAGGCAATTTGTATAATGTATAATTTAATACATTAACTGTCTTGTGGCTATACTTTTTAAATAGTGTCTATTTGTGTAACATCCAATGGAACTACAGTGGCAAGGCAAAAAAGTAACTGATTGTAATCACAAAAAAAAAAATACACCTTAAACACAAATTAATGTCTGTGGTAATAATTATTGTCATTGTTGATAGAGCTTAACTTGTAATGAACCTGGAACAATACTTTAAAGTGTTCCATAGTGACCAAAACATGTTAATAATAAAAGGGGGCATTTAAGCTTGCTTCCCTATTCTAATTTAGTATGATGAGCTCAAGTACAAAAAGATATAAAAAAAATTGCATTTGACTAAACTTTATTATGTGGGTCAATTATGTGGGTCAGTACATAATAAGACAGATAATAAGAGTTAATGAGTTAAATCAATTAAATATAATTAGAAAAAATAATAGTCAAATTAAAACATAATAAGAATAATTTAAACCATAGGTTAACTTGAAGATGGGCTACAATGACTGAATAAAAAATAAGGTTAAGGTCCTTGAAAAAGTTAAAACATACAATTTAATGGATTAAAAATAATTAAAAGAAGAAAAAAACAAACATATATACAGCAGTTGCAGGAAAAAGTATATGAACATTTGGATTTAACCTGTTTTTCTGCATGAACTGTTCAACATTGTTTTATATGATCTTCATCCAAGTCACAAGAACACAGTCTGCTTAAACAAATTACACAAACAATGATTTTATTTTATTTATTTTTTACGCACAAATTGTGTAAAGTTGAAAAATGCATGTGAATCAACAAGCTAAAAATGGTAACACTCTTATTTAAAGCCTTTATGTAGTATTATGCATTATGAATGTATTCAATGTATTTATGTGGCAGGAATAAATAACATTGTAAAATATATTCAAATAGAAAACAGCTATTTTAAATTTTACAATATTATTGTTTTTACAGTATTTTTGATCAAATAAATGCAGCCTTGGTGAGCATAAGAGACTTCTTTCAGCAACATTAAAAAATAAAATCCAAAGTTTAGTTGTTCAGTACCAAAAACGCCAGAGCAAACCAACATCAAACCTCATCCCAATTATAAAGTATGATGGAGCCATAATGGTTTGGGGCAACACTGCTTGCTGCCTCAGGGTCAGACAGCTAGCCATCACCAATGGAAAAATACTGAGTTTATCAGGACATTTGGCAGGTGAATGTAAGGCCATCTGTCTGCCAAATGAATCCCAACAGACACTAAATGATGCAACAGGACAACAAACCAAAGCACATGAGTAAACCAACAACAGAATGGTATCAACAGAAGAAAATACGCCTTCTGGCAACCTGACTGAGATGCTTTGGCATGATCTCAAGACGACTACACATCTACGACTTTATCAATCCATCCAACTTTTTCCAGAATCTTAAAGGGGCAGTTCACCTAAATTAATATAATTTATGCTGTTAAAAAGAAGTCTGAATTTCTTTCTTCCTTGGAACGCAAATAGTCATGTGTTTGTAAACACACGGAAAAATAGACCAAAATCATTTTCACAGAAAATCATGCCATTACTCTCATATCTCATTCCCTTGTGGTATGAATGTGCACAAGTGTAAATGTGATTTGAGGACAATGGCAAGACTTCCTTCCTCATTTATTTATTTTCTATCTACTGTAGCTACATGTAACATACATATACAGTTTTTGTATCTAATCGTAGCTTGGATATGTAAACTATTCATATGATGGAGAACGCAAAAATAAAAAGATGTGTTTACAGTTTAGACTACAGTCTGACTACTTATGGGAAACTGACATTTAAGATCCTCTTGAGGTTGGTTCCAGCTGCAGGCAGTTTAGAAGCTAAACGCTGTTTCATCATATTTAAAATGAACTCTAGGCATTGCACTAAGCTGACCTGAATCGAATGATCTAAGAGGTCCATTAGGTTTAAATCCTGCAAGCATATCCATAATGTATTTTGATTGAGTCATCTATAAATTAGTAATAGCACTTTAAAAATCTATTTCATGTTTGACTGGAAGCCAATGCAAAAACCTGAAGTCCAGGGTGATTCAAACAGCAGAATTTCATATGAGCGGCACCATCCTGAGCCTCAAATGTGAACCCCATTAGATACGGACATTTCTCTAATGGGAAGTTGACAACATTGCATAAACGGATCTAGTTTTGAACTCTTACCGCTGTTTCCCAGGGTAAGTGGATTGGTCATCCACAGCTCGATCAAACTCTGTGCAAACATCATCCAGCTCTCCACTGTCCCCGAACGCTCCCCACTCCATGTTCACACACATAAGGCCCTCATCTCCATCCACCAGCTCAATGTTTGACATCTCCTCCATGTAGCATGCGTTAGTCCCTGTGCCTATAGGGTGAAGAAAGAAACACATTTAAATGTGCCATACACAGATACACAATGGTGTGTTTGACTTGAAGCGGCACTGTGCAGTTGAGAAAGAAATTGGATGTGTATCATTACATTGGATTTGTGCATTCGGTCTTAAAGTGACAGCAACCTGTAAATACCTGTTGCTGTTAAGTCATTAATGTTAATGAGACAACAAGAAACAACTTTAACAGAGATTAATCTATATTTAATTAATACAGTGAGTACTACAGTGTTATTTTATATTTAGGCCAAATTATTACATGTCTGTGTCTAAATAGACTACAGTTAGACCTTACTTTATTTATAACTTTGTTATACTGTATTTATCTATGCATGTAATTAGTGTATTACTGACTGTTCACTTGCCTTTAATAATGTTTGAACTTTATTAGTTAGGCTAGTAGGTTTTGCTGTGGTATCGAAGTACTTAGTGTGCTGAAAGTAATAAAATGGAAAGCAAAGCTACATTTTCAGTGTGAGTTAAATAAACTTTTTGTCCCATTAACCTTTAAAAGAAAACCTGCTAAATAAAAAACCTTCAGAATATAAGCTGTTTTTCACTTCCAGCCCTCATTAACAATTATATAATCACTTATAAATGATTACATACAAAATTAATAGTAGTTATTAAGCTTGACGCAGCTTGGAATTGGAAAAATGTGCTTGGAAAAAAATATGATCAGAATATCGACTTGCTTAATAATTAAGATAGCAAAGGCACACATCTGAAATAAAAGTAGTGTGTTATGCTTTAAAGAATAAAAAAACACTATTGAAAATGTAGATAAAAAATATTTCGGCAGTTTGCGGTAGTCAAACCAGTGAGGGGATCCGACTTTACGCATTCTCTAAAAATCACCTTGACACCAGTTGCTTAAAGCTAATTGCAAAAAATGTCTCAAAAACTTTTTGGTTCTGCAAAATGCATGATTTGTATGCTAACTAGCTTCATCAATTCATTAGATTTCATTATCTAATGCACATTTAAATTAAGACTTTGTTGTTCAAATAATTATTGAGCCAACTAGATAATCACTAAACCTTTTGCGGCATTAAAGTCATCTAGAAAAAACAGGCTAATCAGAGGCACATAGGCTAAGAAATCACACCCACCGACAATGAGTCCAACTTCACATTGTGGATCCTCGTACCCACACGTCATCATCGTCCCCACAGTGTCATTCACCACAGCAACCACATCTAAATCAAATTCCTTTGAGGAACAAAAGACATACAGAGAGAGAGAGAGAGAGAGAGAGAGAGAGAGAGAGAAGTATTACCAGCAAGGCAGAGCAAATCCCCCATCACTGCCTTTCAGGACACGATTCATCTGACTGAACATCTACTAATTACATCTTGCTATAAAAGGCAGGGTAATTGTGGCTAATAACTGCAGAAATTGCTCTCGCAGCAGTAGAGCACCAGCGGTGAGTGATAGTGCTGACCTCACTGCGATGGATGGCATCTTTCAGCAGTGTGGCCACGTCCTCTCCCTCACAGCCTGAGGCCTTGAAGCCCTTCGTCCACTTTATCAGGATACCCTGTGAGGAAGAGAGATGGGAATATAGTGGACACAGGACAACACTGTAGACTTTTTTTTTTGAGAGAGAGAGTTTTTTTTTTATTTTTTTTATTCAAGACGTTATCTGATAAAACCTTATTTTGGGTACAGCATCTTAAAAGGAAAAATTACCTGAATAATACATGTGCAACTTTCCATGAATAGGGTACAAATTGGTCTCCCATTATATTTTTTAAGCGAAAATAGGAAAAAATCCCATGAGAGAGACCTATTAGTGTAACGATGAGGCAAGGACGAAGCGGAGAGAGAATCCACATGCAAGCACTACTTTAATAAAACAAACAGGTAATCCAGGGCAAACAACGGAACTCAGGACAGGAACATAGGACAGCAACAGCTACAACGACCGACAAACAACAACTGAAGCACAGAGGTTTAAATACACAGGCAAACAAGCTAAACAAGATAACAAGGGGGCGTGGTTAATCAGAAACACCTGGGGAGACTAATAAACAAAAAACTACAAAGGACTACAAAACATGGCACAGAACAGGAAATAATAAAAGTCCACACAAGACAAGGGGAACACAAGACAGGAATCATGACAATTACACTGTCTACTATATAATAATACTATATAACTTCACGTAAAATAACGATTTTAGGCTGGCTAACATCAGAGGTCTTGACGTCCTCTTCTGCATCAAATAACTACAGTCTCACAAATAAAAAAATAAAATAAAAAAAGTTTTGGCGCCAATGCTCGGTTGCTATGTATCGTCATCATTATCCCACGTTCTCATTGTTTTGCTGGCATATGGGAGATTTCATGCGCAGGGAAAGCGGTCCAAAAACCGCTCGCCCAAGCAGAAAAATTAGCTTTTTCTGCCAGATCTCGATTAACGGAAATCACATAGCATTTGATATAAAACTAAATCAAACAGATTTCAGACATAACTGAAACTATATTCATAGTATTTCATTTTCTCTACAGGAAAATTATTTTATCTAAAACTTACAGTATAAACTGTTAAAGACAGACCTAGGCTACTGTAACTATCAAAGTTTTGTTAATCGATAGTCTATGAGTTTGTTAAAGTCACTGAATTATTTCAACTTGTTTTTTAAAGAATACTTATATTTGTATATACTATACTTATATTTATAATAATTATATTTTACTTATTTATATATTACAGGCTACTAATATTTATTATATTATACTTTTTTTATTCTTAATAAAAAAAAACTTCCGACATACATTTAAATTGACATTTGCCATGGTGTCTCTTATTTGTAATCTCTGATTTAGATTTAGTCTTTTGTATGTCCTCAGCCGATGCGCCGTACCATTTAAATGTGAAGTTTGTAGTTTCTACGACACTAGTGGCACCAAGCGGAATTACCAAAATACAGCATATTTTGCAAACTGCCCTCCAACATATTAAAATGCCATGAGAGTAAGAGTGTACCTAACACTCTGTAAACTTTAGAGTGAACGGGAGCATCTCGCTTATAATAAACCCATCCAATGTATCTGCATCGGGCACTTTTTTTGACATACCCGGTTAAAGAAGTCACCACTCGCCGCTGATACACACACACACACACACACACACACACTCCATTTTGTACCCTATTCGTGAAAATACACTTTTCAATGTTAAAATCACCAAAAATACTTTACAAGATCAGTCTATGGTTTGTCCTCATTTGGATAGCTAGATAGACAAGTGTGTGTATGTGTGTACTTGCCTGGTCCAGTCGGGTCTGATGGCAGGGAAACGAGAAGGTGAAACCAAGAGGCAGGGATGCTCCCTTCAAACCCATATACTCCAAGAAGTCAGCTATACAGTGCACAATATGATCAAACAGCTGCAGAGAACCATTCACACACACACACACACACACACACACACACACACACACACACACACACACACACACACACACAGACAAACACATATGTAGGTGAAGACAAAAGATCATTCATATACAAAGTTCATTATCCATGACATGTACTTATCACAACAACTTCCATTAATTTCATGCCAATATGGAATACAATACACCACACCACTATGTATGCAGCAGACAGCAGGATAGTAGCACTCGAGTGCTGCCAGTGAACACTTTCAAATAAATTGCAAATAGGTGAGTGTTTTTCAGGTTCAAAAACAGGGATATCTTTATTAGGTGCATAGTACCTCTAGTGTGCTTGACTAGCAATCCAAGACATACAATATCATCATGTGTTAGAGTGTCAACTGAGCTGCACTTTCATTTCAATTCAGCAGCTCAGTTGAGGAAATACAAAAAGAAAACTGGCAAGTGAACCAAATTCATATCTTGAATGGGTTTTAATGATGTAGAATATGATTAGTGGGCGTACCTCCTCGCCAGTGCCCTGCGTAATGTCTTGGGGGATAGTGTAGATCTTATTATGCATCTCCACACTCCGTCGTTTTCCACTTCGAACACGCACCAAGAGCACCCTGAAGTTTGTGCCGCCCAGATCCAGTGCCAAGAAGTCACCACGCTCTGTAGAGCATGCACAAGAGATTCAGAGACCAAAATGACTCTCACACACACACACACAGAGCACACTTCAACTTGTTCAGACGTGCACTCACACACCAATCAACTTTTTCAACTAGGCTCAGGAGATTTGGAACAGTCTAATTATGGAGGTGGTACAGAGTAGATATAGAGGGGTAATTGGTTTGTGTCTTATCCCAGTCAGGGTCTTACATACAGTCTAGTTTATCTTTTATTTTATTTGCCCTGCATTGGTCAAAGCAGTTTTTGTCTTATATTCAGATTAGTCACAATTCTCCTTTGTCACTCCATCTCACTTGCATTTTAGCTCTATCAGCACTCTAACAAGGAGTTTCAAAAGTCTGGATGTCCATACTAAAAGTCTGGATGTCTGTAAAGAGCAAATTCAGGGCTTTTCAGGGATACCAACCATTTGGAAGTTTCACAATGACAACTGCCCCTCCTTGGACTTTAAAAATGAATGAATAGAAGTGTCAAAAGAGCAGCAAAAATGTCTTTTACTCTCAATTCGATCAATTGAATGCATCCTTGCTGAATAAAAATATAAATTTCTCAATTTATTTTCTTAAAAACAAATGATCAAATTAAATCAAATTATAATGCTGATGAAACTATTTAAAATCAGACAAATGCAACACAGATGTGTTTTTCAAGTAGTCTTTCAAAACCTACAGTGAGTGGTGAAGGAGACTGAAAGTGTTTTTTCTTCACCAATGTTAGCAATCATTTTGTTGATTTAAAGCAAACTATTTTAAAGAAGAGACTGTGATTTGAAGCAACACAGGTCCATTGGCAATCGATAAACTCTTTATGCAAACAGGAAACAACGTGATACAGGTACTATCAATGGGAGTGAAGTGAGATACTGTGAGATCCTGTGGTCAAGTCTAGGCAAGACAGGGGAGCAATTTATGTTACCATGGACACTTTCTGTTTTGTATGATCTCTGCCCCCGTACTGTACACAGTCAGGGATACAACTGAATGAAATTATGCATGGAAACATTCTCGAGCAAGCTTGAATCATGCACTGATAACACTCTCGGTATATGATGCATTACGCACAGCTTCCATTTATATTCAAACACTTTCCCCAGCAAATTCTCCTTGATTCTTTGGCAAGATGGAATGACATCTTATTTTGCATGCAATACATTCCCATTTGTGATCAGATCTTCAGAGCTGTTACTGGTATTTTTTCCACGAGCACACAAGCATTCATTTTTGCAGCGGTTTTCTTAAACAGTTCATAGCGACAACATCTATCAATGGGTTTCAAAGAGGATCAGAAAAAACAACAACGATGAATCAAATCCACCAGAGGTTGTATGAAGTCGAATAAAAAATCAAATAATAAGTAAAATGCAAAACAAATAAATAAGTAAAATGCAAAACAAATCAATAAATAAGTAAAAAGCACAAAAATGTTTTGCCTCAATAAACTCCTAATTTCTGCTTATTAATAGTTAGTAAGGAAGATGTTACGTTTAGGTGTTGGGTAGGATTAAGGGATGTAGAATATGATCATGCCGAATAAGGCATTAAAGCAACACCAAAGCACTTTTCCTCTTCGGTCCCCCTACAGGTTGGAAGCGGAATAGTCCATTACCGCTGTCGTAAATAATTTAGCCTACCGCAGCCTAACGTCGCACGCAGGCTATTTGTTTATCCAGCACCGGCTTTGGAAATAACATGATGCTGCATGATTATATGAAAGTATGATGTATTGCGACATCAGAAACGGCTATTTTTTATATAAGCTCCACCTATCGGCTATAGTAACACTTGCCGTAAAGCAAGTCAAATTTGTAGTTTCTTATGTCTCATTTGAACTACAGATCCGCTACCCGATCTGGCAAACTTGCATAGTGCGGTTATAGCCGATAGAGGGTCGCAAAGCGAATGCAGAAGTGCCGTTCACCCTGTTACGAGTTGATGAACCACTGAAACGATTTTGGAAACCTTATTTGGTAACACTTTATAATAACTGCATGCTCTTAATCATTAGTTAAGCATTAGTAAACCGTTAATTCATAATTTATAAAGCATTAATAGACATTAATAAGCAGTTTATAAATATGGCTATAAATGCTGTATTCTTGATTTATACGCATATCTATAATGTGTTTAATAATTGTATTTTCATAATTTATTAATTATCAATTTATCATTTTTAAATGAAGTATAGAATTATTTACAAACCAGTTATTTAGGTGTTGTCATTGATTCATAAGATCACTTAGAAAGTGTAAGTAAATGTAGTAAATTCAGGTAGTTATAAAGCATTTAGTAGTGGTCAGTTAACTATTTTTGTGAGCTCATCTAAAGTGAGGACTAGTTATGCCTTGTGAAGCATTTACAAAGGAGATTTAAAGGCTCATTGATCTTCTAAACAGAAAAAGGAAACAAACACAACACTTTGATACAGAACATAACATTTTTTAACAGCCTTTAAATCTCCTTTGTAAATGCTTTACAAGGCATAACTAGTTAACTGACCACTACTAAATGCTTTATAACTACCTGAATTAACCCTGAATTACAGTAGAAATACTAGTTAATAAAGCATTTATTAACGCACTAAGTAACTATTACGTCTGAATACTAAGATGTATGAATGTACATTTAAATAATTCATTAATCATTTACTCACAGTTTCTAAGTGATCTTATGAACCAATGACAACTCCTAAACAACTGGTTTGTAAATATTGCAATACTTCATTTAGAAATGATAGATTGATCATTAATAAAGTATGAAAATGCAATTATTAAAACACATTATAGATATGCTTTTAAATCAAGAATACAGCATTTATAACTGCATTTATAAACTGCTTATTAATGTCTATGAATGATTTATAAATGATGAATTAACTGTTTACTAATGCTTAACTAATGATAAATAGCGTGCAGTTATTATAAAGTGTTACCCATTATGGTAAGGTACAAAAGAATATTTGGTGTTGCTTTAATATGTGCTTTATAAGTACTAATATACCTAGTAATATGCATGCTAATAAGCAACTAGTTAATAGTGAGAATTGGACCCTAAACTAAAGTTTTACGTAAAAATGTAAAACAAATAAATAATTAAATAATTAAAATGCAAAAAAAAAAAAAAAATCAATCAAATGCAAAACAAATCAATAAATACATAAAATGTAAACCAATTAAATCAGTAAGTTAAATGCAAAACAGGTCACTCAATAAGCAAAATGCAAAACAAAAATCAATAAGTAAAATGCAAAATAAATAAAAAGGTAAATGCTAAATAAATAAATAAACAAACAATGTGCAAAAACCAATGCTATTTTGGTGTCAATAACATCAAACCATTTTGGAATCCTAGGCAACTTGCAGTACATTCTGGTCTGTTCTTCATACTTCAGTATGCTTGGAATATACTGTACTGTAGTCATATGGAGCACAATTATTGTGCTTTCATTGTGCTTTATGTTTATTTTAGATTTCGACAGATGTGCTCACTATGAATTGTTGTATGAATTGTTACGTTTTTTTTTTTTTTTTTTTTGCTTTCACAAAAATATCTGGTTTTGGAACACGGGGGTGAATAAAAGATGATGGCATTTAGACTTCTTTTAGTTTGCCCAAATTATTCGAAAAATTCGGTTTCTAACTCTAACCTGTTCCATCCGGTGTAGAGCGCACAAAGGTGGGCAGCATTTTAACAGTGGCTTCGAGGTGTGTATTTTTAGCCAGGCCGCGGTTCATCTCCCCTTCCATCCTTTTCTTCACCTCCAGGAGTTGATCCCGATTGAGGCGTAAGGTGTCCAGGATACGCTGACGTTCTGCATGCTGCTTTGCCAACCGGTATGCCACGGCTGTAACCATGGCAGCCCCTTTGCCGCTGCCATCCTCAGAGCGCAAGAAACGCACGTCGCAGTCAGGCACCAATGATCGAACCATTTTATTCAGTCGCCGGGCAAACCTACCGAAAAAAAAACACAGAGCAAAAGAGTGTGTTTGTGAATGAGAGAGAGAAAAGGGTTTAAAAGCAAAGAAAGAAGAAGAAAGGAAAAGGAAGGAAAGGTAAGAGGAAAATGTGAAAGATGCACAAGATGGGGAACAGGAGAAAATAACATTAGCTCATAATAAAATAGTTGGTTGCATGGTAGAGAGTACATTTAAAGGTTTGAGAACAACTACTGAGTGGTGATGCAATGTTTGCAATTGTAGTTTGGTGATTCTTCAGTTAAATTATATATGAACTCAAAAAAATGAATGTTAAAACATTTAACATGTCCTGGAATAAAGATCTGACCAGGGTCTTGATCAATCTTCAAGTGGATTTTGGAATAATGTGTGATGGTGTGGATCTTTGACATTTTTCATTTTTTGGAGAAAAAAGTTGGATAAGCCTTAGACTTGCAAACACAGTGATCTTCAAATTTAATAAATAAAATAAAAATAATTATGTGCATTTTTATTTACATCATAGCGTTTATTGTATATACAATTATATTGTATAGTGTAACATGTATATATAGTCATTATATTTACATTTTACTATTATGCCTACCAAATTTAGTGTGAGGCTGAGCTTGTTTATCACTCAGTTTAACCGTTTGATAATCTCTGGTATTCTTGTTTTTTACAAGCCACCAGTCCATTTTGTTTTTAGTTGTTTTTGCTCAAATTCAGTTGCGCCAAATCTGCAGGAACCATAGCCAATGATTAGCTGGGACAATAGTCAAATTGCCCCCTTTAGTGGATGACTAAAGATTTGCTAGTTAAATCTCAAGTGTATGCTTCTTTATTAACAGGTGCTCCACAGGTTGAAAACTAATATTGCTTCCATTGCAGTTAATGAAGTTGTTTTGTTTTCGCTCCAAGTGTAACTTTGATTGTAGATATATGAGTATAGGAGGTAGAAACTTCACTATTTCTTTGTTTCAATCTCATTATTGTTGACTTTCCCTTTAAAGAAAGTTGTCTTGAGGCTAATTGAGCTATGCTCTACATCTACAGTACCTACACATACCAAAATAAACTGCATATGACTGGCATGTGATGGCACTTGTGCACAGCCAATCAACACAGACGCATCTTGAGAGAAAAGAACAGTCATCCCTGAAAGTGCCATCCACACCTTTAGAAAATGTTCGAGCATGATCCCTTTCTATGAATGCATGTGTTAGCACCCTGGGTGATGAAAGCTGTGAACCAAAGTTGGGCATACCGGATTAAAATAGCACAAGTAATTAACGTTGATGCTTGAAGATTGCTTTCATTTCATAAAGCATAAGTTATGTAAATAAGTGCTCTGCACAACGCCAAGGAAAATTTCTTATCAAAAGTAGACATGGGCTAGTACACCCAAAAATTTTAATTCTGTCATTTACTCATCCTCATGTCATTTCAAACCTGTATGACTTTATTTTGCGGAACACAAAAGAAGGTATTTTGAAGAATGCTGGTTTGTAAATATATCTAAATAAATATATCTAAATAATAATTCAGATGCAGCTTCTGGAAAACAAACCATGGCCATTGTAGCTTAAAAGTTTATGTGTAATAAATTCTATGTTGGATCAAATAAACTATTTCTTTCTAAAGCTACTTTTTGCAATGTCTGTTATGCGTTTCTCATTTAACACAATAATAACTTAATTTTGATATAAACATACATTATATAGACAGACAGACAGATATAGAGATAGATACATGCATGTTAAATAAAAAAAAATATTTTTAATATAAAATTATCAACAATAACTGAAAATGAAAGAGTTATTATATTGAATGAAATTCCAAGCAATAAAAATTCATAATCACTTTTTCTAGGAAAGTGTCTATACGCATCATTGCAGAGCACAACACCCACTAACAGATTTACGGTAATTTTTCAGTCATACGCTTCATTAACATAGTCGTTGAGGAATCATAGGATTTTGATGTATGCAGCCGCTTCTCAGCGGGTGGTTGTTAAAAAGCCCCCAGAATTTCAACTCCTTGCTGCGTTTATGACCTTGCCAAACTCTCTGACAACATTCAGGAAGAGTCACTGAGTCCATGAAATGGGCTCTTGTGTAGTGACCAATGAGTTCATGAATGAACTGACGAACCGTCGTCCTGCTCTGCTCTGATCTAAAATTTTACCACAGCGATTATCCATGGCCAATTTGTAAACAAAAAAAAGTCTAGCATTTTCAAGCACTTAATTGAGAAGTAAAGTATAAATGCGGACACAGAACAATCTATGTTTTTTAACATAATAAATCCTCTTTGAAGGTTAGTCTATTGCTGTCAGTCTATTTTCTTGTCAATCCACAACAAAGGTTGTTTAATCTGTCATCTTTTTCACTCTTCAGTCAGGGAGTATGACAGAATGACAGCTCAATTCAGTTCAGAGTTCAATCAGTCACTGCAGTTAAATCGATAATATTACTGAATATTACATTTCTTTTAAACCAGAACTGAGCCAGACAAAGGCGACAGTGGCACAGAGCCAAAACTCCAGCAGGTCACAGTAGTGGAGAAAAAAACAGGCTCAGTCAGGGGCCAGATTTCAGAAATAACAGTTGGTAAGTGTAACAAACCCTCCAAAAAAAGAGAGGTTTTTTGAAGTAATTAAAAGTAATTGAACATAAGGGAGCAACATAACAAAATGTGAAAAAAAAATGAACGGGTTTGAATACTTTCTTAAGGCACTGTATGCAATATATATATATATATATATATATATATATACAGTATGTATATACAGTATATATACACACACACACACACCTGTGCAGTGCCACTTCACGTTAAACACACCTAATGTTTCGTTTCTGAATTAATTCGGTTATTGAGCGAATCCATTGGGTGAACCAATGATTCAATGGCCTATTCATAAAGAGAGATATTAACTTAATTCCTGAATGAATCAGCCGTGTGAACGAATCAAATGAATGACTCATTGAATTTCTCATTTAGACATTTACCGCCACTGGCAGTTTTAGTTTCTTGTTTAGAGAATCACTTCATTAAAACAATTATTTCATATTCGGGGGATAGTTTGCCCAAAAATGATCAAGTGTGACAAACCCTCCTAAAAGAGAGTTGTTTCAAGTTGGCTACTGCAACGCCACTTGTAACTGTTTTTCTCTGTCTCGCTTTTAATTTCAATTACAGCCTCAAGAGCTTTACTGAAACGCATTTACCACTTACAAGGGGTCCAACCTTACAATAATGAGCTTTTGAGTATTTTGTCGAGTTAGAATAATCTGAACAACTGAGAAGAAACAGAAAAATATGGAAATTTAACATCTACAATACATTTCCCATGGTATTCTTTTAAGTACAATGGCATGGTGTATGCCTATGGTAATCATTTGGTACCACAACAATCTCACACAAGTACCGGACAATGGACTCACTGTGGGTGGTTTTTGTAGACCGATCCATCCACGCCAATAGTGGTGCGCAATTTCTCTAGGGCTTTGTTATCTCGGATCTGCCGCAGCACAGCCGCCAGCGTGGCAGCACAGAGATGGGCCGCACGCGTAGACACAATCTGACACACACGCTGAGTGGCCACACTGTCTTCAGGGGACGGGTCCAGTCCAAGTCCTCTCAACACCTGATCTGCACTCACCAGACCTTCATTATTCCTGCAGAAGAGACAATGTTGATTCTGATTTATTTGGAGGTTTTAAATAATAATCAACCAAATGCCTACAGCATGTGAATGGCTCAAATCAAAACTACTGAGGGACAGTTCTGCACTTAAGCGCAAAAGATGTAAAGAGCAACACAAATAACAAAAAGCTTCTTCCCGACGGCTATCTTTCTAATTACATTGCAATCAAAATTTAAATTAGAATAATAATAAAAAAGAAAATACAAATAAACAGTAAACTAATTAATCCTTCCTAGCAGCAAATATTATTCTAAGCAACAAATATAGGGTATTAAAGACTTGGATGCAGATGCTGGTATAATACACACTGTTGCAAGATGGTTCACTTTCAGATTTTGAATGTTTCTTGGAACATTTTTGGACACTGTTTAAAAGTTTCTGTTCAGTAACTGCAAGGTTTTTTAAAGAAGGAAAGGACTTGTTTTGCAAGGATGACTTAAATTGATAAAAAGTGACAGTAAAAACTTTTACATCACAAATACAATTGAAGTAAATGTTGTTCTTTTGAACTCTCTATTCATCAAAGAATCCAGAAAAAAAATGTATCACTGTTTCCACAAAAATATTAAGCAGCACAATGGTTTCCAACATTGATAATAATAAGAGATGTTCCCTGAGCCCCAAATCAGCATATTAGAATGATTTCTGAAGGTGCTTCTGATGCTTATCTTATTTGTAGGGACAAAAAAAATATTTTCACCTGTGGTCTGAGAATTTGGACCTGACAGTAGATATACACAGACACATTTGTTTCTTGGTAAGAAGATGTGATATTTAGCAACACATCAAGAATGTGCATCCCAGGTGGCTTAATTGGCATAACTAATTCAAGCTCTAATTTAATTTAATTACATTTTCATTATTTACAATTAACAATTGTAGTTCAAAATTTCAATGAGCACATTGCTTTTCTGCCAACAAAAAATCTGATATCTGAAAAGGTTAATACTGTTATACCCACCATACAAATTTAACACTCATTTGTGCTCAGTCTGTGACCTGATGGTGGGTCTGGCAAGAAGGTAATTTTGAGAAGCGAATTACTTCTGTGGGAGGTGCTCTCCCAACTGAGTTCTGGAGCAGCATACAAACAACTGTCACCAATAATATTATTCCTGTAATAATAATGAACTAATAAAGTTCAATACTAAATGTAAATCCTTCCCATACACCTAGAGCAAACTCTTCAAAAAAAGTAATACAAAATTATAATGCATAAGTTATTTATAAATTACATTCCATTGCATCACAAAAAGTAGTTTAAAGGGATAGTTCACTTTGAAATTAATTTTTGATATGTTTTAGCTTACCGCAAGGGCATCCAAGATGTTGGTGTCTTTGTTTCCGCAGTAGTTTCAATTTTGATATTTTTAGGTCAAACCGTTCTTGTCTGTCAGTCATATAATGCAGGTCGATGATCACTGGCTCAAAACACAAGCACAGAGTCCAAATTAAAACAATTCCCCATCGTCCAAATGAAACAATTCCCCATCATAAGTACACATTGATGGCCTAAGACACGAAACGAGCGGTTTGTGAAAACGAACAGTATTTATATCGTTGTTATCTCTTGAAAACAGTACACGTCCAAATGATCTGACGGCGCGGGCGGGTATAGATATATACACTAGATGTCGCTTGGCTACGGTTTCGTTCCAATGAACTGCAGTAGCCAAGGCGACATCTATGTATATATCTATACCCGCCCGCGCCGTCAGATCATTTGGACGTGTGCTGTTTTCAAGAGATAACAACGATATAAATACTGTTCGTTTTCACAAACCGCTCGTTTCGTGTCTTAGGCCATCAATGTGTACTTATGATGGGGAATTGTTTCATTTGGACGATGGGGAATTGTTTTAATTTGGACTCTATGCTTGTGTTTTGAGCCAGTGACCATCGACCTGCATTATATGACTGACAGACAAGAACGGTTTGACCTAAAAATATCAAAATTGAAACTACTGCGGAAACAAAGACACCTACATCTTGGATGCCCTTGAGGTAAGCTAAAACATATCAAAAATTAATTTCAAAGTGAACTATCCCTTTAATTAAAAATGTTTAACACGAACACATTTACTCAGTGTGACATTATGTGAGACTGTAAAGATCACTGCTGTATAAATTTACACCATGAATATCCGCTACACAAATTACAGACCTAATAATTACACCTAGGCCTTTTTTTAGGCGCAAAAATTAATTAAAAATTAATTAATTTAATTTTGTGGATGAATTATTTTATTTTTTAACTGAAAATTGACAGCCTAGAATATAACAATGAAAATAATGAGCAGCATGGCAAAGAATCAGCTGATGCCATTTGTAAAGAAAGTACAACCTTAAAAACAGGGCCTGTATTCACAAAAAAATTTAAGGATAAAAGTTCCTCCTGACGCAGACAATGACCTTACAATAATTTTACAATGACATCGACCTTTTAAAAAGGTATCACCTGTATCGCGAAAGTGTTTTCTTAGTTTTAAACGTAATCTAGTTTTTCTTTCTTTGTCTTATCTTTGGTGGCTCTTTATTATACATCACTATATGCGTACAGTGTTTTTGAAAAGTGTTAGCCATTTAATTGATTAAGAGATAATGAATAGAATTAGCCGTGAGTGTAATACTTGATTATGTTAAACATAATGTATGCTATAGGCTACTCACACACACACACACACACACACACACACACACACACACACACACACACACACACACACACACACACACACACACACACACACACACACCAAGTCTGGTTCGCTATCTTTGTGGGGACTCTCCATAGACGTAATGGTTTTTATACTGTACAAACTGGATATTCTGCCCCCTTACTAACCCTAAGAGGGGCAGGGTAACCCTACTCCTAAACCTACCCATCACAGAAAACTTTCTGGATTTTTATATTTTCAAAAAAAAAAAAAAATCTCATTCTGTATGATTTAAAAGCTTGTGTACCCATGGGGACCTCAATTTAGGTCCCCACTGTGACACGACGACTCCCCATGAGTCAGTGTGCATTCAGGCTGAAGTCCCCTCTGGGATAGAAATAAAGCGCAGGCACACACAAACTGTTTGCATTTCATGTAGCCATATATACCAAATAGTGGCATCATCCAGAGAAATGAGGTCAACCCGGCTTTACTCATACATTAAGAGTTCCTTAGTAAAACTTGCTCTTAAGAGTTTTGTGAATAGGTCAAGCTAAAACTCCTAGGTAGAAACCCTTAGTGGTGAGCTTTTTTTCTTTACTTTAACATGTTTTCATTTATTAACATTAACTACACTATTAGACATGAACAAACAATAAACAATACTCTACAGCATTTGTTAATATTAATGTTAATTTCAACATTTAGTAATACATTTTTTAAATCAAAGGTTGTTTTTGTTAACATTAGTTAATGTGCAGTGAACTAACATGAACAAACAATGAAGAATTGTATTTTTATTAACTAACATCAGCAAAGATGCTGTAAAAAATATATTGCTTATTGTTAGATCATGTTAGCTAATGCATTAACTAATGTTAACAAAAGAGACCTTATTAAAGTGTAAAGTGTAACCTTTTAAACTAACTTTATCAGATTCGGCTTACTTCTGCAGCCATTTTAGTAGAGCTAGAAACACACAAGCACAAAATGGTACTGACTTTCTATTTTCGATGGCAGAGACAAAGGAGGTCTGGAAGTGTCCGGTGGTGAGCAGATCTGGAGTGGTGTGTCCCTGGAACAGCAGAGCGTCTTTGGCCATCTTCACCAGAATGAGTCTGACCAGCTCCCCCATGTACATCCCACTTATCATCTTCTCAAACCTGCATGAAAACAAAACACGCAGCACGTAGAGTCAGGCTGATGAGTGACCACGATGAACATGATGCAGTGTGGCGGTATGGGACGATGGTCGCCTAGAGGTTATTGATCCCATGCTGGGGTAACCAGTGAACCCAATCACTATTTTTCACTTGAGAGAGACACTTAACCCCAGGATGCTTCAGAGGGACCGTCCCTTAATCAGGGGTGTAGGAAATATTTGTGGAAAAAAGAAAAGAAAGAGAGGGTACATCACATTATTATTATTTTTACTAAGGGCTATTGAATGCTTGAATCTGATTGGTTCAGGAACGTTCAAAGGTTTGCAATTATTTTCAGGCAAATGCAGGGCTAAAGTAGTTCCAGGCAGGTCTCGACCACATTACAGTTCACTTCGGCAAATGTTTTCAGTTTTTTTTAAAGGTCCTTACAGACTACAACAGCCAAAGAACCAAAACACGCAATGACACTGACCAATAGGTTAAACATTTTCAATTATTTCCATGTTTTTTTGCTGCAAAATTACATTTTATTATTTACGGACGGCATATGCTCACTCTCTCTCCCACTCAAAAGCGCACATATACAGTATGAACACACCCTCCCACAGAAACATGTTGTCAGTGCTGCTCAGACGATTTTATCAGTAAAATAGTTTAAACAACTTAAAAGCTACATGTAATTTCTCACTAGCGAGGTAATAACGGCACTGTTCTTGGAGCAGATGAACCAAAAGTTTCGCTATTAGAGACGCTGCTGCACCCGAACACTGTTGAGAGACGCAGAGACTCGGGTAATTCATACACGCTTGATAACTCTCTCTCTCTCTCTCTGATAACTACATTGATAACTGCATTAGTCTGCTATCAGTGGCTGAAGCCTCCATTACAAGCTCTAAAATGACGTTTTGGAATGAGCAACGGAGGCTTGAGATGGGATGCATAAGAAATTAGTCCGACACACAAGAGCATTTTAAGGACAAAAACCTGACAAATGTCTTGAAATACATCATCTGAACAATGTTTTGAGGTGTGGTAACTGGTATAAGCAGAATAATTGATGACGGGCTGTTGAATTAATAGAGAAATAATGCACACCCAAGGTGTAACGGCCACCTCGGGTCACGGTGTGCATTATTTTTCTATTAATTCAACAGCCCGTCATCAACTATTCCTTACTTAAAATTCTAGAGACATGGCCTTGAAAGTAATTAATGTAGTGGAGACAGGGGTCACTTGCAACAATAATTTAATGAATTTAATTAAAGTTTTTTTAAATAATATTTTTATAGTTTGAAATTAAAGTCACAATGAAATGTTTTTTATGGAATATTGTAATATTCATTATAAATTATTTATCTGTGCACAGCATCATTTAAAAATGCATGTGCCCTTGTACTTCTTTAATCAAAATAAGTTCCTCTTCCTCTTGCAACAACATCTCTTCTCCTCTCTGATGACAAGTTTACTGGTGTGAGGGCGGGACAACCTGTCACTCACATGAGATCAACCAATAGCAAACCACAACGATCCAATCAATTTCTGATGACCAAAATCAAGTCCTGCCTTACTTTTTTTCTTGATTGAGAAGCTGTTTCACTGGGATTTCACAAAAGGGAAGAAAGGACTATTGAAACTATGGTTTGATGCAGATATAAAAAAAATGTAACTGGTTGAAAATGATTCCTTATCAACATCAACAAAGAAAAGGATTTGACTCATTTCAAATAATTATGTCTGAACATGTTCCACGAACACCTGACAAGCAAAATGTGACAAAATAATTGTTTTATTATGTTACGAGCTCAGAGGATATGGTGTGCTGTTGTTTTTACTTTCACTTTCTCCACGATCACCTCTCAGGGCGGTGCTATTGGCTGGTAATGCTGTCTGTTATCATATTAGCGTTGACACCTGAATGGGCGTCCCTCTGATAAAAGGTAGACGTCAACCAGAAATGAAGGAAAAGTTATTTTACAATACACTTTGTTATTGTCATTTCTTTTTTTTTCTTTTTACTCGTTGGTTTGCTCCCTGTGTGTATGATTTTTGCTTTGAGCTAAATAGTTTTTTTTCCTCCCGGTGGTTTGTTTTTCTTTTGTTACTTTTTTTTTTTGACAACAGACCAGGGAGTAGTGAACAGGAAAGCATGTCACGTGACTTTCATCCCACAACACCTAGGGAATTGCATTGTTAACACACTAGGCAAGGAGCTATTGTATGCCATTGTAATGGTTTGGCTTTTCCTCAGTTAGACTAGGTTATGTAGGGGTTGAACGGAAAGACTTTTTTGTTACTTGTTTGTTTTCTTTTCTTATTGTGTTAGGTAGTTTATTGGGAATGGGATGTAGTTGAAGTGTGGGTTTTGTTTTCATTACTGTCTTTGATTTAGATGCCACTCAGGTTCCTACTCAGCCTGGAAATCCGAAAGATTAAGGGTCTGGCATTGAGTAATGAAAATCGCTCAACTCGAGGAGTGGCACCAAGCATGCATTTGAAAAATTTCACTGCACGCAATTGCATAATACCACGACCAATCACAACAATACACGGGGTGACGTATCCAGACCAGAGCCCCATTCGCTTAGCTAACAGCGGAGCTAACTGGTAGATTAGACTCTTGCCGTATCCGGTCGGCAAAACAGCAAAAACGTCCTTCTTGCAAAGGAATGATTCGAGCGCCGTCTTCTGTTCCTCTTTTAGATAAAAAGCCAAATCTAACTCGTTCATTGTAGCGGCCAAAGCCGTTTCATCCATGGTGTTCATCCATGGCCATATTGCAATGTTAACTAATGATTTTGACGTCGCATTGCTGTCGTCATCTCGCCTCTGGCCCGCCTATATCAGATACACCGATGTGATTGGTGCAGCTCGGCTACAAGGGCATAGTTAATGAGCATCATTACTCAATGCCAGAGTGACTCGCTGAGCAAATTCAAATTGTGCTCTCATGAGAACTCTGGATTTCCAGGGTAGTTCCTACTCCCTTTGATCGGCATTTCTGTTTTTTTCTCCCCTCTTAATTAAGTGTAACCATATGCTTTATTGAGAGTAAATGGATCTCTTCCTTTTCTCTATTGAAACTATTCTTGTGTTCCTTTTGTACTAGCACATTGAGAACTTCTACCAGGGTTAAAAGATCTGGGAATTGATTCATCTATTTTATGTTATGTGTTCCTTCATTCCCTCAGCCACATTAGGGCATGACATTTCATTTTAAACCTAACAAACATATTTTTGTGAAATATTTTATTTGAAAAGTGCCCTATCCTTCAAAATAAAATGCCACATAAGTGCCCAGCACAACAGTTTTCATCATTTATAATAATAATAAATGTTTCTTGAGCACCATTAGCATATTAGAATGATCATGTAACACATATTTTTGCTGTTTTTAATGTATTTGATCAAATAAATGCAGCCTTGGTGAGCATAAGTGACTTCTGTCAAAAACATTTTTAAATAATCTTATCAACCCTAAGCTTTTGAACGGTAGTATCTATGATGTTTATACAATGAAAAGGAGGCAGATTTGTAGTAGTCTGTCAGTTATGAAGGAAAATAAGAAAAAAAACAGGCTATATTTATTTATTTATTTATTTATGTTTTTGCTATAAATAAACTGGAAAAAGTACAGTAAGTAAATGATGACATCATATTGTGCTTCACTGCACAGCACAAATGAAAACTAATTTTCAGTTGTTGTTTTTTTCATTGTTGTTATGAGTTCTTATCCATGGCAAGAACATGTTTGCAGAACTCGATCTGGACATAGTCTAAACATTCATCATGTCTCAGAGAGCAGTGTATACGAGAGAACAATAAAAGTGACTTGCTCTAAAGAAACGGCGTACGTAAAGATGAGAAGTTCAAATTCTGCTGTTAAGCAGCTCTAAAAAGACAATAGTGAATGTGCATGTGCAAATCTGATAAGGCAATCGATTGCCATACTCCACCACTGACAGCATGTAGAGAGCTCAGCCACAAGCAGTCATAGCATAATGGCATTTGATTACAGTTCTGCATTTTCTGAGCTTTCAAAGTGCTGGTTCTTCACAGTGAAATGAAAGCGGATGTGGAGGCGCAGCGACTAGGGACAGGAAAAGAAGCTTTAAAACTCCCAAGACCTGTGACGTCTGTTCGGAAAAGCAGGCTAACGTACAGTGAATGATGTGCAGTTGCAGCAGGAACATATGGTCCACCTAACAACGTTCGCACTTGCTTTCTAAAAACAAATGAGGATGCAAGAATGCTGTGACTTGGTGTTGCCATGGTGACAACCTTGTTAACCGTTAGCCTAGAGACAGAGATATGATGATTGTTTAGACTATGTCCAGATCGAGTTCTGCAAACATGTTCTTGTTCCCATGGATAAGAACACTTAAAGGGGTCATATAATGCCATTTTTGTACAAGTTATTATGATTCTTTAGGGTCTAAATGAAAAGTTTGTAATACAATACTGATGAGAATTTTTAATTAAAGTGTAAGAAAACACTCATTATATCTGGTCAAAAACAGCTCTGTTTTCAGCACGCCGTTAAAGTGCATGTGTCTTTAAATGATAATGAGCTTTGCTCAACCCGCCCCTCTGTTCTGTGCGTATACCGTTTGTAATAACACAATAACCATAACGCGTTGTTCATTATAAACTTGGGATTGTGAATTATATTGAGAACGTTGTACATAGATAACATGCCGTAATGTACCCTGAGTGTAAACAGCCGCATTCATCGTGAAGCGTGCAAGTGATTTGCAAAGATTAATATAAAAGTTAATAAAACGTTACACTCACTTCTTCTGGAGGTGCAGCAGGAACACAAAAAGTTGATACCGATCCTTTTTTCAGGAGCAGCTTCTTAGCAAAACCAGCTTTATACTGACCCACGTTTATAAAGCAGTCTGGTAAGAAATGATTCGCACAAACATGAAAGCATTGACGTTGAACGTGGGGAATATTCCCTTCAAAAACAAAACTCAGCCACTGCGTCTTCAGAGGTTCGGATTTAGGAACATCAATATGACTGCTGTGTTCGTTATTACACCCAAGAACAGAACACCACAATCGATTAGACGCCATTCTGCTCCAGCGTATCAACAATGTCCGCGCGGACTATGATGACAGCTCGCTCAGGGCAGGTCTGTGTTGAAACGCTGCTGTCAATTAACAATCGTGGGAGGGGCGTCCGACCGTGTGGCGTCACAAGGTCAGACGGCTCGATTTGAGACGGGGGAAAACATATAAGGAGATTAAAAAAAGATTTTAAAGATTAAATTTTTTTTTATCATTATATGACGGTTGTGTACAGGCACTGCCAACACACATTTCAGTACAATTAACTTGTAAAAGTGCATGTACCATTATCTGACCCCTTTAACAACAATGAAAAAAAACAACAACTGAAAAGTAGTTTTCATTTGTGCTGTGCAGTGAAACACAATATGAAGTCATCATTTACTTACTGTACTTTTTCCAGTTTATTTATAGCAAAAACATAAATAAATAAATATAGATTGTTTTTTTTTCTTATTTTCAACCTTGTTAACTGTTAGCCTAGTCATACAACTGGCTTACACAGCTGCCCTCAAGGGAAAAAGGCCACAATGGCTTTTTGTGTCAACAAAAGAACTTTCGGGAGTGGCACTAACTGTCAGGTGCAGGACTGTCACTCACAGCTGTTTGCCGGGGTTTAGGGAGCCAGCATCAATCTCTCTGTCAAATTCGGTGCGGATGTCATCCAGTGTGCCATCGTCGCCGAAAGCACCCCACTCCATGTTCACACACATGCGACCCTCGTCACCGTCCACCAGCTCCAAGTGCCGCATCTCCTCCATGTAGCACGCGTTGGTGCCCGTCCCTGGGGGGAAACACACGCAACTTGTTCACATTGGAAATTTTGCATGTTAAAGGAGCACAGAGTAATTTTTCCATCATAAAAAATGTTTTACACAAATAAATAATAATGTACAGTCATATTAGTAGCCTAAAAAAAGCAGTTCTGTCTTACTTTAAATGGAATTTTAAACTGGAACTTCTAACAGGCAGTTTTTAAGTCCTATGGGTAACATTACTTGAAGAGAACTGACCCATGCTGACAAAAGGGGGTTTTCATGACACTTAAAACAGGGTTCCCACCCTTCTTGACCAATGAATTTCCATGATTATCCAGTAATTCATGATTAATGTAAAAGTACTTTCCATAGGATTCCATAGGCATTTACTGGTGACCTTTTCAAATTGAATGTATTTTATGTACAGATATCTCCACAAAGAGAAAAAATGTACCTGAGATTTGAATAAGGCTCAATTTAGGATTGAAATTTCGGAGACTCCATGCAGAGCATTAACAGAAATTTACATTAACTATATACATTTCCATAACTTTTTAACAGTTTTATATTTCAATGACTTTTCCAGGCCTAAGATTTTCTTTGACTGTGGGAACCCTGTTTCAAATACCTTCTTCTTTCCTGAGATTTACTTAATTATTTACTTAAAGATTTAATTAATTTTCTATTTTAAGATAGCATTAAGAAATCTGATGTATAACCCAGACTCTGGTGTTACCCTACACAGATTTATATATAAAAGCCTATAAAAAGAACATCTCAACAGAATAATGTTGAATATTTCATGGAATAGGAGCTCTTTGTAGTTTATTATAAAGAATGTTTTCTCAGTCTTTGCAAAAAAAGCATGAGCAATAAAAGAAATGGGTGTGTTCAATTTATTATTTGTGAATCATTATGTATAAACCTTGTCAACGTGCTAACACTGTCATACAATGACAGAAGCATGACACATGTTAAGATCAGAAAGCTTTTTAAAGATTAGGACTGCTTAAAGGAATGGCAAAGAAAATTTTAAGTAGCTACTAAAGCCAACATGAAATGGCAGTGAACAACATGAATGATTTTTGCGTAAACTCTCCTTAAAGTGCGCTGCCCCCATTAGGCTTTTTCAGATATTAACTTTCATGTAATATAATCCAGAAAGGAGGGGTTTATTGAGACTGATCAAAACGTTTTAAACAGAGATTGATCAAAATGTTTTAAACACTGTGTGAAAAGAGGTAATGCTGCAATGTACTGTATATTATGAGAGAATTATAGGGTCATGAAACCATAAAACGCATTTTTTTTTTATGTTAACAGATATGTACAGGTTGCACATGAATAAAAAGAACAATAGCACTAATCTGCGCATTTCAGTTTCTGAGCTTTTTTCTGCATTATTCATAAGAATAAGCTCTTTTAATCCAATCGCTGCACTGAGATCGTACCTATCAGACCGTTACCATTTTGTCTTTTTAAACGTGGAAAAATCTAAGATAACGTCAGTAAACGGAGTGCCGCAAGGATCTGTGTTAGGCCCTCTGCTATTTTCAATTTATTTGCTGCCACTTGGTAATATTATAAGAAAACATGGAATTAGTTTCCACTGTTATGCCGATGATACTCAGTTATATATTTCATCATGACCAGATGAAATATCTAAATTATCCAAGTTGTCGGAGTGTGTTAAAAATATATAATATTGGATGACCTGTTATTTTCTTCTATTAAATTCAGATAAGAACTTTGCGAGGTTAGGTTAGCCTAACCCTAACCCTAACCCTAAATGATATTACTTATTGGACCAGAAACCTGTACAGAGAATCTCTTAGAATACAATCTGCATTTAAAAGAATGTACTGTAACTTCATCCTCTTCAGTTAAAGACTTGGGTGTTCGAAAATCATATTTTATACTGTATGTCACAAAAATAGCCTTCTTCCACCTCAGAAACATCGCTAAGCTATGGAACATGCTATCTGTTTCTGATGCAGAAAAGTTAGTTCATTCATTCATGACCTCTAGACTAGATTACTGTAATGCATTACTAGCTGGTTGTCCTGCATCCTCAATAAACAAGCTACAATTAGTCCAAAATCCAGCTGCTAGAGTTCTTACTAGGTCAAGAAAGTATGATCATACACACCAATTTTATCATCTCTACACTACCTATATCCAGCCTCTTATGAAGACTTCAGATGACCCAACATCTGTGAAGAGAGAGCGCCAACTAAACTCCTGCAAAGACTTCAGATGAAGCAAGCTAGGAATCATGCCACAATGCTACATTTTACTATATATCCTATTCATTTGTTAACAAGCATGTATTCATTACTTCAATAAGCTCATTGTTTCTGCCTGTTTCAATGAATACATTGTTTAAATGAATACATTATTAGCTAACTGTGTGATTTGTATGTGTACATTTCTGAAACACATAACTTGGACATAGTCACCTCTGATAGCTTTGAAACAATATGTATTGTGAAAGGCGCTATACAAAATTAAATTAAATTGAATCAGTTCATATCCAGAACAAAGCAAGCGTGTTTCAAGTTTTTATGGACATATTTCATATACCGGTACTCTCCTGCTCCAAACATGAACCAGCAACATGTATGTGCACACATTTCATGCATGTCTTCTTCAAATTAAATATATCTGTGCAAATAACACTGATACAGCGGTACGTCTGATCATGAATGCGATGACACAATTAATTATTCTGATACACAGAAGACAATGATGTATACCGAGAATTCAAAGAAGAATGGACAAAAAAGTAACTATGTCTTTATTCTTTCTGTGTCTTTATACTGATGTGTGAAATTTGTTGTGATTGTAGTGCTAGAAAACGTAATGAAAATATTATTATAGCTCTCTGTAGCTTGTTCAAAAAGTATAAAATATAATGAACTCCATCATAATTATTTATTATTTGTGTTCTGAGTTATAAGGTACAATGTACATAATTAATTCAATTGGGAACCATTCATGCAGAATGTTTTATAAGAGGCACATATCGGTGACGCACATGATAACGCCGATGTGCGATGTGCTAACAGCGCCATCTTTAGAAGCACATTTGCCATTGACGGGTTTGGGTGTGCTTTCTCTCGCTCTTCTAACAAGCGTGCTGACTGAAGGGGAGAGACGTGTATCCCAAATAATTCTCTGTGCTCTATGTATTTCTGCAGCGAATAAAGCATCCTGAGACCTCTTCCATCGACATTATCTTTATTGACGAGAACAACAAACACAACCAGAGTAAAACTGTTACATAGGCAATGCTGATTTGTTGATACTGTATTTCTAAGAATAAATTACCAGAATGTATTTGATTTGTTCATGATAGTTGTCAGTAGTCTCAAGATTTTTCTGAGTTTGTAGTCATGGGGTTGTATTATTAAAATACATCAAGGTGCCCCAACAAACTGTTGTTTATTTTTTCTTTGCACACATATTAATATTCATTTGATTTGTCCATAAAATGAGCATGTTGTTGGTCTGTGTTTTATTGGTTGTTGTCTCCCCTCTTCCCGCCCTTTACACTCCCACTTTTCCACAGCTTTACACACAAACCTATTTATTTAGTTTTTTTTTTTTAATCTGAGGTGCGAACGACCAGTGCTAAAACGGTGGGCAATTCTTTCTGCTAAAGCTAATATTCTAAAATGAATGCAAATACAAATGCAAAAAAGTAAGTCACGCACATCTTCTGCAATGCAATTCCACTTTAAAATCCACTGCAGCCCGTGTGTTTTCTAAGCACCATCTCAACAGATTCCTACAAATCCTTAAATAATAAGAACACACGTTCAAAGGTGCAGGCAAGGAAACAAGGGAATTTACGAATTTATATTAGATCTTCATGATGTTCAAACATTGTATCAATAGTACACAACAGTGCTAGTCTGGCTTTGTGGAAGATGACAAGGTAAGCCTTGGGTAAGCTTGTTTTATTAGCCTAGCTATCAGTAAGCTTACTGTAGTCTCTCAACACTGTCTTCAAATATACAAGATGTTCCCCATTTGCATGATAGTAACAGCTCTTATCTTATTAATTTGTATCCTAAACATTCTGAAGCTTGGAAAATGACCATGACAATTTTGGACTCATAAAAGATTTCCTAATTTTTCATCATTCAAACACAGTTTCCATCCACCTATTTTTATGCGCATCTTCGAATAGTGCATGAAAAAACTCTGGATGGAAACGGCAAAATGTGCATAAATTCTAAAAATATGCATACAAAACTTGTGTGCTAAATTGAGGCAGATACGACATGCACATAAAATAATATGGAAAAACGTTTATGGAATAAAATCCCTCGATTCGCAACAAAAAACTCAAGTGACTTTGCCTCAACAAAAGATGTGATTGGATAACTGGAGTGATCATCAAACCAATTTCATTGCACAGCGTCTCAAATGTTGGTTTGATAATTCTGAAATGCCTTAGCCATCAAAATGATTTGGTATTACTCTGGCATCTGAATGGAAGAGAACATGACAGTGTTTATTGTGTTCGCCTGTGCGCTCTGAGACGCAAGTAATTTATGATGGAGGAAAAAAGAGCCACAGTGGCCAGTTTCCCAAGAGGAGACGATTCTGTTTTCTTGAGGACATGGGATGGAAGCTCTGCTTTATTCACAAATGCTTTATGATATTCCAATTTTAAATTTGCAACTTTGAATGGAAACGTAACTAATGACTGAAACTGTGTTTTATAAGGCTGGACAGTAAGCTGGTACATTACTATAATATTAAAGGTTAGAATTAACACCTGATTTGTCTACAATTGCATATAATGCAGTTTTATGATAATAATGTTATAATAACTTAGAATAGTGCATATTTTTTTGTAAAATGCTCTTCTATAGAGTTAATCTTCCTAACTATTGAGTTTATGGTCATTGAATGGCTATTAGACAACAAAAATATTTGTCAACATTTTTTCTTCCACCAGGGAACACCATTATCATGAAGGGGTGTACCTGGTCTGCAACAATGTTTAGGTACTGTAGGTGGCACGTGTCAAATCTACGTCCACATGAATGGCCAGACCCAGGGTTTCCCAGCAGAATATTGCCCAGAGCATCACTCTCCCTCCAGCGGCTTGTCATCCCCCCACAATGTATCGTGGTGCCACCACTTCCCCAGGTAAACGGTGGAGGCAATCATGCATAGAGCCTATGGAGAGCCTAAGTCCCTCCCCTTCCGGTCGACCACCATAGGACCTTATTTCGGAAAAATATTGTATGGTAGTCAATGGCGAGAGACAACAAATATTTTGATCTCGTTTGAATTGTGCCCTGATTTACACATATGATGTTTGTCAATTTAAAAGATACATTTTAAAGTCAAGAAAGTCGCAGCTTGATGTAAAACTGCTGAGGTATAAGACTGTGAAAATACGTAATTACAAAGACTACAAACCCAGAAGGCGCACATGCGACGTCATACCTTTTCTCTCAATGAATGAAGCTAACTTTACTGAAGCTAACGTCTGACATTTTTTCTATAGTCTTACATTATTATCGTAACGTTACGCTGTCATGCCTGAGTGTTTTGAGCCAGAATACACACATACGAGCAACGGATCTTGTGACGTACATAGTGCGAGACGAGAGATGTAGTTCATTGAGCGATTTTCACATAAAACTAAACGTTACTCTTCTGTTTTATGACAAACTGCGACTTTCTTGACTTTCATAATTACCTTTTAAATTGACAAACATCATATGTGTAGTTCAGGGCACAGTTCAGACGGAATAAAAAGATAAGTTATCTCTCGCCATTGACTTCCATACATATTTTTTTCCGAAATAAGGTCCCATGAGCCGGAAGCGGAGGGGCGGGACTTAGGCTCTCTATTGTAGGTGCTTTCGAAGGTGGAAAGTGGTCATCATAGGCACACTGATTGGTTTGCAGCAGAGTGCGATGCAGTCTGTTGTGGTTATGGGAGGAATGTGCTGTGACGCATTCGTCCCATAACCATCATAAAAATCTTGTGTGACTTGTGCCATAGTAGACCTTCTGTTGACTTGGACCAGACGGGATAATATTCATTGCCTTCATGCATTGCTGAGCTTTGGGTGCCCAACAACCTGTCGCTGGTTTGTGGTCTGGTTTGTCCCTCCTTGGACCACTGGACCATCTCTTGCCATTTCAGAGAAACTCTGACCCAGTCACCTTGCCATAACAATTTGGCCTTTGTCAAAGTCGTTCAGATCTTTATATTATACACATATACACACACAATCAAAAAAACATACATTATATATAGTGTATATATATATCTATATCTATATATATATACATACACACACACACACACACACACACACACACATACTACCTAACAGAAAAAAAATGAACGGAAATAAAATCCCACTTGCTCACTACCACCACTTCCACACTTTTCAGCTGTTTTCGCTCTTTGGCTGTATTTCCACATCACCAAGAATACATTTAGCCCACTGTAATTGTCATCTTATGTGAAAGACTGTTAAAATGATGTACAAATTAGCAAGTATAATAACTGAGGCTGTGCATGCATGGCATACAAAGCTGTTGTGAAAGACTCAGGGAGCATCTGCTCTAGCCTCTATAATTACACATATTTGACACACTATTGGGGAAATTAATCAAAATAATTAGTTCGTTAAGTGAAGTGTGAGGATTATAATTGTCAAGATGCCGCAAAAAATAATATTGTTAGGCCATAATAATAGGCCTGAACAGGCTATAAAATGCCTGAAATGTGTGCTTTAGTATTCCCTCAACCAATAACCTAAACAAATGTAATGACAGAACAAAATGTCTGTGTCTGAATAAAGCACCTTTCATTCACACCAAGGAGATCAGTTGCATGACAATAATTGCTGACACCCAGGCTGATATTTCCCACTGATATCAGCTAGAATATGAGTGCAAAAGTAAGACAGTCAGTGACTCACCGACAATGAGACCAATCTCACAGTGATGGTCGTCATAGCCACAGGTCATCATGGTGCCAACGGTGTCATTGATCACAGCAACAATGTCAATGTCAAAGTCCTGAAGAGAGAAAAAATAAAATGTTGTTTGGTATTTGAAACAAGCTGAAAAACTATTAAAGGTCAAATAAACACGCGAAGCTAGCCTATGTGTTACTGCAATTTTAATGGGTTAAAGCAGGGGTGGGCAAACTACGGCCCGCGGGCCACATGCGGCCCGTTAGGCTGTTTAATCCGGCCCGTCGAGTATTTAAAAAAATTGTATTAAGATCGCATTAATTTTGCCTTTTTTCTTGCAATACTTTGCGTTATATATATATTGCGTTGCATATATTTGACAATCAGAATATCAGATATTTCATGCCATAGCTAACAAATGTAAAAAAGGAAAAATGACATAAAAGCAGATCATCATTCATTCAGCGCTGTTGTGGCTGCGGTGTGTGTGTCACGTAACAAGCAATGACGCGTCACCATGGAAACCAAACAGACAGAAAACAGAGAATGTCTCTGCAGAAACTTAAGCGCATAGACTTGTTGCACGTTAATGTTTTTTCCTTTTTTGGAAACTCAATGAGAAAAAAAAATGTTTGGTAACCGCTTGCACACCTTAGTTTTTCCTTTGATTTGTCTGCTATTTAGTTTCTTTGCTCCTCTGGATTTGTGGATGTATCCTGCCCGATTCCGTTTACCGACCTTTATCGTCCGGCTTTCAACTACGCTCCCCTGTCTGCCATGTACAGAACCCGTTTTTTTTTTCATTAAATATTCTGATCTGCCTTTGCCTTTTATGTTTAATTTTATTATTCTTAAAATAAATTTGTATATTTGTTTATTTCCACAAATGTATGACTTTTGGAAGTGCAAATTGCCATTCAGTTTTAATAAAGTTGAATTAACGTAACCTGTAATTTTTACTCTTCTAAGTGTACACTTGCATATGTTTTGTTTCTAATTTACTGTTAGGCCATTAAATAATAATAAGGATAGCTACACAATATTTAAAAAGTATAGGCTATAATTATCTAACATCTTTAAAAATTAACATCAAAACATAACATACTAAATGGGGGATATCTAGCATAAAAAATGTATTGTCAGAATGTCATCTCTCAGTTGTTGAATTTCGCACAGACATTGCCACAACGTTGTCTGTTTGCTCAGCCCGATCTTATGAAAGTGCGAATACCACGAATTGTATTTGTAGTGCATAATATGTTTTCGCGTGCATATGATATGCACTTTATGGCGTGTAATAGGCACGCACTCCACACCCCTAATCCTAACCAAGGGGTTTACAGTGTGTAGCATGCACGCAGAAAAAAAAAAAATAAATAAATAAATAAATAAAAACCTTTTTGGCATATAAATGGCACAAGAAATCAAATTTGTGGTATAGATACGCACTTTCATGAGATTGTGCTTCATAATCTGCTACTGGGCCGGCCCTCTGTCAAATTTTTAAAACCCAGTGTGGCCCTTGAGCCAAAAAGTTTGCCCACCCCTGGGTTAAAGGGTGAATTTAAAACGAAAATGGACTTGAAGGGTTGGCTGGTTTTCATGGCTCAGTTAACCCCTGCTGGTAGATTTTGTAACTACACCTTATGGAGGTAAAAACAATTCTTAAAGGTGGTATCAGTGATTTCAGGCCCAAAAATATTTTATCACATTCATCTAATCTTTCCTAACGATCCGCTAGCTGCCCGCCCCATAAGCATGCCGTCAAAAAAACGCGTCTCTGTAGGCAGCCTAGGCTCTGAGATCTGCACACAAAAACAAATGGTTTAGCCAAACACTCAAAACCAAAACAAATAGTGTTCCAACCAATCACCGACAGGGGGAGGGTGTTGTGAGGTTTTGTGCTCGTGCACGGCTGCACGCGAAGTCAGAGCTGAAGAAAAAGCTGGCTGAAAACCTCACAACACCCTCCCCCTGTCGGTGATTGGTTGGAACACTACTTGTTTTGGTTTTGAGTGTTTGGCTAAACCATTTGTTTTTGTGTGCAGATCTCAGAGCCTAGGCTGCCTACAGAGACGCGGTTTTTTGACGGCATGCTTATGGGGCGGGCAGCTAGCGGATCGTTAGGAAAGATTAGATGAATGTGATAAAATATTTTTGGGCCTGAAATCACTGATACCACCTTTAACAATAATAATGACATTTATAAATGTTGGTTAAAAAAACCTGTATGCAGAAATATGTGCTCAAGAGCATTATTTACATTGTTAAGTGTGCAATAGGGGTGTAACGGTTCACATTACTCACGGTTTCAATCACGGTTTAAAGGTCATGGTTTCAGTACGTTTCGGTATTTGCTATGTTCAGAGGGGAAAAGGACTACTGTCAAATAAGAAATTTTAATTTTTATATTTTGGACTCCATTTTAAGGGTTAAATTCAATTTTAGCATTTAAAAAGTATGTCTAATTAATTGAAATCATGAAATGAATGCAATTTAACAACAATTTATTAAAAGTTTTATTTTGTTTTCCATTTCCACAAATTCCTTTTTTTTCTTGGCCTACCAACTTCTGTGTTTTCTGTTCCCTTTCAGTCAGTCACTCTCTGCGTAACGTCGGAGACCGACGAATAAGAATCTCGCTAGAGAGGCCAATCTACTTCGAGTGCAACTAAAACGAGCCAACGCACATTGGCATGCGGATCAGATGCGCTGCATCGCGGCACGTGCATATAATAAGAAGCAGGTGCAACGCATTCTTAAGCTTTTCGCTTCGGAGCCGAGCGGTTTGTAAGGGTCAGACAGGTCAATTTAGCTCAAAGAGAATTATTAACTAATTTATAGGGAATTCGGAAGAATCACTTATTACGGCCGAGCAAATGACTCGTCCAGCATTCATTTGAACGGGCCGTAACGGCGGATATAAATATCCAAACTAGTGAAAACACTGTTTTTTAGCAAGGTAACTTAGATCAGCAGTTAATTTCCAGCATTCATTTGAACGGGCCGTAACGGCGGATATAAATATCCAAACTAGTGAAAACACTGTTTTTTAGCAAGGTAACTTAGATCAGCAGTTAATTTCAAGACATTAAATTCGTAAGCACATAACACAAGTAACACTTCTCTTTAAAATAGAAACAAGACTTTATTGACGATTCTAACACATAAAACTAATATGTAACACAAACACAACAGCTTCTATGGCTATGCTGGCTACATATGGCTATTATGCCGAGAGCCAGGTATACTGTAGTTATTCAAAAAAATACAAATATGCGCGTGCACGAAATGAAACCCGCACTTTCCAGCAAAACATCTGTGGGGACCAGTACAATAAATGGGCGCGATGGCACTCCTCATTATAAGTGCACATACTTTTAAAACAAGACAATGATTATCTAGTCTCCAAGTCAGTTTAGTTACACATCTGCAATAAAGCAAGATGGAAAGCAATGTAATTACATTGACTATTGATTTATAGGCTATATTGCATTTAAAATGTTAATTGGCTGGGCATACTGGTCAATATGGATGCACATCCCTCAGTAAATAATAACCATCAACTATTAAGTATTGCTTTTATCATTTGCTGTACAGTTATCTCAGAGTATTCCCAGGGTATGCTTTGACCAGCTAGAGCTAGACGGTAGGTTGGAATGGCTCGATCCAATCAATCGGTTGAAGTAGGAGCCAAAGTGCCATGTTTAAATAATGGAAGCTGCAGCAAACCACATTTCTCAGGGACCAGGATCTCTTCCTCCATCAACACAACTAACGGCAAACGAGTCGTCCCTTTTCTTGTTTCTTATAACTATATAGTGATAAGGATATATTATACTCCGGGTCCCAATGGAGTGATGTGAAAAAAAGGTTCTACCAAGGCATAAAGGAATACATTAGTAATTAAAAATAACTGTAACCCTAGCAAGGGAGGCTTGATGGTTGTTCTCTCTTGCCCAAGGGGAAGACCCTAGCACTACAGAGGGAAGGAGTGTCCTGTGCAGTACGCAGTACAGACATTTCAAGCATCATTAGGACTGTACAATAAAGACTATGGCCCTGTCCTAAATGGCACCCTAAACACTCGCCCTCTTCTTACGAGCCTGCACTTTCACGACGTAATGCCGCTTTGACTGTCGGGAAAAAGTCTGCTACAAAGCTCGCTTTAGTGCGGACTAGGCAAAAGTGTGCATCGAGGGTGCATAACAACCTCAAAGGGGACACTGAGGAGCACCCTTCTAAAACCTAAAATGACAAATGAGACACCCAACGGTCTTGTGGACTACACGATTCTGGATAAATTGAGAATCACAATGGTTTTTGTTTCAAACTGAGATCACGATTCTCCCACGATTCAGAAAACTTTAATAAGATTTTTCTCAAAATTGACGTTGCTGATGTAAGACTTGAGAAATTTGAAAATGCCGGACAGTCTGGTAAAGGAGCGACCAGACCCTGAGAAGACAGGATCTTGCTGGAAATTACCATTTGAACTCACCATTTGAGACAAAAGTCTCACCTCCGAGTCATCCTAATCTACATTTCATTCCCTCACCCCCTCTCTCTCTCATACTCAGATCACCTGAATTCACCCAAGAAAATACATAGTTTTAATGTGAACGATTATCATCGAGTATTGTACATTTTTGGCATCATTTGAAATGTCTCAGTGCGACTGGTACAAAAGTAAAACAAAAGGTTCATAATAAGGTTAATAAGGTAATAACAAGGTAATAAGGTTTTAAGAGTTTAGAGATAACTGGCACACAAAGGAGGGTTGGTCTCCAGGCAAATGGTCTCATACCCCCAAAAGGTGTAACCTCTGAATGCAAGTATCCATTGTTAGCACATGTTTCCATGTGAAAGAGGTTCTGTCTATATAATGGAATGCAGCAAAGGGTTCGGGGCCTTCTGTTACTCAGATGAGCCCATGATGTTGAAGGACCTCAAAGAATTCAGCATCATGTATTTTAATGTTGGGTTCGCATCTCTTCTCTTTATTCCAGAGCATTTGATGTTTTGTATCGATTATCTTTGAATTGATTATGAAATTGGCATGATACATTTACCTGACATAGTAAATTGTTACATTTGATTATTCTAACCGTCTTTGACATTATTTTGATAAAAGAGTTAAAAGGAATAGTCAAACATTTGCTCACATTTAATGATGCACAGATATCATTACAACTTTTTCCATTTATGGAGTCAGATGAAATAACGAGAGAATACATATTCAAATGTATTGCATTTAATCAAAAAAATACTTTGCCTCGAGAAAAGACAGTAACACGTAGAGACTTTCTGCGCTGGTCGGATGCCGGACTTTGGGCCGGTCGAGCGTGAGCTTACACTGACACTGACAGCTCATTCATTGTTTGTCCAATTTTTATGCTCCAGGTTTTTCAATGGAGCATAACATTATATGATTCATGCACTTGCACAATAACAAGCACTTGTTTTTTGAAAATTTGCTCATTCTGACTCATTTTGTCACAAATACTTTTATTACTGGATGAATCAGTGTTTTTAAACGAATCTCTTGAATGAATGATTCAATGACAAATAGATTTTTTAACAGTCACTTGTCGCCACCTGGTGGTGTAAAGATGCAATCGATACAATCGTTATTTGAAGTGCCATATTGCTTTCAAAAGGTGATTTACTCTATTTTGATCGCTAAAGTAGACATCAGTGTTGAAATCCGAACTATAAAACTTATCCCAGTACTTCTGTGATCATTTGAATTATTGTAAAACAGAAATAATCATACTGTGAGGCTGAAAAGACAAAATACTTTGAAAAGGTTGAAGTTTTATATTTACATTTATTCATTTAGCAGACACTTTTATCCAAAGCGACTTACAAATGAGAACAATAGAAGCAGTTAAACTAACAATAGGACAACAATATGCAAGTGCTATGACCCTTCCCAGTATAATCTAACGCAGTACATGTATTTTTATATATATATATATATATATATATAAAGATAATAGATATAGATAGAAGATAAAGTGTTAGTATTAATGAATCAAGTGCAGCCGAAAAAGACGCGCCTTCAGCCGTTTCTTGAAAATGGACACGGACTCAGCCACTCTGGTTGAGTTGGGCAGGTCATTCCACCAGCAGGGAACAGACCAGGAAAAGGTCAGAGAAAGAGATTTTGTGCCTCTTTGAGGTGGCACCACAAGACGGCGTTCACTTGCAGAGTGCAAGTTTCTGGATGAAACGTAGGTCTGAAGTAATGAGTTTAGGTAAAAGGGAGCAGAGCCAGTGGTTGTTCTGTGGGCAAACCTCAGTGACTTGAATTTGATGTGAGTGGCAACTGGCAACCAGTGCAATTTTGTGAGGAGAGGAGTGACGTGTGCTCGTTTTATACGGGGTCTGCGGCACAGTCAAAGCAGATCTGAATGTTCCGGTGCGATTTTGTCAAAGGTTTAATAGACACAACCAAATCACTGTCATTTAGGAATGAGATTCCGTGGGTGTTTGAATCGAGATCGCAATCTTTTTTTAACGATTAATCGTGCAGCTCTACTCCGCACGCATTGGCCACTGTAACTACTGTAAGTGCATATGAAGTGTGCCATTTGGGACAGGGTCTATTAAACCAATGGCTTTAGCATGTAAAAGCATGATACACTGATTCATACACTCACCCCTCTCTTCTTGATGGCTTTTCTCAAAAGGCCCACAACATCTCTCCCCTCCACTCCACTCGCCTTAAAACCTTTGGTCCATGACACCAGAAAACTCTGCACAGAAATAAGGACAACCATGGAGACATGACATTCTCGCTAAAGAGCTCCTTATTTTAATGTATTCTTCCTCCTTTAATTTTTTTCTTTCTCATCTCACCTCATCTAGTTTAGTCTGCTGGCAAGGAAATGAAAAGGTAAAGCCTAGAGGCAGCTTCTTCTCTTTGATGCCCAATTTTTCAAGGAAATTGGCCAAGCATTCGGCTATGTGATCGAAGAGCTGGAAAAGAAAAGAAAAAAAGACATTTAAATTTTAAATACATTGCTTAGCTAAGATTAACAACCCATTGCAGTCAAAAATGACCCACACCAAAATGTCTAAATATAGCCCAATATGTTCAATAGCAAACAAATTAGGTGGATCAAAAGTCTATGTAAAAGGATAAAAGGTAATCTTACAAAGCGCAAGTTAGTCCAAAGGTGTCGTTATTTTCATCTCTTAAATATGACATTTTTGAAGGCTACAAAATCATATGCACAGTTTAATTGTTTTGAAATGAAAAGCTCTTTAGATTTAACTAAAGTGGAAACAAGCCTCAGAAAAGCTACCGAAAGTGAAAAGTTCCGATGCGGAAATCCAATGGGGACAGACAATCAATATGTCGTGCAGTCTCCTCAGGCCATACATTCTATATTGAAATCACAACGCCATAATGCCATGGTGGGGTGTGTGTGAGGAACCAGGTGCAACTCATGATTCTCTGACAGCTGGGTTCCAACTATATCATCCACCCTCTGGTCATGCACTCTTATAAAGGACTCTTGTGGCCGAATTGAAATGATTGAAGTCCAAACAGTGAACACATCCACTGCCAAACTAACACGGAAAAGTAGGGATGAAAATTGGTTTAGTTTTACCCCAGACATGATTCAGTTCCCAGCCACCTAAGAGAATCTTTTATGCATTTTTATTTAGCACAACAGTTAACTTGTTTAGTTTTAGCTATTATTTTTATGGCATTTTATATGATTATTATGATGAAAAGTTAGTTCTAGTATCTCAAATTGCTTTTTTTTTTGTTTGCTTAATCAATAATATACAAATTACTGTATTCTGTTATGGAGAGAAGATATAATTCTTTGTATAACAGCATATTTATAAAAATAAAACATAAGAAGATATAAAACAAACGGACATGTCTGTTTTATACATTTAGGATTAAACCATATAAAATGTGTTTAAGTATTAATACTTTTTTTTAACAGTGAACAAGAGTAGAAGAAAGAATGTGCATTAAAATGATTTTCTTATGACGCACATTCATTTGGCCTTTGCCTAAAATGGTTATTCCATGCAGAGAGACACTGTGACACTTAAAGTGAGATAACATTATTATCTATTGCAAGATGAAATAAGATGAATTCAGATGAATCCATTTCTACATCTTCACAATCTGTTAACTTAGGATTTTGCAATTAAAGAAGGACCCATTATACATGTTTCTATCAAATTGTCTAAAAGACAAAGTTAAAGGGATAGTTTAACCGAAGATGAAAATTCTATAATTTAATCACCCTCAAGTTTTAAACCTGTATGAATTTCTTTCTTCAGCTGAACACAAAAAGGATATTTTGAAGAATTTCGGTAACCAAACAGTTGATGGGCCCTTGTTTTCTACTATGGACGTCAATAAGGCCCATCAACTGTTTGGTTACCAACAATATCCTTTTTGTGTTCAGCTGATTATTTTTTAATAATCTATCCCTTTAATAATGCGTAATTAAAATAATTTTTCAACCAGGCCCTAAGATAAAAACAGACGCCTTGTGCGTTAAGGTTAATTGGTTAAATGTTCATGTGCAGAGATACGGTGGGTCTCATTTACTTTGTTCTTAGGTGTTAAAACGTTCTCATTCAAAACTTTCAGGTGCATACTCTAAATAAGACTGTCAATTAGGCCTAGATGTGTGGTTGGCCAGATTGTTATTTACATACATTACATCAATGCATTTGGCAGATGCCTTTATCCAAAGGGAATTACGTTGCATTCAAGGCACACATTTTACATTTTTATCAGTTCTTGCTTTCCCCCGGGAATCAAACCCATGACCTCTACAATTTGAGCAACAGAAAAAGTTTTGTAGAACCTTTACCAGGCCACACATGTATATCATATAAATCCTATTTGTTACTTTGGAATAGGGATACTTCACCCAAAAATGTACATTCTGTTATCATTGACTCGAATCATTCCCGATGTTATTTTGAAATTTGACAGTTTGGGTTACCATTGACCTCCATTGTCTAGTCAAACCTTGGACAATCATCAAAATATATTTTTCTATGTCCTGCAGAAGAAAGTAAGTCATATAGGTTTGGAACAAAATAAGGGTGAGAAAATTACAGAATTTTCATATAGGTGATATACTGTATCCCTCTAAATATAATACACCTAATAATAAATCAATGTCAATGTCAATGTCACTTTTATTTGTATAGCACCATTCAAACAACACATGTTGACCAATGTGCTTTACACCATCTCAATAAAACAATACAACAATATTCAAACAAACTGATTAAAAAAAGAAATATATGTAATAATAATTATCATCAAATAGATGAATAGGCCATTTCAAACAAGTGTGTCTTAAGTTATACTTTAAAAACATGTACCGAATCAGCGTCCCTAACATGTGATGGTAAGCTATTCCAAAGTTTTGGAGCAACTACCCCAAAGGCACGATCCCCTTTCTGGCTTAACTTGGTCCTCGGAACTTTTAACAAGTTTGGAGTTGATGATCTCAAGGTTCTACCTGTCTTGTACCCTATTAAAAAATCTGATAAATAAGTCGGTGCTAATAGGAGTTTAAAATCAATTCTATATTGTACAGGGAGCAATGTAAACGGACCAAGGACGGAGTGATGTGTTCACGTTTTTAAGTGTTAGTTAATAATCTCGCTGCAGCATTTTGTACCTTTTGCAGCCATTGAATAGATGCTTGACTAATACCCTTTGCAATAGTCAAGTCTTGAGGATATAAGAGCATGGATTGCAATTTCAATGTGTCAAAGATGATTTCATTTTAGCCAAATTTCTCAAGTGAAAAAAACTTGACCACATAATTAACCTGTGCATTCAATTTCAGTGCGCTATCAATATAAACACCCAAGTTTTTAACACGATCTTTCACATATAATGACAGTGATCCGAAATTGAACTCTGCTGCGCCTAAGCATAAGATTTATGCATCATGATTTCTGCATAACTTTCATATTAGAACTTTCTGCATGAGAATTGTTACGTTCTATACGTGTTTGTTGTTGTGCTTTTGTTTTTGTTTTTCCCTCCCTCTCTTGTACGCCTTCTATTTGCTCTCAGGTTCCTGTGATAGGCCGTGTCAGTTGTCAATCATAATCAGGGCGGCTCTTCCGCGACCCCGCTGTTTTAAAAGACTTCCAGCGAGTCTCGTTCAGCAGCAGTGTGTGTTTGTTCAGTGTCCTGAGTTGCGTACTTTGTATCAGTTTAATACAATTCCACTTGTGCATGTGTAGTCTAACATTAATTTCCTTAGTGTTATTTTGTGCTTTACGCCAATGTTCTGAGTTTAATGGGCTTTAGGTCTATGTGGGAAAAGAGAACAGGTCAGTAGATTGCGCAATATACATTGTGCCCGTAGTAATGTCAGGTGTTAGACACACTAGGTAAGAAGTGTGCACCACTCTTTGTATTTTTGTTTTCTTAGTTAGAGAAGGATTTTAGGGCGTCGAATACGCTGAAGAATTCGGTTTATTTTTCACATTTTATTTTATTAGGTTAGAGGTTGTGGGGGTAGTTTAAGGGAATTATTTTGTTATATTTGGTTCTTTAATTTGGCGCCACTTAAGTTCCTTTTCCCTATAATTATCTGTATGTTTGTTTCATTTACATTGTACATAGCTCACTCACTGTAACTAGTGGCTTCTTCGGCTTTTTGTAATAAATTATCACGTTTACAGCACTTTGTGTATTCTATTCATGTTTCTTTCTGCTGTATCCCATCTACCAGCAGTAGTGTGATATCTGAATGTTGCGTTCCATCTCCTAGACCTTTAAAGGTCGCAACAAGAATTTTCAAAGACAGGTTTTTAAAAATGTGCTGAGGCAAGAATTCAACAGGCTTGCTGTTGCACACACTCCTCACCTCTGTCCCAGTTCCCCTCATGATGTTCTCTGGAATGGCATAGATCTGGTTCTCCATCTCCACCGTCTGCTTCCCATTACTGGACACTCTGACAAGCAGAACTCGGAAATTGGTTCCTCCCAAGTCCAGGGCAAGGAAGTCGCCCGTTTCTACAAACAAATGTAATGTAAATTTAACTCAAGAGAATAGATTTCGAGAATAATGACAACATTACAAGAACAAAGGGGTCATGGTTCAAGAATAATCACATTATAAGAATTTTACAACATTAATATTTTACAAATAGTCCAAGTTTTGACAATGAAGTCAAAACATCAGAACAAACAGTATTTTGAGAATAAAATAAAAATTATGGGAATAAAGGATTACGATTTTAAGGTGATATTATTATGGTAAATGGTAAATGGACTGCATTTATATAGCGCTTTCACAGACCTATGGCCACCAAAGCGCTTTACATAGCCTCAAATTCACCCATTCACACACCAACGGCGGTGTCAGCCATGCAAGGCGCCATCCAGCTCGTCGGGAGCAGCTGGGGTTAGGTGTCTTGCTCATGGACACCTCGACACTTGGTCAGGTGGAACCAGGGATTGAACCACCAACCTTTCAGTTTGTAGACAATCTACATGAACCACTGAGCCACTGCCGCCCATATTGTTAAGTATTGAGTAACATTAATTAACTACATGTTCTTAGTATAGGGGTTATGGTCAGGGTTAGCTGCTTGTAATTATGCATAATTTACTATTATTTCTAAAGTAAGTACAGTACATGTAACGTGTAACCTTAAAATAAAATGTTACCAAAAAAAAGTTGTTTGTTATGAGAACAAAGCTGTTCTCAGACAATACTTGTTTATTAAACCTGCATTATGCCAGCAGCCATATCACCCTGTAGCCCAAGACTGATGCTCAGCAGGGTTGAGCTGGTTCAGGACCTGGACAAGAGACTTCCTAGGAAAACCAGGTTGCTGCTGGAAGAGGTGTTAGTGAGGCCAGCAGGGGGCGCTCATCCTGTGGTCTGTGTGATCCTAACGCCCCAGTATAGTGATGGGGACACTATACGTTAAAAAACGGTGTGTGGCGCAATATGGCTGCCGTCGCATCATCCAAGTGGATGCTGCACATTGGTGGTAGTTGGGCAGATTCCCTCCTTTCAAATGTAAAGCACTTTGAGTGCCAAGAAAAGGCGCTAAATGTAACGAATGATTATAATTATTACTAGATTAACCGTTATGACTTGTTTCTCAACCCTTTATGACTTTGTAATGCTACATTGTTTAATGTGGCACTAAAAGGCTGTCACACTAAACTGGATGGGTTAGTGTGTAGGAGGAATTTCAGATTTTTGAAAGCTCACAGTACTTTGAACTTGAAGTACTTTTTATCTCCAAGGATTTTTCAAGATATGGCCTCTTCGGAACTATTCTTTGCATGCTTTTCTAGGCTTAACACATATTAAAGGTCTTTCAGAAAGCATTTGTTAAACTCTCAAGGTGAGGACAGATGTCTGTCAGTACAGGCGTGACCTTCTGCCGTAGCGTACAATGTGAGTATAACAACAGGCTTTCATGCACCCAAAGATCTCACTTCAAAACGACATGATAAACATAGCCTTTGCACACAAAATGTTTTGTTACAAGGAAGTTGCTTAAATCTACAACCATGCAACAAGAAATGTATCTCTTCAAGAGAAAGCAAAAAGTTGAGCAAGCAGAAACATCTCAACCGCTGAATCATGACATGAGAATAAAGTCCCTGAGTAAGCGGGGATGGCAAACATCCATTTGGACACAAACCCACCTTGGTCTCAGATCAGTATCGTTCCCTTGGCAACACTTCCTAGCACTCTTTTGTGGCTCACACCCACATGACTACTTTTGTGTGTGCAGGCATTCTTTCCAGGAACCCGAAAACAGTTATTCTTTTCACACTCCACTTGAGACATTGTCTCATCCCACGTGCACAGTCAAACACTCTCAGATGCCAGTGACAGCACTGGGTTGGTGTCAGTCACTGTGACAGAAACACACACTCAAACACATCAACAGTGAGGGCTGATAATAACACACCTGGAGAGCTGTATCAATCATTTCTTCATCTTATTTCACAACAAAAAGGAACCACTTCCAAGGCAGAACAATATGTTCCACAGGATGCTTGCCACTAAAGACAACAATATACTGTACCTCCGCCCATGACATGACCCACATGGAACCTGACACCAACACATTCCCAAAGGGTACAAATACTTTTCATTCACAATATTCAATAATTTTTTTTTCCCTCATTATAATTAGATTAAGAATTTGTAATAAAAGTTGTTGACATACAAATGCCCGTGAAATGGATTTGGATGCTTAAGCCACACTCACAAAAAATGCATGCTGTTACATTACATATCATGAATAACATTTTAAGCAAAACATTTCACAAAAATATGTTTGTTCAGTTTGAAAGGTAGTGTCCACCTGTGGTTACTTACAGATTTCATACATCTAAAAAATGACCTTGAGATTAGTTGGTGAAAGGCCAAAAGAAAAGTAAAGTCAGTTCTGAGAAAAGCTCTTGCATTAGATGTTTGTAGGTGTTGCTTGGTTTGATTTTTTTACTTCTCAAATGCACTGAAATTCAATGGATTCAGCTAAAGTGGGGCACTTTTTTGAAAATTGGGCTAAAATTGGCCTATTTTACCTGATTCATAGCATACAACATTTCTAAGTGCGTTTTTGTTCTGATACTTTTTGTGATTTTAAAAAGCTAAACTTGAATGTCTTAGGCTATTTTGATGATTCTTTTTTTCCATCTGTATGGGTCAAAAATCTCATTATCACCTGTGCCGTCAGGTGTGGAGCGGACGAAGGTGGGGAGCATCTTGACAGCTGCAGTTGGGTTAGTGTCTCTGCCCAGTCCTTTATCCATCTCCCTTCTGAACCGCTTGGAGACATCCATCAGGTTCTCATCAGACAGTCGCATGTGATACAGGTACTTATCCACCTGAGAAAACCAAATGAAGGGTGAAAATTCACTACATTTTCCTATTTTCTTTTTTATATAGGTCTAATTAAATAAAGAAAAGTACTTCTACTGAACAACACCGATTTACTTTTTATTAGTAAAGTTTTTGACAAATATCACTATACATATTCTCATACAAATGTACAACATGGCATGGGGTATGATCATAATGGCAAACTATTATACTACTCATAATAACTTTGCAACTTGGCATATTAACTCTCCACAAATGTTCTGCAAGCAAGGAATAAAAATAACCAGGGTTCTCACAAAATGGGTAAGAATTTTATTTTAAACGATTTCATAAAGCACTCACAAAAAGGCATGAAATATTTTAGGTATGCATACTCACTGAACTGGAAATCATTCTAGGTACGGGGTTAAATAAAAAAAAAAAAACTGAAACTTTTGACTGAAAATTTTCCCTCGGCCAAACCCCATTCAACAGCCTGTTACACACCCAGTTCAAGAGCAGTTTTTTCTTTTTGTAATTAGGAGTATAGTGAGTACATGCTTTACCTTCACAAATTAAGTTCTCAAAGAACATTTGCATTTAAAGAAAGGCCATTTTGAACTGCGTTTCTATTATTTACACACTTTATGAAATTTTAATGTTTTCAATCTAATACTTTTACAAGACTTGAATCTTAGTGATGTAGTCATACAAATAATTAACCATTTGCATAACTTTAACACAAGGTTTTATTTCTCAAACAATAAAAGCCAAAAGAGCTTTTGCCACAAAGTGAGCTAATATCACAAACTATACATCTGAGCGTATTTTCCAGGCCTGGATATCGCAACTTTAAAATTCACTTTTTTATTTTTTTTCATTCAATAACCAAATAACCATGATTGCCAAATGTATAAATGCAGTAGGCACATCCCTTCTGGACATAGCTGTAATACCAAAATGTGAAAGACAGACTCGACTTCCATTCCATTCTGAACGGAACCATAGGCACAAAATCAGACAGACTTTTGATTTTATAAAATCAAAAGCTAAAAGCTAAAATACAACAGCATAAAATAATACATTCAGCCTTACTGATTACATTTCAAACACAAAGTAACTTTCTGTTCAAAATGTAATCAGTAAGGCTGCACGTGCTATTTTATGCTGTTGTATTTTAGCTTTTAGCTTTTGATTTTATAAAATCAAAAGTCTGTCTGATTTTGTGCCTATGGTTCCGTTCAGAATGGAATTACATCCTGCATTATACAGTATATAAATATATAGGCCTATATAAATAAAGACTATCTGACACTGGCAATCACAAAGACCTGCTTTTCTTTGAAGGCCAATAGTAACTTGAGGCCATCCGTTTATTCTTACAGTCCTGATACCAGCTGAAGAATCTTTTACAAGAAAGGGAAGCTGGAATGTCCCATACTAGCTTTCACTCAAAGGTCAGATGTTGACTTCATAAGAAAAGCTCTTAAAATCAGTTATATAAAGATGAAGAAAGAAAGAAAGAGTCTCTTTAGGCAACATCCTTCCAGATTGAAAAATAATTGCTGCTCTCTCTCTGAGGTCTGCAGTATTATATTTAATGATTGACAATGGAACAAGTGTTGTTCGCAATTCTAGCTCAATAATGGTTTGATTCGCTTTGATGAATTCACCCTGATGAATAGCAACAGAGCACTGTACTGAGGTGTATGCTTTTAGTAATTCATACAAAACCTACAAAAGCATACAGCATTCACAATCACACATATCCACCTCAGCAGGAGAAATGGCCTGTCTTGGTAAGAACTTAGATGTGAAACTCATATGGCTGTTTCTATAATATGACATTTGACATCACAGGGGGACAGAATCATTCACACAGCTGCCCACGATAAGAAATATGGTGCCAAGATCACATGGGAAACATATCAAATTGTCGCCTACTACACAGGATTCAACAGGGCTTAAGAGCATGAATATCAAAAATATAGGCTATTTCTTATTGATTATTTGAAAGAACAACAAAATTAAACAATTAATGTGAAAATGAATTTAAAAAGAAGCTTGTTTTGATTAAAAATCATGTAAATATAAAAGGCAAATAGTACTTCGTTCGGAGGCACTGATACAGTGCAGACTACTGTATAAAGTCACACACACACATGCAGTACAATCTGCATTATGGAGTCAAACTTGTCTAAGTCCAGGCTGGTCTCAAGGTCCTGTCCAGGACATACTGGATGTAACAGTACACAGTGCTATGATAAACAAGTTTATAATTATCGCGTTAAGACAGAGATAGACGCTATTATATTCTGGTTTAAACTTCAAGTGCAAACACAGTTTTCATTTCTGTGAATCAATTCAAACTGTCTGCTTAAAAAGAAACTTCAATTTAAAAAGAAAAAGAAAAAATCAATTTAAAACTCTGATTCAATAATTAATTTCAATGACATTTGAAGAGCAGATTCATAAATACACTTTGTTGTGCTTATTTAGTGAAAAACATATCTTAATCATTACTTTAATAAAGTCAAATGCTATAAATAATATTAATATAAAATGTTACATTTTTTTATTTGTAAAGTTTTTTTAAAGCCTTTTCAGTGCAAATACTGACATACATCAGATATCAGAAGTGTGAAGTTAAAGCTGCATCGCCCAGCTGTTTTCAGTATGTAGTTGACACTTTTTGTCAGAAAAAAAGTCAAGTTCAAAAAATATCCCAGGTTATTTCAACCTTCTGTAGCATAAGTGTTTATGAACACTGACCGTTCAATAGACCTACAATAATGTTGAAAGGGTAATTATTTCAATGAATGTCTTGCCCTGGGGCCACTTCTATTTGGGGATAAACTGAACACCTTTCCAATTACATGCCAATTTCAACACCACCAATTTCACCTGCTTTTGACTCCAACGCATGCGAGGACACTTTAATGAGGTTCAGAATGTACTGTCAATACAAAAGAAAAGAGAACTCTTAGGAGGCTTGAAACTGATCATTTGCACAAGACATTTCAGAACTCTTGCATTCAAGACAAGTGAGTGATAACATGAGGATATGAAAAAGGTCAGAGTGCGTGCACTGAATGTGAATCCCAGTGAAATTTTTACTGCCTTCATGTACAGACAGCTCCACAAACACAACAAAGACATAAATCAGAAGAGCTTAAATCACATTTGCTTATACAAGTTCTTTTAAATCTCAACGTTAGACAAGGCTTTTATTCACATTACTCCCACTTGGCCTCGAACAGCCTTTTGAAACTGTGAGTTTCATTTCATTAAACCTTTTGTCAACTAAACTTTACTTTTCCTAGCCAATATTGAATGACTTTTACCAAACAGTCACATGGGTATTTTTTTTTATGAAATTATAATTGTAATAGGATGAATCAGGGTAATTTTGGACATTTCGTAATCTGGAACACCCAAGCACTGATGTGTACATTTCTTGCTCAACCACAAGAAAATAGAAAAAAATGTTACAATGACCGTGTCCCAGCCTTCATAATGGGAAGTATTGTTGTTGATCTGTACGGACCAGGCACCATGGTTCGAAACGCACGTGATTCTCGGATTAAATGCGAACTTTAACCATCATAGAGCGAAAGTTTATCATTTTGCATGTCAGTATAAACATATCAGATTAAAAAGCAAAGTTGAACAAAAAGTCACAAAAATTGCGGTATATGCGTTAATTCTGTCATCTGTCATCAATTTCTGAGCTTTTCTCTGCATTATTCATAGGAATTGACTCTTTTAATCCAATCAATGCGCCATATGAGATCACATTACAGAAGATAATTCAAATATCAACAAAAGACAGTTTCAGCACTGTTCGTTCAAATCTGGCTGTTCAGCTTTGTGTTGTTGTCCTTCAGACAGTCCTTAACAATACTGCAATGCGGATCATAGTTCATAACTGGAACGGAGAAAGCATGTTTCAAGTTTTTATAGACATATTTCATTCCTAGTGCTCCAAACATGAACCAGCACTGTGTATGCGCACATAGACATATTTCATCACATCTTCTTCAAATTAAATATATGATATGTTCAAATAAGGATACTGATAATACTACGGTACATCTGATTATGAATGCGATGACACGATGAATTACTGATCTGATACACAGAAGACAATAATGTAGACCGAAAATTCAAAGAAGGATGGACAAAAAAGTCTTCATTCTTTCTGTGTTAAACTGATGTGTGTTATTTGTTCAGAGACTGCAGTGCTTAAATGCAATGAAAATATTATAATTTTTCATATAGACCAATAACTCTGGAAAGATATAACGCTGATTCGATGATATTTCTAAGAATAATTTATCATAACATATTTGATTTATTCATGATAGGTGTTAGTAGTCTCTACTAATAAGATTTTTGTGAGCTTGCCACATCAAAATATGTTAAAGAGAATAGCCTACTCTACTCTGGTATGAGGAACATGGCAGTGGTTCTTCATTCTTCATTTGGTATTAAGAATTTGTGTTTGATTCTGGAATGTTCTATTCGGCATTGTGTATATCATCTGATCCCAGTGACAGTAGAAAATAAAAATGCAGCTTTTAACCAGGGTATATTAATTTCATAGTTTGTTGTTTGTACAATGATCCCATTCATTTGGCCATTAGTTGATAACGTAGGCTATAAGACACTGAGGGTAATAGCTGACTTGTCAGACAACTATTCATCCAGTGCAGTTTCATTCATGCAGCACTAGTTAACCAAACAAAGGTGAGTCAGTTCAGTAAAAGAATGCAGTTGATAGTCTTGTTTAGAATCAAACACTACGCATATGAAAAAGGGCCTTTGGCGTAAGGCACGTGCACAGGTAGGGCTCAACCTGTGCAGAGCACATGCCCTTTTTGCCCTTACACTCCTAAGTGCCCTTTTTTGGGTGTTTTTTTTTTTTTTTTTTTTTTTTTTATCAATGCTATTGGTTACCATTTACGTCTGTCTGTCTGTTTTACAAATATTTAGCCAATGAAAGTTCTTAAAATGACCTTGTGTAAATCGTATTCAATCCTCAAGCTGTCAGTATGCTGATAACCCCGCCCCCTCTATATTCACTGAATCAACTGAAGTTCCACAGCAGCCGCACAGTAGACAGCAGCTGAACGAAGTTTTGCGAAGGGTAAATAAATATCTTGTTGTTTGAATAAATAGGCTACTACTAAACACTATGTCTATAATATTTTATTTATTTGATGTCTGACTCACTGAGACATGTGGGACGTCGCCTGAGACTGAGAGGTATGGCTAGCATTTGCCATCTAGTCATAGCCAATACATAGACACTTAAATAGCCTGTGCATACAGTATCCTTTCATCTTTTATAAAATGCGATTTTGGCCAAATGTATTTTACAGAAGGAAAAACTGAGCGCCCATATAGGTACAACAAACTAGTTGGTTATAACCTGTTGATGAAAATGTAATGTGATGCCGCCGGCGCCGTTTTAATGACGGACAAAAAATGCACATTTTCACACATTCGCTGGTCAAAAAATAGATACTGATAAGTATGGGGCGCCGTTTGTAAAGCGGCTCACGCTGAAAATAACAGCAACATTTTGTCACATTTAGCTTCAAACAATGTTTAAAAAACTGGTATGAATTTTTGACGGTCACTTTTTACCACATTTACAACAATATTTGTCAACTTAGAGATATTTTAAATAGTTAAATCTAAATATTAAATGTTACACCTAAATGTTAAATCTAAATGCTAAATCTAAATCTAAATGCTAAATCTAAATCTAAATGTTAAATCTAAATCTAAATGTTAAATATAAATATAAATCTAAATGTTAAATCTAAATATTAAATCTAAATCTAAATGTTAAATCTAAATGTTAAATGTTAAATCTAAATCTAAATGTTAAATCTAAATATTAAATCTAAATCTAAATGTTAAATCTAAATGTTAAATCTAAATCTAAATGTTAAATCTAAATCTAAATGTTAAAACTAAATGTTAAATCTAAATCTAAATCTAAATGTTGAATCTAAATCTAAATGTTGAATCTAAATGTTTTGGGTGAAACTAAATATTTAACTAATATGCAAATTCAAAATGCCGGAAGTGCCAAAATAAAAGCTCGAGGTGGTCAGTGTGTGTTTATAGCATGGTTTATAGTGTCAAATAACAAATAAAAACCATCTCATAATAATAACTATAATATAACGATAATAACTTCCTAAAATAATAAACAAGTTTGGAGAAACTGTAGAGTTTCGTGATGACAGAGCGATGACATGACATTCAGTCAAAGTGAGCCCCCTAGTGGCTGGCTATTATGGCTACAGGTCATAAGCCCCGCACTTTTCATAAAAGTGACACTAGCCTACTCTTCAAATACAGTTTCTCCAAACGTGTTTATTATTTTAGGTAGTTATTATCACGCTAATCTATGTCCAAGAGTCCATTTCCTCGGATGAGATGGTTTTTATTCGTTATTTGACACTATAAACCATGCTATAAACACACACTGACCACCTCGAGCTTTTATTTTGGCACTTCCTGTTACCGGCATTTTGAATTTGCATATTAGTTAAATATTTAGTTTCACCCAAGCGGCAACCTCCCCGTCTCTCTCTTGAAACCAACACGGAAGTGAGTTAAACTGTAATTCGTTGACTGGCCGCTTGAGGCTGTTGTCAGAAGTGAGTCAAATCTGTATCTCCCCCATGTTAAAATGACCAACTTTACAGCAGAAAAAAACATGTTTAAAGCCTGGTGTCTGTATGTGGATTTGGTCTATACAGCTAATTTTGCCCTTCATAACAACTGTGAGGGGGGTGAATTATTTTATAACTCATCCGTTTAGTTGATTAATATTTAAATTTAAGGGTGTGGCCAAGCCACTTGAGTGACAGATGGATTGCCGCTGTCAGTGCTAGCCGTTTGTCTGCTGTTGCTAGCCGTCACTTCACCTCAGCAATGTTAGCTGCTGAACTTGAAATCTCTGCAGTTTTTGTGCTTTTTTTCGGGATTATCATTTCATACAATTTTAATACTTGGGTAACGTTACAAAGCTCACGTCTTTGGATTCCGTCGTTATCGTTCGAGAGAAAAACCAGCGCTGTATTTCAGTTGTTTTCCTCTGTGAACATGCACTAATGGATGTCTGACAATTTCGTTGCTTTTTGGGGTTTTCAAATTTAAAACGTCAATAAATGCTCGTTCGTTCTGCTCCCATGGAACAGATGGATTATAATATGCTTATGTACCGTCAGATGAAATCATGCAGGCGTCGGCGCTTTCTCCGTCCGTGAATGAGCGCGGATTTTCTAGCGCATTTACTTGCACTTCAAAGGCAATATATCTATGGTTTAACGGTTAAACCATAACCCATTTGAGAGACGGCCAACATCAGAATTTAAAATGGACTGAATAAGCTCTCTACGAACTTGAGCAATGCCGCGCTGACGGACCATGAAAGAGTGACGGACATGTATGCACATAAATCACTGTCGTACACAAACACTCTCGAAGTAATACACAGTCTCACTTGTAGCCATGTCTTTTAACTATTATAATATTTCGAAGGGCAAAAATATGAACGTTTAATTGGCTTTACATCATCAGCTAACTCGATCACGTCGAGCTAGGTGATTTCAGATAGCCAGGCCAGGCTCCGCTCCTCAGCTCCACTCACGCCCCGCCTGTTTGTCCATTTTCTGTTATCCGGGAGTGACGCAAGGCCAAGATGGCGACGGCCGGCTCCGCCCACTTTAGGCTTCAAAAATGCTCTTCAGAAACCTACGGGTGACGTCACGGACACTACGTCCATATTTTTTTACAGTCTATGGTTTCACCCCAAACATTTAGATTCAACATTTAGATTTAGATTTAACATTTAGATTTAGATTCAACATTTAGATTTAGATTTAGATTTAACATTTAGATTTAACATTTAGATTTAGATTCAACATTTAGATTTAGATTTAGATTTAACATTTAGATTTAGATTTAACATTTAGATTTAGATTTAATATTTAGATTTAACATTTAGATTTAGATTTAACATTTAACATTTAGATTTAACATTTAGATTTAACATTTATATTTATATTTATATTTAACATTTAGATTTAGATTTAACATTTAGATTTAGATTTAGCATTTAGATTTAGATTTAGCATTTAGATTTAACATTTAACATTTAGGTGTAACATTTAATATTTAGATTTAACTATTTAAAATATCTCTAAGTTGACAAATATTGTTGTAAATGTGGTAAAAAGTGACCGTCAAAAATTCATACCAGTTTTTTAAACATTGTTTGAAGCTAAATGTGACAAAATGTTGCTGTTATTTTCAGCGTGAGCCGCTTTACAAACGGCGCCCCATAGATAAGTAATACAACAACATATAATTTGTTTTTACCATCGGAAAAATAACAGGTGCGCCCCCGCGCTGTTTCGTACTGGAACTTACACAAAGCGACGAGTGATCCTCGTCACCTAGGTAACATATATTTCTAAGAAGTAAGACATTTCTTCTTTGATTTATGATTGCTGATATACACCTAATTTATTTACATTTAGACTAATCATGTTATGGTTAATTCAAGGCTGTTAATATGCACGTATTATCTAGCTAATTTTTTAATCTATAGTATTCTATACTCTCCGCTCGTCCTCACATGGTTTTACTACAGTAATATTGTAGTAGTGACTTAGATTTTTTTTTTTTTTACAGAAGATCACTGAAATCTTTATATTTTATCATGCAAAATGTAATTCATGATTTAATTCATTCCAAGGCTTCATTTATTTGATCCAAAATACAGCAAAAACAGTAATATTGTGAAATATTTTTACAATTTAAAATAACTGTTTTCTATTTGAATATATTTTAAAATGTAGGCTAATTTATTTCTGTGATCAAAGCTGCATTTTCAGCATCATTACTCCAGTTCAGTACTCTTCAGTGTTACGTGATCCTTCAGAAATGCTTTTCACTGCAACTGTACTTTTCACACTATTTTTTATTTTTATTTTTATTGCTGGCTTATTTTAGAGAAAGTGTAGTGAATAAGAGACCTTCAAGAGACCAACATCCCTGGCTCACTGAAGGTTGCTGTTAGGTTTAAAGAAGCCCTTAAAACCATGTTTATCTATATTATCTATATTATTATTATTATTATGCTTGTTATTAATCGTGAATAAATCTAAAGCTTTTGAGACTATTATTTTGTGTTATTGAAATGGGAGGGGGGTGCCCTTTTTTTAGTTTCAGCACATGCCCCTCAAAAAGTCTGTGCACGGCCTTGGGCGTAGGCCTATATCACAATGAATATAAAGGCATGTGTAAGAGTGCATGAAATATAAGCATCTTGTCAATTCCTGAGTTGCTCTGGAGAGTATGGAGGACATCAGATCAAATTAATTGAATCACAGTTCTTCTTCTTTTTTTCTTTTTTTTGTGTGACAATGTACTTGTCAGAGGTCACAGAAAACACTGCATGCTTTTGTCATAATGGAATTTACTGAAGTCGCGCGCCCAGGAGGTGACACACGTGACTTAGCAGGGCGCTAGTATCTCAGGTTACCAGAGCAACACTCGCTCAGTTAAAGGTACGTCGTGGCAGGAAGCGCCACGAAAACTCGCCCAGCTAGTTTATCCAATATCATTTTTACCATTATTATCATTGTTTTTATAGACCATTATGTCTAACTGGCAGACATACGGTTATGTTATATACTAAAAATATAGCCTATATTATGGACACGAATATCATCTAATGTTATTATTGGTATGGAGTAGCTCCCAACTCCCAAACTACGTAACGTTACTCTTCATACTTCAAAAATGCGGAAACTGACGCTTTGCTACTGACGCACGGAACTCGTGGAAATAACGTTACTCGATGTGGGGGGAATTTAGAAAAGGAAATCAATATAGGCCTAACGGAATATGCAATAAACTACAGGATCTCAAAGCCTGTTATAAGTAGGCTCGTGAAATGATCTTGTGTCAAGTGATGTAAAGCTGACCTCGCTGTCACACACACGTGTAACGTTAGTAGATGCGGGAGGATGTGAACGACTTACATTAAAAACCAACAAACGAACATCGTAACTGACCGATAATGATCTTCACTCATCCATCCGCCTGATTAAGTCAATATACAATGTGAGATGTCGATTTAGCGCAAGCCGGCTACAGTAGTAGGCTACTTACTTTCTGGACGTGGTCATGATGAAGCTCAGTGAAGTAGTATGCCAGTAAATGAGAGGCGATCATCGTCTTCTGTCAGCTTGGGGTGTCTTAAACTTCCTAAGTGTGTTGAATGTGATCTGAACTGATTGTAAGTCACTTTGAGTGTGAGCTCATGTTCTTCAAGTTTCTCAAACTCTTTCTTGGACTTGCGCTATCCGGTACGATGATGATGATGCAAAGTGATGTCACTATTAATTCCACCCACTTCACACTAGTAATTTGAGTAGTTTTACGTCACTGAGATTCTTGCTGCTGATTGGCCGCAAAGAAGGCGTGTCAAAGTTTACAGACTCTGGGACACCCCCACCCAGACTCTCCGCCAATCCCAGCATAATTTATGATATAATAAAAATGATAATTTTGTCTTTCTTTTTTTTTTTTTTATCCAATTTTTTGTAGGCTAACATATGTCTTCATTTTTTAATGAAGTCATGCATCAAAAAAGACGTAATAAAAATTGCAATTTACTGTAATTCAAGATCATTTGTCAGTGAAAGATCTGGTTAAACAGCATAATGGGATGTTTTTATGTAGAATAAAGGAGTCTAGGTTGCAGCAAGAGTTAGTGCTCTTCATCTGAATTAGTTCATTTTGTCTGTATGACAAAATTTTGTCTTATGACACAACCTAGAACTAGATGTGCAACTTGGCACGTCTCCTTGTATGACACACACAGCAAGGGTTTCATTATGACTTCTTTATTAGAAACAGTCTCTTGACTTCAAACTTTGCATTTGTCCCCCTACACATTTGGGAGTCTAAAAGATGTTTTCCATATAGCTCAGACGTGATATGAACTAGAGAGAGTTCAAAAGGTCAGAAATCACTGTTAAAAAAAACATGTGACCATCTTTTACAGTCTAAAAAACAGTAATGGTAATTGTTGGCAGATTCTAATTAGAATATTTATAATTGTATATACGTTGACGACATTATGTCACTGTAGTATATGAGATTTAAAAAAAAAAAACTAAAAAGCAACAAGAGTGTTACACAAGAAATTTGTTTTTCAAGTGACTATTGTTAGTACTCCTCCCTTCACTGAAGCTCACTTTTGACCACTTTGCCTGCTTATTTGGGTTAGCACGATTATGAATTCACAGAATGTCTTTGGAGAGAGCTGGTCCCCTGTTATCAGATGAGCATGAATTAAATTCCTGACATCCCACAGGCACATTAATGTAAAACAGCAGCTGATCAGATTCCAAACCCACAATTGTGCCTCAGTTGTTCTCAAAATCATTATTGTGAGGACAACTACAGTCTCTTGCATGATCAAACTGATGAATGTTTTCATAACACTTCTTGTTTCTTCTTGTTTACATATATATATAAAAAAAGTAAAAAATAATAACAGCCAAAACAGAAAAGAAAAATCAATTTGATGTCTTTCACAGTTGTATCCAAGGCATGGGAAATTAGGATATTAGGCCATTATAGTTGTGAATTATGGAGATAGTTACTGATTACTGTCCAGCAGACTGAGTTAGAGACATTGTTTGCTTCTTTTTTATTTCATTTTATGTTCAAAAGAAGTGTGATAAGAGTTCTTTGTCATGGGGAAAAACAGCAAATAATACACTGAATCAAATCTTTTACAGAACGGTTATGTCAGACTGATGTATGACCGATGTATGTTGTATGATGTAAGACCGATAAGAACAGGATAACTTTCAATCTGGTGATTACGTGATGCGTCGTTAGGTTATCAATTCATAAAAGTTAGTTGTGGTTTTATGATTTAACAAGGAAGTAATGAAGATGAACAGGATGTTTACATTGGATTATTTTCAGACATGTTTAGTCATTTTTTATTGAATTTTGCTAGGAATATTTTGTGGATTATGTTTAATCCACATTTTTATACATCTTACTGAAAAAGGATATTGTTTTAAAAAGCATATAATTAAGTAATGCAGACAAATGACTCACCAGTATGATGCATTTCCACTTAACTGGTTCATAAAGGATGATTTCTTACAAAAGAAAGGTGATAGACAGTATGTGTTCAGTACAATGCCACCCGCTCAGACGGCTAATGAGCGTATTTGTGTGTGTAATTACTCTCAGTGAATATGTTTATGACCAGTGACAATTATGTTGTAGTTTCACTGAGTCAAGAAGTGGGGATGGATCTGAAGTAGTATCTACTGAAAAGGAAGAAATGCAACAACAAAATAATATGAATGATAATGCAATGTTTATGCAAATGCTATCTGCTGCAGTGCATTCATGCTTGTATTTTGGCATGCTACAAAAACGTGACCTGACAGACATGAACAGCTTATCCATTGTTGTTGCTGTTGTTTAATGAAAATTGAAACACTGTTGTTGAAAGTTTGAAACAAAGGAGAAGCTAAAATGAGTAAGACGGGATGGCAATTCAATCTTCATGTATGCAAGTGAAGTTTAGGCAACAGTTCTTGTGACAACTGAACTTCCCCACGTGGCAACTATCCCAGTCGTCCCATTCAATTAAAAAAAAATAATTATATATATATATATATATCAGGATATCAACATTACTGCCAGCAGAGTAAGAACTTTAAGTTCAATCACATCAGTCGTTTTGGAAAGGATTCAGGGTAAAATGACTTTTCATGCAGACTCAATAGATATGACCCCTGCACTGCCATCTAGCGGTGAAGCCTGAAAAGCACCTAATCTACATCAGTCAGGCTGGAGTTTGTCGCACAGGTGCTATCAATTAGAATTAGATTTTAAATGAGTCATTTGACCAACTTCTAGACCAATAGATTCTACAGTATGATCAATTACAATTATTTTTTCTTTCCAAACATATCATTCCCTACCTGTGTTATTTTAGACTATAGGCCTGCTGAGCAATTTTCTCATTTAGTATTTTAAAGAAAATACACGAATGTCAATTGAAATGACCGGTAAGAAGTTCAGGTCCATAGTGGGTCTCATGAAAGTCCCAGAGCGCGAGCTTATGGGCGATATTTTGTTGTGCGAGAGCGCCGAACCTTCACTTCCCGTTCACGTGAGTATTGGTAAATTTGTCCGTTTGGACGACGGCCAGTACCTCGATACGGAGGACCGAGATAAAGCTGTTAAGAGACGACAGCTTGCAAACGCAAAGGAGAGACTGCGGGTGAGTGTTTGCAAAGTTCACGACAGCAAGCATAATTTGTTTCCAGCATTTGTACATTGCTGCCCTCTTTTGGCGAGTGAAGCCCTGCTGGTTTACATTAGTTCATTAGTTCTCTAAAGCCTGGAACACACCAAGCCGACGCCGACGAACTAGCGCTGATGAAAGCCGACTGTGTTGTCGCCTCGCGTCGGGGTAAAAAGTGCACTTGAACACACCGAGAGAACTCCTGCCAACTGTCAGCTAGAAAGCGAGTTCTGCGCCTGCGTGTAAATGAGACAACTGTCTATTTTTGCAGATCTATTCGTCTATATTCGTTATTCAAAAAGGGAAACGGATGCTGCCGGCTGCAAATACACAAACGTAAACAAAGCAGTGCGCGCTTACCGTTTTGAATATCACACCTGCTTAACACTTTCTTTATTCCACTCCGCTCGTGTTAATATTGAAATATTCGCCAAGGAACACTCAGGTAAGATGACGTAACATTAGAACAGCCTTCTATCTGTACCGTTTTGACTTTGCTCGCTGTTTTGCTATTATTCTCGTGCACTGGCTCCTTCACTAAGCTGAACAGCCAATCAGAATTCCCTCTTTCACCGACGGCCCGACGCCGATTCAACATGTCGAATCGGCCGTTACAAAGCCGACGAGGACCAATTTCAGCCGACGGAGGGGAACACACCGAGAAGATTTAGTCGGCCGACGCACGGAAACTGCCCGACGGCCGACTGTCGGCTTGGTGTGTTCCAGGCTTAAGTTACGGTGTTGTTGTAGGCTACTTGACGCCATTCTGTGATGGAAACTTCATTTTAAACGTTTCTCGAATAAATCGATAGACTTGCAAAAAGTAATGGTAAAAATAAATGTTTTGTTTCGCCCCTTTTGCATTATGTTTCCATTACAACTTAACTGAAAAATAAGATACTGGTCAAAAATATTCCTTCACAAGTCATCTTATGCTCTTCACTGACTCTCTTTCCATGGTAATGGCTCCAAGTACACTATAACTTTTGATCAAACTTTAGGGTGCAAGGCAAGCACAACTAAAATAGCCTACTTGGAATTTGCGTAAAAAGGGCTGAATGGTTTTTACAATAAATATTGTAGTGTTTTTATTTTATCCTTTGTGATGGATTGTCATCTTCTTAAGACTAGTCTTTCCTGGTGCAGTAAAATCATCTTCGCAAGTTTCCAGTTTTAAGTAAACCGTAGCCTAACAAAAGAGAGAGACAAAATCCATTTGTTTCAATCAAAATGCATGTGCTAACCGTGCAGACTTCTTTCAATCCTTTTGTTAACCTCGTTGTTTAATGGCTTTGCAGAAAGATTGCAGTTCTTTTTTCCTTCTTTTTTTAGATCTCTAAATGACTTGCTGAAAGATTTGCTCTTCAAAATCTCAGGGCCGGTGATGGAGTAATAAAGGCCTTCCTGCTTCAGCTGGAACTGTTCTCTGGCTTCTTTGGCATTTCAGAAAATACATTTTTATTTTAATAACTACAGCTTTGATTGACAGAAATAAATGTTCAAATGGCAGGTCTTAAAGTTCCCCTGGTGAAAATCAAGCTTTTAATGTTGTTTATGCCTATGTGGTGTTTTCAAAAACGGGCAAACGTGACCTGGGAGTCACACAGTTTTTATTTTATTGTTTTTATAAATGGGCGTTTCTTCAACTAGGGGCACTTTTAGGCTTGTGAAGTTGAATAAAAAAAAAACTTGTTCAAAAGTCATGTAACACAGTCTCATAAGTTTAAATAATTTCTCTAGTTCTAAGGTCTGTAAGAGGACAAACTTAGATTACAAGAGAAATAGTTCATATTTTACATTTTTTCCAACCTGCAATGGACAAATGTCATTTCCACCACATCTCTATATACAGCTGTTATTTAAAAACAATAACTTATGCCATTCAAGAATTGTCTAAGATCATTTTTGTAACTAGTTTTATCAGTTCTTCCACAATGTACAATTATACATTTGTCAATGAGATAAATTAACTGCCCTGAGGACCAAATGCTGAACTGTACACCTGTCACACTCTGAAATTTAATATTGGTTTGGGCAAGAGCTTATTAGAAAATAAATAACTTGAATTTTTATATTAAGTAGAGCACGATCGCTTAAATTGTGGATACATTTTTAATGTGTGATGAGAACTTTTTAAGTGTTTTTAAAAAATGTGTGTGGTGGTGGAAATGACAATGAATTAACGTGAATGTAGAGAAACAGTGATATTTAGAGAAATATTTATTTGAAAAACTCTTAAACTCATCACACTCAGTAAACTCAATTCACAAAGTCAATCTACTCTTGCAATCCATATCAATTGTACTTTGTAATCATAAATGTCATTTCCACCACATGCTGTCATTTCCACCACAGAGGGCAGTGTGGTGGAAATGACAGTTCTGTAGTTTTTTGTGAAAAAATGGAAGATAGCTTCACTGATTAGCTTTGAATTAATACTTAGCATTTCATGTTTGTAAAATACTCTTATTTAACTTAAAATTTTTAACTTTTTAAAAACACCCTTGAAGGTACAGCATGTTTGGAAATGACGTAGAATAAATATATTAACTGATCAAGCAATATTTACCTAGATTTTTCTTATTTTCTTCTTGATGAAAATTTAAAATTGCCTCCATGTCCAACATGTGCTGTGATGTCACTGAACATTTCCATAGAAACCACCTAAACAATCTTTCACACAAACTTTTTAAAGGGACATTACAGTGTTGTGGTGGAAATGACACCAATACTGTGCGACAGCTATATTTTGTATAAAAAGTAATATTGATGGTGGTCTCACATTAAATACTATAATGCATTTTAATTATTTTACTAGTGCTTAATTTAGGTATATTAATAGTTACCAGATAAGTCATACTTTTAAACTGTATTTTCATTGTTGAAGTTAAAAAGTCTGGGTGTGCAACAAGGATAAAACAGTGATTTTTGACACCTATAAGGAGGTTGAAAAGTATGAAAAAATCATAATAGAAAGGTAGTAAAAAGTTTTTAAGGAGGTTTTATTATTAGTTTGAAAAAGAAAGAGGATTTTGTCCAAAATTGTATGTATTTTTAAAAATGACCAAAGTACATAAAAGTGCCCATAGTCTAAGAATCACCCATATATATATTTATTATCCTCTAAAATATAATATCTTTTTTATCACATCAGATATTTTAGTAGTTATCAAATTAGGTATCATTTGAAAGCTTACAAACTCAGAATTCATCCTGTGAAAACTGTTTTGAAATTGGACGTTGTGTTACCATAGAAACAGTACTCTAAATTCTTTTATTTGGCTCCACCCCTTTTGGGCGTAATCATCTTTCATAATTTATGATCAAAACCTTTTCTAATCTTGACAAAATATTGTCAGAAAGGTCTGAGTCTCAAGGTTCGATATTTTGTGACAGAAGTGATATTTGGACAATTTGTTACGGCAGAATGCATACAATTAAATTCAATGTAGCCTAATGTATGTCACCCGGTGGCTATTTTTGGTAATATGCCTAAACAAAATGGGAACTTTGGAAATTTGGAACACAACTTGGTTAGATATATGGCTTTGATTTTATATTAATTTTAGAGTAAAAAATATTTTGTAAAATATATATTTTATATGAAATATTAAGTACAGTATATTTGATTTACTGTAAATTTAAACTTCCATAACTTTTTCATACTTTCATGTTTTCGAAGTGCTTTCACGTCAGCAATAATCTGCTGAGTGTTTTCTTTAAAACAAGACCAAACTTAGGTCTATACCTATACATTCTTGAATTACAACCATTTAAGTTTGAATAGTGCATTTTAATGTTCATTCTCAAAAAGGGGGGTGAGAGTTAAGGGGTTAAAGTACCATTTTTATGGTAATGCAAGGTCCGATTTCAAAACGGTTTTCACAGGCTGAATTTGAAGTTCGTAAGCTTTCGAATGATATATAATAATGTCAACATTAGATCAGGTGAAGTATAGGATATAATTGTTTTAAACATGCAGTGGCAAGTGGGCCAGTGACAGTTAACAGATTAATGCCTTGGTCCTTTTTTTTATACTCTAATCAGGCAACATGAACTGGGAGTCACAACTCATAAAATCCAAAACATATCAAATATTTCAAAAATTCTTTTGTATATGTTTTACTTAAGTTTTTTATAAGATATAAAAAAATGACATGAAATGATTTTTCGCTTATAATTTTCCACTCTTGCCTGTTTAAGGGTTAATACAAACCATGTACAAATTCATAAGTCAACACCATTGCGGAGTATTTTCTCCTTAAAACTGCAGTGAACCAAAGACAAAACACGTCTCAAAAACACGGTTTGAAATCGCTGGTGTTTCTTACGTCACAAACTACCTTGTAACCAATCACGTCAACGTGTGATCGTCAACGACTGGATCTCTGAGCTGGTGTGAGTGGGTGGAGGTCAGGCTAATTTGCATATTCATAGAACCACATGACATTTTGGTGATCAAAGATGATTTTTAAGGGATAAAATTACAGGGGGACTTTAAGAGTAATGACCATGGACTTTTTAAGCTGTAATGCATAATTGTTTCCTTTGTTAAGCCTTCTCTCTCTGAATGGAAGCTCTCAGGATTCCAAATATACAATTTGCAATTATGGAAATTTTCCAAAAATGTATAGCCTAATTAGAGAGACTAGCTGACTTTCTCAGAGTTGATCTAATGCATTGTGACACATTCACTTTAATTAGTCCATGATGGCCGTTCACTGTGATGCTGGGCTACAGTAAATCATTTCTGTGTTTTCAAGTCATTATATTTTGTATGTAGCATATATTGTATAAAGCATGTAGTAGAATGGGTTTAGGATGGGAGGGTTAAAAACCAAAAATACTGGTCTTAATCTACCCTATATTGTATTCATCAGGGCTGTGTTTCCCAAAAGTATTGTGAGACCAGTTTGTTCCTCAGCTCCATTTTTGTGTTATTTCTTTGGTTCAGTCAAAGATGTTGTGAAATGTTGCCTGTTAATGGTGTCATCTGCTGCTCCACTCAGGTGAGGAGCCTGAACAGCATGTTCTCGTACCTTCGCCGTATTGTGCCAGTGATGCCGCGAGATCGAAAGCCCAGTAAAGTGGACATGCTGAAGGCTGCAACGGAGTACATCCGGCTCCTCTCAGCGGTCCTCAATCACACCTCTGCCACTGTGAGTCAAGCCCCACGCCATCCCCTTTTGTCCTAGAAGATATTACAAGACAATTCATGTGTGTGTGTGGCAGGGAAATGGAAATGCAAATGTTTTCCTGGACACTGGAATGAACTACTCAAGCATGGAGAGTGACTCTTCTGATCTCTGGAACATGGAGGATGTGAGTACACTGAAGAAATGTTCTAGAAGTGTGTAAAATGTGTTTTAAGTAAATGCTTTCAATCAGATGTCACACTAACATTCAAAATTGTGAATGTTTTTGTTCCCTTCTCTCTTGGCCACCAAGGCTGTGTATGTTGGATCAAAAATACAGTAAATCTGTAATATTCAGTGTTGGGGAGTAGCTAACTGCAAGTAGCAATGCTACTAAACTACATTTTCAGTAGCTTGACAGGAGCTAAGTTGCTTTTAAAGCAGTGTAGTTTTTCCAGTGAGAAGCTGAAGATGAATATGCAAGCCAAAGATTAAAAACGCTGTCTGTGCATTTACAGGTGAATCGTAGCCTTTTTAAATTAATTGTCCTGCTTTATTGCACTTAATATCAAACGTCTATTTCTGATTTTATGATGACCTAAGTCTGTTTAATCTGTCCCGCCACCGTTTTATAACGACGTTGTGTTTGGCACCATTGCTTTGGCAAAGCATCGGCCAATCGAAAAAAAATCGTTCTTCATTAACGATTATTCAGTTGTTTGTAATACACAATGTCACTGTAAAAAAAAAAAAAAAAATCTAAGTAGTTTTACTTTTTCAAAAGAGTAGCTTGACTGTATCTGAACTACTTTTGTAGCTTGTCAAACTACAGTTTCAGAGTAGCTTCCCCAACTCTGGTAATATTGTAAAATAAAATGTTATTACAGTTTTCTAATTGAATATATTGGAGAAGAAAGTTGTATTCCTATGATGTCAAAGCTTTATTTTAAGCATAATTAATCCAGTCTTCAGTCTCATGATCCTTCAGAAATCATTCTAATATGCTGATTTGCTGCTCAAAAAAAAATTATTTCTTCTTCCTTTTTTCCTCTGAAATCTCTCTGCATGCTATCACTGTATGGTTCGCCTCGATCTCCTCCTCAGGCCCTGGAGTTGAATCCCTTTCTATCGGAGGACGTGAGCTTGGCTGCCCCACTGGTCACCATGGCGACAGGAGCGGACGATGACATTGATCTCAACAACATGACAGTACAGTGTGTTGTACCAATGTACATTGTTCAGGTCGGCTCAGAACAATCGGTGGTAACGAGTACGCTCTCGTCTTAGTGCCTTCTTTTGGTGCTTTGAATCACTCACATTTTTCTATATGTGTCTTCAAGATCTTCACTTCATGCTATTTGTGCCCTTTATCACTAATATTACAAAAATATTTGAAATGTCAGCCAAGATGAATTGGATAGTTGACTGATGCTGAGCTCTCATGAGACTTTATTTTGTTGGATTATTTATTTTTTCATAAATGTATACTCCATTAATTATGGGAGGAAAATCTCTATAAAGTTTATTTTGAGTCTTTTCTGCTGCTTTATGGTTTACAAACATGAATAAATTGTAAATGCTAATTAATGCGTTTTAATCATTATTACAATTTTTCAACATCAAGGTTAAAAGGCATATGTCAATGACTAACGAGGTTCAAGATTATCTTAGAAAATGTCTTTGCATGTTTTTTTTTTTATATAGCTAAAAAACATTTCTGCGAAAAAGCTGTAAAAATCAAGTCTACGCACTTTAGTTTCCTTAATCTCTCTTTTTTTTTTTTTTTTACTTGATTAATCTGTTTTCCATTTTAAAAGTGCTTTTTCAGCTTTCTAATGAGTTTTTTTACATACAATTATGCATAATTACAAATCTATACTTTTATTCCCCATTTTGAACTTGTTAAATGGGGAAAATGAATCATCTAGGCTTTATGCAGAACGTCACATGAACAAACAGGAAACGGGTCTCATTGCATCTGATTGTTGGAGAAATTGTATTTATTTATTTTTTTATTTTTTTTTATTTGAACAAAGCACAAGGGGATACAGTATCAAGCACAAAAAATAAAATAAAATAAAAATAAGACCGTAAACCCAAAGTAGAGCAAGGCAGTAGATAAGGGATAGTCTACCAAAAAAATAACAATTCACAAAACATTCATAAACTACAAATCCAAAAAATTAATACAAGTAATTAGAAATAAATAACATTGGGAATACATAAATAAATAATAATCTTCAGAAAATCAGGAAGTAATTTATAATGAAACCATAAATTCTTTGAGCAAGAAAGAAGTTTTAGCAGCTTTCTTATTAGCTGATAAACAGAGTCATAAAATAATTTTAAATCAACACAAAAAAGTCTAAAATTGGGCTTAGAATCAGTTTCTTTACACTTATGAAGATAAAACTCGCCACATAAAGTAAGCAGTTTTAATCGGTCATCCATTTCCTTTGACCCGGAGTCCCAGATCAAAAACAGCACATTCACAACCTCAAAAGTAAAGAGTTTGTAATAAGCAGAAAAAATAAGCCAGGCTACTTTTATCCAGAACTCCTTTGCATAATAACATACAAAAAAACAAATGTGGTATTGTTTCAAGATTTACAGAATGCGCAGTGTGAAGAGATGTCTAACTTAAACTTAAAGAAGAGAGTTACAGGAATAGTAATTATGTAGAATTTTAAAGTGAAGCTCTTTCCACTTGTTAGGTAACAGAAACTTATTAATGCCAGTCCATACATTAATGGTAGAAAGAGAAGGATACTTTAATTTCCATTTGAAAAAAGCTTTGGGATGACAGCTGATCTTCCTAATAAGAAATCTTCTAATCCAAATTTTTTTTACATTTGACATTGGAAAGCTCCAAACCTCCAATAGACAACTGGGGCATTTCACAAACGGATACTTTAGCTACAGTATGACCTAACCATATGCAAAAGTTTAGGGGAAATAGAATTAATAAGTTATAAACTTTAGGTGAGAAATCCACTCCAAAAAGGTTGATAAATTCATTGTAGGAATAAAAGCTGCCATCCTTCAACAAATCCAAAACAAAAATAACACCTTTGTCAACCCAATCCTTAATAAAGAGAGATTTTTTTTTTTTTTTTTTTTTCACGCAGCACATTCTGATTGTTCCATATAATACTCCTATGTGGGGAAAAATTGTTAATGGCAGCACAAACTGATAGCGATTGGCTAACCTAGCTAGTTATTTTTATTTTTGTTTTATTTGATTTAAAATCCCCCTGTAGTCAATTTTATCCCTTAAAACTCATCTTTGATAAAAAAAAATTACATATTTAAACACTTTTTTCTTGAAGAAAAATTCTTCATGCTTTAAAAAGCTGTATGTAACCCTACACCCTTGCCTCATTTAGTATATGCAGTTTGATGAATATGCAAATTAGAATGGGATGAATATAGTATCAAAATGATTAACACGTGCAAGCACTATAATGCATGAACATGATAAAGGTTGCAGATATGTTTTACTATCTACAACCAAATGCCTTTTAACTTGCATGTGTAAAATTCTAAATTGAATGAATGTGTCGCAATTTGTACAAATAGAGACATTTTTGTGAATACAAATGTTTTCTTTTCACATAAAATTACAGCTTAATGATTTTTTAAATATTTTTTGTGCATTTAATATTAATATTGTGCAATATTAAAGGTTTTTATGAAATATTTCCATTTTTGTCAGTTACAGAAAAAAATAATAATAATGCAACAAATAAGGAGATTGTTTTATTTATTTTAATCAGGTTTGTTAAAAGTGTGCTTAAGTTAATTTGCGCAACCATGTATTTGCTATAACGATGAAAATATTTGAAAACCAGTTAAATCAAGTAGCCTAATGATGCAATCCTTTAAGTCTTAACATTTGAGTGTAAGCAGAATTAAATGGATGTAAAATTATCATGTCACATGTGATATTTTATTTAATGTGACATGTACTGTATGTCAATAAGTAGGCTACACAAATTTAAGTAGGCTACACTCCAATGACACGCACGCACGCACACACACATATTGTGGGTGGTGTTCATAATCTGTTTGCCTCTACAAAGTATGCTTCATTAATGAGGTAGGCCTATATTGTGTACAAAATGTGGTGCTACTGCCATCTAGTGGTAGCAGGTTTTCTCAGACAGCTGTGTGTGGATCGTGCAAGGCTAAACCAGCGAAATTAAAGTCTCAAAATCCAAATGAATCAAATAGGATTGACTCAGAAAGAGTCAATGAATGCACGCGTCACCTGATCTACAAATGCATATCTTACTTGTTGCATGCACATATTCTGACCTACATTAATACAAAATCGAGGTTTTGTATTAACAACTATATCTCTATTTGTACAAAATGCTGCACATTCAAGCATTTCTGGATTTTGCACACACAAGTTGTATTAGTTTAAATGTAGTGACGCACATTTGTGAATTTATCAAATAAATGGGTGCACGCATTAATAATTAGCACCGGTTGCAACATGACTTATTTTATCCAAGGCCCCCCCTTCTCTCCGAATAAATACACTGAAAAAAATGAAAGTTGAATTTACTTAAAAAATGTATGCTCACTTAAAAATGTTGGGTTAAAAATAACCCAACGAATAACCCAACTGTGGATTGGTATAGCACCTTCCCAACTGTGGGTTATTTTAACCCAATGCATTGGGTTAAAATACAGTTGGGTTAAAATAACCCAACAGTTGAGTTAAATATTTATTTTTATTTATGACCTTATTTTAATAAATAAAATACACATTGTTTTCAAATACAGATTGTTTATTTGTATAAACAATACATATGTTTCAACAAATATATTTTTCAATTACAAACTATGTATTGTGGAGTCTAGGATTTAATGTAAATATACATAATTGTACATACAACACACATAATAAATTCAAAACCTATGCAAATATGTACAAACAGAACACATTCAAAACCTACACAAAAATACACATAGCATACATACAATTGTACAGCATACAGCACACAAAAATTCAAAATGAACACTAAATTAAGAACTACACATTAATAACCTATTTAATTCAATAACCTATACAAATATGGAAAGAATACACAAATTAATAACAATAAATCCTAATCACAACTTTATTAAAAGTTCTTCACTGTACACTGAATGCATTGATGTGTTAGTGTAAACATACCTTGAGTAATAAAACTACAAATACATATGTTGAATACTGGACCTAATGATGATGATGATGATCAAAGTTCTTAATGAGGCAGGAACTCCTCCAGATATATCTCTAGATATATTAAAGTTTGCATGCTACAAAAACTCCCAAAATGGGTGCAGAGGTCTTGAAGTAGTTTATCATAGATGTAAAACATTTTTGAAACACATCCATTGCTTGAAATAAAGTCTTCTGTTCAACTGCTTCCACACTGAATATGATAAAAACTTGTGAGTTCTCTTCGTCCCCAATTAAGCATCAAGCCATGTGGATCCGGGCTTGTCTCACTGTTTCTCACTTGTCTCCATCCTTAAAAGAATAAATAATGTTCAGTTGGGCATGCACTGTGACAACATCAACAGTGTTAAATTATGAAAAAGTTACATCAAAGCAGTGCTGTATTGAATTAAATTATGGTCACTCTAATTAGTCATTACACCTGCCGTTAAAGGATTAGTTCACCCAAAAATGTAAATTCTGTCATTAATTACTCGCCCTCTTGTCATTCCAAACCTGTAAGACTTTTGTTCATCTTCGGAACACAAATAAAGATCTTTTTGATGAGTCTTACAGATTTCTGTCCCTCCATTGACAGCTACACAACTATCACTTATAATCCCCAGAAAGGTAGCAAACACATCATAAAGGTAATACATGTTACTCCAGTGGTTTAACCTCAATTTTATGAAGTGACATGAGTATATTCTATCCCTTAAACATAATTTAAAATTAAGATTAAACCACTGGAGTCACTTGGATTACTTTAATGAAGTCTTTACTACCTTTCTGGGGCTTGAAAGCGGTACTTGTGTAGATTGTCAATGGAGGGACAGAAATCTCTTAGATTTCATCTAAAAGATCTTCTTTTGTGATCCTAAGATGAGAGAAAGTCTTACAGGTTTAGAACGACATGAGGGCGAGCAATTTTGGATGAACAATCCCATTAACAAGCGGAATCATTGAAGAAAAGAAGAAGTGGACGAACATAAGCCGAAGAGCAGTGTAATTTATCAAAGTTGATTTGATAGTGTTGCTTTTACTTACAGGCTTAATGTCAAAAAGCTGCACTTCATTTCAGCATATGTTGGACACACCATTTTTCCATTTGTGAGGTATGGCGATGATGGCAGGATGTCAGGCCATTTCTCCGGGATCATCTTTGAAAGACAAGAAAAAAGAAAAAAGAAAAAAAAATTCCAGTTTTCAACTATACCACACGTGTGTCAACCTAATTTCATATGCACTTAATATAATAATAATAATAACTTTATTGCAGACTCACAGGTCCAAATAAAAAAACAAGACAGTACACACAATACAATAAAAACTTAGACACAGCCAAAACAATTTTCCAAAATAAGACACTCCTTCCCTATAGAGGGTATGCACTGACGTCACTTTCCCGCCGAAGAGCTGCTGCATGACTGGATTTAATAGGGGTAACTGCGAAAACGTGAGTAAAACAAATGATTATCAGTTTAAACTAAAGGTTGGACTCGATATAGTGTTCCTTACAACTTATCAAAGATCCAGTGATCATGGATATTCATATTTCGTTCTTCCTGTCAGTCTCATAGAGGCTATGCTGTCAGTACCGGAAAGAGAATGGATTAGTTCACCTCTCGAGTCTTCGGGTCTGATTCTTCTGAGTCTTTCATTCTTTTGTCACATGACAGCGCTGGACCATAAATGAGTTACTAATGTTTTAACGGCTTAGATTGGGAGTTGAGGTAAACTAACAGACTGCATAGCCTGAAGACCCAGATAAATCAATTAAAGGTCCCGTTTTTCCTGTGTTTTTGAAGCTTTGATTGTGTTTACAGTGTGCAATATAATATGTGTTCATGTTTCGCGTGTAAAAAAAAAAAACAGTATTTTTCACACAATTTCCTTATCTGTATACCGCTGTTTTCACTGTCCTAAAAACGGGCTGATAACTTCCTTGCTCTATGAAGTCCCTCCTTCAGAAATGCATAACGAGTTCTGATTGTGCAGCGGTTCCTGTGTTGTGATTCGACAGCAGCTTAGCGCACGTTGCCCGGAAAGGTCACGCCTCTAACCATAACGTGGAGATGCATGCTCTCAGTGTTATTGTAAACATGTCTTTAATTTAAATTCAATTTGAGCCGGAATCAGACCCAAAGAACATAGATGATCACATTGATCTCTAAGTACAGCGCCCCTGGGAAGGCCAAACAAAGGTGATTTGACTCCGGGAAGAAAATATCAGCGTCTCGACGACATGGCGACAAACACACTCTACAAACGCAACTCTTCCTCTTCTCCGTGGGAGCGCAACAAGACCACGCCCCCTTTTTTTGTGTATTCCTGTGGGCGGAGGTTAGTCAAAAAACTGTTCTAGTGACGTCATTAAAAGCAGGAAGTAGAGGGAAGTAGTCCAAACAAGCCGTTCACTGTTGACTTTGAAAGGGGACTTCTGTTAAATAAAATATCTCACTTGGCACTGAACTTTGAGCTTTATCATTTTACAGGTATTATTTATGCTCTAACAGCAACATTACACACTAACTAAAGTTTGAAAAATGGGATCACGAAGAACAGGACCTTTAATCGTTTCTGTTTCTCATAATTTGGCCTCTTCCTTGCATTGCAATTTTTTTCTTATTCTAAATGTGATCAACATTTGATGTGTTTGGGGAATTTGGCTATTGACATAACATTTAAATAAATATGAAATGAACGAAATGACTTGAAAAAAGATTTGTTCATTTTTATGAACGAGATTTAAAGATCCAAGTCAGTAAAATTATCCGAACTTCCCACTACTACGTCACGCGCATACCCTCTGTACTGAACTTCATTAAACTCACCATTCCAAGAAAATTGTGAAGTCTAGGATGTTCTCTAATGATTTCTTCGGTAGTTTTTGTTCCAGAGGATCAATTCCATGCACTGCAGTTTGTTGAGGTGTTGTGTGTCTCTCATGAACTCCTCGACTTGGCTGTGAGGACTTCTTGCTTTTCTTTTGCCACTCAAACATTGTCAGTCATCAGACAGCTCAGACTCTATTGAAATTAAAACATACTGTATTAAAATAAGTGAAGACAGCTGGAAAAAAAAAACATAAGTAATTATCTGTACCTGGATCTGTAGTAGCCCCAGCACTGCACATTTGGTATCTCTAATCATTATTCAACTTACCAGCTTGTTAGTAGAGGGACTCCAAGACCGGTGCCAGATAAGGAAGACATCCAAAATGTGTACTATTGTACACTGTCCAGGACCAAAGTTGAGAACCATTGTCATCCAGTAGCGTAAAACTTTAATTTACTCCTTCCTGTGTTAGAATGAATCAGAAAAAAAAGAAATATTTTCAAAAAAGTAAACTAGTCCTTAAAAACTTGTTACTACAGTAAATCAAGGTAATCTGTGTATTGGAAAACATAACAAACTTTCTTTAACTAATCATGAACTAATAGTTTATTTGTTACAAAGTGTTTCTCATGTTTTCCACTTCAATTTTGTTAGGAATATCTGCACTTTTTCATCTTTCTTTCATCGCGGAGATTTCAGCGAATTCAAAGGCTTCTCACCGCACTGTTGTGGTGTCGTGTGACCGACGTCTGAGCTCGCGCCGCGAGGCCGAGCTGATAAATGGTCCGTGCACAAGTACGGTTCAGAGCTCTTTCGTTCCGCATTTAGTGACAATTGTAGTCGCACCTGTACGAAAAAAGTACATTACCAGTCTGGAGCACTGCTTCAGCTGTGACAGACCATCACTAAAGTCCCTTAAATTTGCTATCACGAATACCGTAAAACAGGCGTAATGATATGATTTCAGATTAGACATAACTTACTTAGTATAATATTGTAGTAGGTAACTCAGTAGTAGTAACGTACATCTCTAAATGGTTTTACTAGTATAATTTTTAATTAATTATTTTATTTCTGCTAGCGAGCTAACGGGGATAGCTAGGATTAATTTCCAATCGATCTCACTTCCCGGAGATCATTAAAACGGACTAAGGGGAACTTCGTTTTTTTAAAATATAAAATTCAGTTTTAGAGTAATTATATTCAACGTCTCAGTATACAATACTTAATGTTATACGTATATAAAAACGATATGACTTACCTTTTATAATCAAGATGCAGCAGCAGCTTCTGTGTTGACTGTCTGTCACTGGACCGTTAAAATTTGAACTGTCGCTGCGGAAACCGTAGGTTATTTAACCCAACGGTTAGGTTATAACTAAAAATAAACCAACGACATAAACAAATGACCCAATAAATTTTAAGATAACCCAACATATTGACCCAATATGTGTAACCCAACGGTTGGGTTACACAAATAACCCAACGTTTTTTACTGTGTGGTAAGTGGTTCCACACAATTGAGGTCTATTAATTTGTAGTTGTTTGTGCGGGTTGTGAAATGCTTAAAAACCGCGAAAGGAAAGTCTCAAAATCCAAATGAATCAAATGAGTCAATCAAATTGACTCAGAAAAGACGTCAATGAATACACTCCTGTCACCTGATCCACAAACGCACATCTTCTTTGTTGCATGCGCAAATTATGATTAACTAATACAAAAGAAAACATTTGTATTCACAAAAATGTCTCTTGTATAAATTGCAACACATTCATTCAATTTTGAATTTTACACACGCAAGTTAAAAGGCATTAGGTTGTAGATAATAAAACATATCTGCAACATTTATCAAGTTCATGGATTATTGTGCTTGCACGTGTTAATCATTTTGATACTATATTCATCCCATAAATTAGCCAATCAGACAACGGCCACAATCCACTGACCTATAGTTGCACGTTGGATGTTAATTTATTTACTTGTGAATTTGATTCATATTTGTGAATCTCAATCAATTTATTTAGAATAATGCAACAATTCTAACCCCCATATTAGTGAGAGGAAGGAAATAAAACTTTTAGAAATCAATCTGCATATGCAATGGACATATGCTCATCTTTGTTCGCTCCTTTTAAAGGTGTCTTAAGGAAAATGGCTCTTTAACGAAGCACATACAAAAGACCTGAACCAGAAGCCAAAATTTATACAGAATTCTGACTAATCTAGACGTACTACAATCGTCATGTTGTCATTATCATGTGACCTAGCAGTGTCAGTTGCGTTGCTTCATTGCCATTCATAAATCCTCTCCCGTGGCCTCATGGGATAGTAAAAAAATAAATATCCATCACTCACCCTCATGTTGTTCCAAACCTACTGTCTGGTTACCAACATTCTTCAAAACATCATCTTTTTTTGTTCATCAGAAGAAAAAAAACTCAAACAGGTTTGAAACAACATGAGGGTGAGTAAATGATGACAGAATTTGAGTTTTTGGGTGACCTATCCCTTTAATATCAGAAAACACCAGCAGGTGGAGCCAGTGGCCGCGTCTTTAATCCACAGCTGCATCATTTAGCAGGGAAAGACATCCAGAATAAATAATCTGTGATCCCGACAAATCCACGATATTAAATGCTCTGCGGTGGGGAAAAAACCTTCCTGCTCTTTTCGTTTTATACGTGTGCTAGTATTTTTCCACTTGAGGCGAACAAACTCAAGGTTCTCGTAAAAAATACGAGCGGGATCTGGATGTAGACAGTGAGGAGGTCATGAATCTGGCAGGCGTGGTCGTGGGCTGGTCCAGCCTGCAATAAACGTCAAAAACAGAGGGGATGCGAAGGTCTGGGAAAACACAGACCCCAAACAATACCATTCATACTGGAAAACTAGACTAATTCTCGATTGCTTGGCGCACGCGGCTGTTTTGTCTCATTGCAGTGTAGATTCATAGGGCGACTGTGCGTAAAGGACAAAGAGGAGAGGATGTTGTAAGGTAAGCATCTCTTGCCTCGTTTAATTTCTCCATCACAATTTCAGTCAATAGTTGAGATTTCCTGGGATTTAATCAATAGTGCTTGAACTTGTGGATGGAGGAATTTTGGACCCCACGCATCCATCACGGTGACCGTGATGCTGGACTGCCATGATATTGTAGGATTGCACGAATATATTACAAGTTACATTTATAACACCGTAATCGGGAACGGTACAGAGGTTAAACACTTGGCACCAAAGGAAATGGAACCAGAATGTGTTAAGACTATAAAGATGGTTGTTTGTGATGTAATCTGAATATTAAGTAAACGATATTGTATTTTATTAATCAGACGCCTTGGAGCTTAGTGATTGTACGAGGTTTTGACGCTTCAGCTTTCAGGCGCCATAATATTGGGAGTTTCGCGTTAACTGGAAATCTGTTTTCTTCACCCGGTAATCCGTCTTTTTTTTTGTATTGGAGTAATTTAAGCACGCCTATGTAATTTGTGCTGCGTTTTGATATGCGATTGTGTTCTGTAACATGTCATGCTCTCTTCAAAACTGTTTAATTTTCCCAGTGGGCTCTTGTACTGATGCCCGGAGGCTGAGCCTCGCGCTGCTGGTGCTGATGATGCAGCGGGGCTCGTGTTGTTGCTAGGCAGCCGCGTACAGGCCCTGCCGCGCGAGCATCCGCTACTGCACAAAACATTCGACACAGCACGGTTCATAATGCTTTATAAATTAATGAATGCATAAATGCCTTTTTTACAAGAAAGCAGCATTTCTAGTATCATTTCTTTTAACAGTGGTGCTTTTTTCACCAGCCGATGCACGTCTACTCCCTCTCATAGCAGTTCAAACTGGGTGTTGTTTTGCTATAGAAGAAGTGGGCGTGACACGGGAGTCTTCCCCCCTGGAATATAAGCCCTAGAGAGAAAGAGAGGGTGGCACAGGTCCTCTCTGCTCAATCTATAGCCATCCTAAAATCCTAATACGTTTGCCAAATAGACGAGACGATATGACCCTTTTTTATTAGGGTCGGCTGACTACTTTTCCTTTTAATCATCTTTTTGTGCACCAAGAACTAATGGATATTATCATAATGTATTCATTTAATTTGCTGTTTCCATGAGGTTTAGCTGCAGGGGTGAAGGAATGATTTAAATTATGTGGGGTGGGGGGAATAGTCTTAGATCTTAGACTATCCTTTTTTCCACTGCACTACTAAATTAATGATAATCTGGTGGCAAAGCTTTACAATAAGGTTTTACTAGTTAACATGAACTAATAATGAACTGCACTTTTACAGCATTTATTAATCTTTGTTAATGTAAATTTTGACATTTACTAATACATTATTAAAATCAAAAATTGTATTTGTAACATTGCTTAATATAAATACAGCAGTTCGTTGGTTGTTCATGTAACTAACGTTAACAAAGATTAACAAACTCCGTAACAAATGTATTGCTTTATTATGCATCTTTATTATTTAGCTAATTAATTAGCTTCTCAACCCCCTGCAGATCCCCAGGTTGGGATACCCTTGGCTAAAATAGTTTTAAAAAGAAACATTTGTATAAAAATAAAAAAATATTTAAATGTAATGTAACATGCACTTTAATGTTGACTGTTTATCTCTCTTTTGTAATTTTTGTGGTTACATTTAAAGTAAATGAGTGTATTGTTAGTGTCATTTTAGATGTTCATGTTGCCACATTAAAATCATGGAAACAGTTTTGACAAATTTGTTCACAATCTTGTTGAAACATGGCAAAAAAGGCCATTCACTGTGTGGATTTAGTATTGCATTGGAAACGGATTCAGAGAGTATACAACACCCATTTTAAAACTCCAAACAAGGCTAATCACGCTTAGAAATAGCTTTTTTTTTCCTTCCCTGAAAATGTTCCAATTCATTGTTGGTTTTAAAAAGCATGCTTTTTTTGGTGCATGGGTCACTGATTTCTCAGCGCATTATACAGAAGTCAATGCACCCAGAACCACACATTAACTTAATTATAAGATCCTTTTAAAATCAATCCAGCATCACTTTAACCATTATACATCCCCCTTATATACTCTCTCTCTCTCTCTCTCTCTCTCTCTCTCTCTCTCTACTCTCTCTCTCTCTCTCTCTCTCTCTCTCTCGCTCTCTCTCTCTCTCTCTCTCT